>NC_136509.1:17796284-18008784 GCF_053919585.1 Euprymna scolopes | reverse complement strand
AGGATTTGACGTCCTTGGGGACTTTTGGAGCTAAATGGGGGGGGGGGAAATGCTGAACTTAGTCGTTTTTTATGCTTCGTTCACGGTGCAATCATATATGATGATTGCAACGTCTTGTCAGACGAGTGCCACTCCCTCAGACATTTAAAATCCATGAGCCCAAAGTTCTGAGGGCGTATCTATACAAATATGATGTTACAGAGTCTTAGCTTTGTACGACAGCTAAGTCTCTCTCTCGGTTCAAAATGTTGAGATCCAGCAACAAGCAAGAGCAAGATAGCCAGCAACAAATTAAACTGCAGACCAGCTTAATGCGGGTACTGGTCTCCCGCTTTATGTTTTTTTTTAATCAGAGATTTGCGACTCCTAGAAAGGTTGCCTTCACCACGGCTTACGGGAGCCCTCTCTACCCCAATACACATATACACACACAAATATACACGGTGCTAGTTGACCGTTGACCCAGAAAAAGAGTTCATTCGCCCTTATACACATATATACAAATACACATACATACATACACATATATGCATACACACATAATACGCAAAAAATACATATGCATACAACTTAGAAAAGCATTTCTTGCAACGGATTAAAATGTTTGAAGAACATATTTTTATAAACTAAAAAAAATTAAAGTACAAGGTTTCATTAGAAATTTGTCTATTTTCAAAGTGTAATTATATAAACTATTCAAAGTAAAATATAAAATTATTGGTTTATCTATCCGATAAACTAATTTTTTTGCACTATCCAGAAAAAATATCAGCTTCATCAAAACATACTTGTTGATTAAATACATTCCTCATTCTGTGGAATTTCCACTGGTCCTGCTAGTAAAATTTACGAAATCATTAAAAGTTATCCAGCGAATTAAAAACACAAATTTTACTTTATTTTTCAGTAACGAATATTATTACTATGCCAGCTTACTTCGAAGAAGGAAGTTTCATGGTTTAAGTTTGTGTTATGTACATTTGGTTGCACTTTTAAAAATTAAATGTATTAATTTTTAACAAATAATATAGATATATAATTTACAAGTATTTTATTATAATACTAAAAAACGTATGTAGCATAAAATAAATGCAGGATTGTTTTAAATTCAATTTTAATTAAATATGTTATCCATTGCTTTCAAAAGTTTATAAAAATGCACGTCGAAAATTGAGAAATTTAAAATTAAATCTTGTACCTTAATTTCTCGAGTTTTTATAGTGTATAAAAACATTTTGTTAAACATTTCCCTGTCTTGCAAAAAATGCCTTCTTTCCCTGTATCTCATTTCTTAAATTTATATTTTACTTTTTAATATTTTCTCATAATTATTTTTTCTTATTGTTGTATTTTCCAGAATGTTTAGAATTTACACTAATTCCCACGTGACAATTAAGTACGTAATAATGTTCTAACCGGAAATGCGTTAGTTTGAATCATCTTTAATCTACACAGGCACCCTATTTTTCTATTTTAATTATTTTTATATTTATACATTTTCTATAATATTTTACATATATACTATTTTCAGTAAATACGAAATAATTGTTTACGTTATCCTAATTTACACTATCCTTTTTCTTGTAATTATTATTCAGTTGGCTCAATTTAACTCTTTTAAAAACACTACCACCTGGTATCTTTGAATTGGGATTCCACTCCATGCAGTATATTTTAGTTGGGGTTCATGTATGCACATATGTAACTAATAATGTTTGCAATAATAAACATACTATATATGAATATATATATATATATATATATATTTAGTAATATGATTGACAATTTAAAATTCAAATTAGAATTAAAAATTAAAAATCTGTTTCATAAGAAGGAACAACAACAAAGTCAATAATTTGTACGATCGTTTCGGAAACGATGTTTTTATTGTGATAGACATTAAGCCACGGACAATAATTTTGACATATAGTTTTTTTAGAACAAAATCTCCTCCTCAGCAAAAATATTGGGTGTTTTTTTTAATATATGTAAAAGAAACCATAAATAAACCGAGCATTTTTAAGTAAGGCAGATGTATCTGGAAAAATTAAAATAAAAAGGAAAATATTTACTTGATAAGCAAATTAATATGGGTTGAGGATAAAAAATAAAAATAGAATAAAATTATAAATCTGAATATATTCATATAGATAGATAAAACGATAGATAGATGTATGTGTGTGCGTGTTTGTATGTATGTATATATGTATGTATGTATATATATATAAATATATATATATATATATATATGTATATATGTATATTCTTGTATGTCTACAACTTAGAAAATTATTCTCATTAAAAAAAAATAACTATTTAAAAACTGTTTTCATTGTTCAGATCCAGTCCGATTATCCTACATTTCAAAAGGCATCTATGCACATATGTAGCTAATACTATGTGCATGATTAAAATATCATTCCTTAATATATGAATACACACATATACATACATACATATACATATACATATATATATGCATATACAAACATGTATATATATGCATGCACACTCCTATATATCATTATATACGTATATATATATATGTATATAGATATATACATATGTATATACATATTTTATATATATACATGTAGATAATATTTACATATGTACATACGTATGCATAGATACATGTATATATGCATATATATGTATATATACATATATATATATATATATATATGCATATATAAACACACATATATTTTTATGTATATGCGTATATATTTATATATGGAGAGAGGACAAATAAAAAAAAACAAATTATATGTTCATCAACGTTTTTTCTTTATTTCAAGACATGTTTGGGTGAATAATTCGAAGAAAATATAACACCACCATAATATTTGTAGATATAATTCTTGTGTTTTTGATATAAAGAGGATTTCTTAGTTCTATTTCATGACGAAAAAATACAGTTTGCATATTAAATGTAGATAGCGTTTTGAAATAGAATGAGTGAGATTCCTCGATGTCATATAGCCGTTAGAAATGTGAAAAAATGATTCAATACTTGTTATTTTTTACATCTATATAACCGTTGTAATCCAAATGTTGGATGTGTAATTTAAATGAAATGGCATTATTTTCCGTAATCTAAATTTGCTAATCTTTATCGAAAATTAAGTTATGTTATTTTAATATAAGAAATAGATTGTAGAAACGTCGACTTTGTTTACTTGTGTTTAATTTTATAACAGATGCTGATTTAAAAAGTCTTTGTCGAGATTTAACTAAATTGAATTTTTTGCTTGTTTAAAGTTAAAAGAATAAGCATGCTGCAATGCATGAGAGAATAATGCATTCAAATAAGAATTAGAATTTCACCAACATGTTTTTGATGAAAATTATGGGATGGCACAGTATATATATATATATATATATATATATATATATATATATATATATATATATATATATATATATATGTATATATATATATATACTAGCAAAATTACACGTCGTTGACTGGGTTCAAAAACAGCCTACAGAAAATGGACTCTGATTTATGAAAGTATGATAGGTTATGAAAAGGAAGGGTTGTAAAGAGATATATTTAGTAATGTGATTGATGATTAAAAATTCAAATTAGAATTAAAAATTTTAAATCTGTTTCATAAGAAGGAACAACAACAAAGTCAATAATTTGTACGATCGTTTCGGAAACGATGTTTTATATTGTAATAGACATTAAGCCACGGACAATAAATTTGACATATAGTTATATATATATATATATGTACATATATATACATATGTAAATATATATATATGTGTATATATATATATATATACCGCATTAGATGTGGGTTTGTTATTAAAATTAAGTTGTTTTATAATATTTGTTTTGCAGTTTGTGATTATTGTTGGAATTCCTAGTTTCTATAGAGTGTTGCAAATTGTTATGTGTTATTGGCGTGGGGGTGAGTAAAAGATGTCTAATGGTACATGTTTGGTGTATATGGTTTTAGCTTATATTTTCTAGAGAATATTTATGTAGCTTTATTCTTTTCCATATAATATAAAATAGGTGTGTTAGTGAAATGTTTTCGAAGTGTTTATGAGGAGTTTGAAATCTTATATTTTGGAATGCTAATTCTGAATGCATGTTGGAAGAAAACGACTATCATGCCTGTTATTATTTTCTCAGTAAGAATGTATGTAATCATTTTTGCGTGTGATTTAACGATGAACTTTGAAGGACAGATTATTGTTGGATTTTATTATAAAGTGTTTTTTTTTGCTATAAATAATTCTTACTAGAAAGGTATCAAGAAACGAATGCCAACAATAGTTATCTGATTCATAAGAAAATTAACAATGCTAGTAGTAATGAATGCCAATATTCTATGGGCAATACATGTTTGTGAACTTTGTGACACTGTATGCTGCTTTTGTATTAATCCTTGCCGTCCCATGTACATCTGTTTCAGCCGGGAAAACACCTGGAACACCTAAACTAAGTACCCTTCATTTATGGCCGTTCCTGGCCGGCGGAGACCTACTGCCAATTTTGTCTTTGTGCTATATACTGATTAAAATAGGAAGTTAGTAGTTTTATGACGTCACTAGTGAAAGCATCTTATACGTTTTGTTTTTCGAAGGAAACTTTAAAGAAGGCAGGCCTCTATCTATCTATCTATCTATCTATCTATCTATCTATCTCTCTCTCTCACACACACTCTCTCTCTCTCTCTCTCTCTCTATATATATATATATATATATATATATATATATATACCTGCGTTAGATGTGGCTTTGTAATTAAAATATTTTGTTGTTTTTTATGTTTGTATTACGTTTTGTAATGTGGTTTGATTTATCGAAATTCCTAGTTTGTATAGAGTGTTGCCAATTGCTATGTTTCATAGATTGTTGCAAATTGTTATGGGCTTCAACCCCAACACGAGAAAGAGAGTTTTGACTACCCATTAATAGCGATTTGTTGCTATTGTTTGCAGAATGTTTCAATGTCAAGGGTTAGAGAGTGTGATCTACCTGACACCTAGCCGTAAGGTTCTCAAGGACGACAACTATACAATACGACACAATCGACCTCACTGGATCATCTGTAAAAAAGTTAAATACCGATTGCACCAGCAAGTTCAGAGAACATATGCCAGAAATAAGAGTTATTAACAAGTCATACACATCAACTATGATAATGCAAATTTTTAGAGCTACGTACCTAGAAAACGAAGCTATTTAGCCTGACATACTTGTATAAGACAAGAAGGAGAAGTAAGCAACCTTAGTAGAAGTGTGTGTCTCTTATGATGCTGTATTAAACAAAACTGAGAGGGAAAAGATAACGACATACCAAGCGACATGAAAAGAATCCTGGATCTTGGGGAGATCACAATTATTCGAATCATTTTAAGAAAAAACGGACTCATAAAAACAAAAATCCAAAACTACTTCGAGAATATACAGAGTGGACCAAGTGCAAGAACGCTAAAAAAAAAATTGAACTTAAAGCGGCGGGTTGAATCTTAAGAAAGATCTCTCGGTTTGAATGTAGAAGATAGCAGGTGAATGTCTGGCATCTGGTAGGATGCGCGATCTTCAGGATGAGGAGCCCATTTTTTTTTTAGTGGAAATATTGATTGTCTTGTATTTTACAGCGACCTTAGTTTAAAGCAAGACAACTTGGTTAAGCATGCTTCACTAATGGTTGACCCAGATCGACGTAGGTTTACTTTTATCTATTTATCTAGTTAATTGCGGGTTTCATTTAAATCTAAATCTCTCTCATGTCATAAATGCGTTTTCATTTTTTTTTTTTTCAAAATTGAAGTTTTTATTTAAACGTGTGTACGTTTAGTTGCGACCATTTCAAGTTATTGCATAAAAGAAGAGCTGCTGCCGTGTTTCTCTTACGCATATGCAACTGGTATGAAAAAAAATAATCGTGCGTTCGTTCCATGCAAGTCACGATCGCTTAAAGGCAACCATTTATTTGTTTCGTCATAAAACGAATGTAAAAATCTCTAAGTTACATTATTTAAGAATTATCAATCAATCCTTGCGCATTTCCACTAACAACTCTCTGCTATACATAGAGAGAATAATAACTTGTCACAATGACGCGATATCATTTCAGGCAAATATGACAAAAAAAAAAATCCACGGTGCACGACAGTCAATTATTAAATCGATGACTTTCTTGACATCCCTATCCCTTTTCTTTCCACACACTATTATATCTACTATTATACAAAAGTCACTTTGTGTGTGTATTCCTTCCGCATGGATTCCGAAACGGCAGAGACGATCTTTTGCAAATTTCACACAAAAAATAATTTACATTTCTGGCAGTGTTCTTATATATGTTTTATACACAAATTAATCCTATACGTATCGGAAATCGAAAATATCCGATCTTGAAAATAGTATTTCTTCTCTTATAGATGAAAGAATTTTTAAACTGGAATATTTTACATTACACCGGTGTAACTTTGACTGAGGTAACGTAAAATAGTCCCCTGTAAAAATTCTTCTTTTTCATCTATAATAGAAGAAAGACTATGTTTAAGATCGTCAAGCCCAAATATCAGCTGACGTGATATTGTAAACAAACACAGACGGAATTCGATGAAAGACATTATCATTATTATTTTTTAACTTAATTTTTTTTTTTGCGAATTAGTCTACCAGGCAAATTATTCCTCGTAATATATAACATTCAATAGAAGATAAACCTAACAATGATGCATACACAATCTACATAAATTAAAATATCATCTTATTATTATTGTATGACCGGGCAACGACAGGTGTCCAGCTAGTTTTGTACAAAATGATTATCTATATACACATTATTTTGTCACATGCACAGACATGATTCAGTCTAGGCTAAAACTAAAATTGCATACCTACTTTATAATTCTGGCCGAAAAAGGTACGCGAATACGTAAGAGGCTAATAATGTTTGAATAAATTAAAAATATATATCAATAAACGGCTTTATTTATAAGTGTGAATATTTATACCTGCACAGTAACGAGTCATGTGCTCATAAATGCTTCGTCTTTATTTCGAGACTTCCTCTGGATGATAGAATTAAGAAAATGAAAAAAAAACAGTAAAGATATTTGAAAATATATTTTTGATCTAATGAAATGTATGACTGTTCCATTTCAGAAGCGAAAAAAGTCGTTGGAATTTTAAAGAAAAGGGGGCATAGCGTTGTAAAAAGAGTAATATATATATATATATATATATATATATATATATATATATATATATATATATATATATATATAGGTTGAGAAGAAAGTTCCTGTGGAATTTATAATTTTAATTTCAAATAATGTATTTTCAAATAAGTTTCTGTCATAATACCTTAACTTTGTACATCATTTTTAAAAAGCATTTTCGCTCTATCTAATCATTTAAATTACAATTGTATTAAAAAAAAGTATATCTTCTTTCCAGAACGTTGAATATAAGATGGAAAAAAAGCACATTTGCACAATTCACAGTTAGACTGAAAAGCTAGTGAAGCAGCTCGCGACATAAACGTAGCCATGAACCACTATTGAACGCATAGTAAAATGGTAGTTTAATAAATTCGTGGCAGCAGCGAAAGTCTTGACAATAATCAATTAATAGCGTAAGCCAAAGCCAATACACTTACTTCTGAATTAGACATAATGTATACGACGATTTCCAATGAATTGAGAAAGATTGGAAAGACAAAGAAAACCTTGATAAATGGTTGCCTCATGAATTGAACGACAACAAATAGAAACGCCCTTATAAAGTGTCATCTTCTCTTCTTTTACGTAACAAGAACAAATTGTTTCTCGAACGGGTTGTGACTTGCGATGAAAAATGGGTTCTTTACGACAACCGGCGACGCTTAGCTTAGTGGTTAGACGCCGACGAAGCTCCACGATACTTTACAAAGCCAGAGTTGCACCAAAAGCAAGGTATACTGAGTGGTTGATGGTCTGAGACCGGTCTCATTCGTTACAGTTTTTTTTTTTAATGCAGGTGAAACCATTTCGGCGAAGTAGTCAAAAGATGAATGAAATACATCAGAACTTTCGAAAACAACATCCAGCAGTAGGCAACAGAAAAGGCCTAATGTCTGACCGCACGTTGCTAAACCATCCCTGCAGATGTTGAACGGATTAGGCTACGAAACCTTGCCTCACCTGACATACTCTCCAGACTTCACACCTACTGACTACCACTTTTTCAAGCATCTCGACAACATATGCATGAGATATGCTTCAAAAACGCGATATCAAAAACGCCTTCAGCGACTTCATCTCTACCAGAACGCAAGATGTTTACGTTATTGGCATAAATACAATTGTTTTGCGTTGGCAAAGGTGTGATTTTTCTGATGGTGCTCGTTTCGATCAATACATTTTGTTTTAGTCGAGATATGTTTATCTGAATTTAAATTCCTTTGGCCTTCTATAGGTGGTTGACCGCGACAGGATAGAAATACTGAGTCTATTAACTGTATTCTCAGTAATTACTGTCTTTCATAGTTATTGTTGTATTCTGAGTGTCGCGCACTGAGGATTGAGCCTTCCGTTTACAAAAGAATACAACTATATTTTATCTTCTATGCCATACTTTTGCGCAAGGGCTCGTGGTGTAATGGATAAAGTACTTATTAAGTTCATTTGTAAATTAAACTCTTTTGGAGGATAAAGGTTTAATTATAAGTGCGGGCGACACTCAATATAATTGCGAATTGTACAGTTTACAAGAAGCAGTTTTAACACGTTTTTCCATTTATAAATGCGAAACATGTCTTGTGTTTACAACAATCTATAAAAATGTTTATTATTTAAGAATCTGGCTTAATTTATTAAAACTAACGAGCTTTATAAAGCGATAGAAATCTGGCACGACCAGCTACTGCTTTATAAATTTACTATAAAAACAAACTAAATTGCTAAACAATAAGAAATAAACATTTCGGGTGAAAGACCAAGGGAGGTAAATACGTTTAGTTTAATCCAGAGCAATTTATTTTAATCCTATCCAGTAGATTAGAATTAAGGTAAGGTGTGATTGGCAGAAGTGTTCATTTGGATATTTTCACATGATTATATTGATGTGAATAATATTTTATTTCCGATACGATAAGCATTGGTTAGAAAACAAACAGAAATCACGTTAGACACAACTGCAAAGATGGACTACTAAACGCGAGTAACAAATAGCAAACGTGTTATTCTGCTTAGATGGTAATCATACTGCCTGCTTGACATTATTCAAAATATACAGTTTCATGTTGGTTCATTTAAATAAAGTTAAGCAAATCCATAATTGGTTCCCCGCGGAAAATCATTTTATATCTTAACATTCTTGCCTCAGAAATTGTTGCGATAGAATTTATCAACATCTCATGAATTATTCGGACTGGATTATTATTACAGATCGTCAGATAAAATTGTTCGACTGAGTTAGAGATGTTTTTTTTTTATGGAAATTGCTCCAGACAATGTCTAAAGACTCTTGATGTAATGAACTAAAACAAAATTTATTTAAGCTAAAATCTAGTATGTTTTAGATGGATAAATTCCTACCCAGAAAACAGCAATTCTTCTCCCTTTGCAAGAAATATCGATAATTGAATGTGAGGACTAAAGGACGAGATAAGTAAAGGCAAGAGTTACGAAAGAATTTATAAGTTTATGTACTTGTATAGACACGATTGAATCATAAATTAATTAAACTATGATTATGATTTTTGGAACTCAGCTTCTAGACCTAAGGGATCGGAATGTGAACTATATTTAGTCTATTTTAAAAGGGTAAATAAGTAGTAAAGGAAGTAAAATATGTGTGTGAGCCATACATGTAATGGATATCTGTCTTTCTATATAGTTGTTGATAATTTCAAATGTAATTTATATAGTTCAATGGTGTAATATAAAAGCCAAAAATGCTCTTGATTTTTTAGCGATTTATTTTTAACTTGGAACAAAAACTCATTATAAGCGTAAGAAAATTATTACTATAAATGCAAAAAATATTTCCAAGAAAATTGTCCCCACGTTAGAGATGACATATTGTTGTTTTTGTATATATTAAGCACTGGTAATGGCCCGTATTGAAGTAAATATAAAACACATATACAGCGAAGCTTCCACAGACATACACACACACAAACACAAAAACACACACGCATATATATATATATATATATATATATATATATATATATATATATATATATATCACTAGGACTGAAACAAGCTTTTTAGAAGAACATAATGAGTTTTCCTTCCCAGTGAATAATAAAATTTTAAAATAATCAGTATGTATGTATATATATATATATATATATATATATATATGTGTGTGTGTGTGTGTGTGTGTGTGTGTGTGTGTGTGTGTGTGTGTGTGCCACGAACGATTGCCACGAAAATAAACGGAAATTTAACACCCACGAATTCTAAATGCGGGTATGACAGAAAACAGTCCAGAGTGTTCAAACGAGCGGAAAATGTTAACGTTGCATAAGGCTAATTGGCTGCTTTTTTGGTTTTATATCCCAGACGGTGCTCAATTTTCATACTCTTTAGGGGTTTGATTAGTATAAACACAAACATATAAAAAATGTGTTTATTTCATTATATTTCACTTTCTGTCTGTACCAATCCTTTAATTTATGAAGCTCGATGTAACTACAGAGCATATACAAATAAATGACAAAAAATCCATATTCCGGATTTCAAGATGTTGTTCATCTTACTGTTTATTTCTTTAAGCATATTAAAATGTTTAATTCTTGACAGCATCTGTTTCGTAGCGGAGAATCATTCATGTAATTATTATGATAATTTTTTTAATCTTTTATAGAAACTTATCAATTGCATCAATTAGAAAAAATAAAGGAATATGGGTGTGATTACAAAATCTGAACATTAGAAAAGAAGTTGCAATTGCGCTTCTTAGTTACCTATTTTATATATATATATATATATATATATATATATATAGGTACGCCATTTTGTATACATATATAATAATCGAAGTTCCGTTAAAACATTTCAAAACCGTTCGCACGTGTGCGTCTGTGTATCTCTGTATACAATTCCTACAGCCCACACCACTGAGTCGATCATGACCACACCTTGCGTGATAATGGTCTCTGACCTGGGGACGGTGCACACCATTTTCCAAGGTAAAGGTTAATGTGATATTTCGTGTGGCTTTTGATAAACTCCCTCACCTAAGGATGGCGCAAACCAAGTTGGGGTTCGCCACCATTTCGAGGGTCGCCACCATGACGCCGGCCGACTTCTTTGCAAATTTGTATTAGATCACCCTCTTCCAACCACATACCCTCAACCAATCTTAATGAAATTTGGCATGAGGGTGGTCCCTAACATAGGCCAAAATTTATTGCACTGTATCCCTTAACTTTGACTGTCCAAAATAACGCTGCCAAAACAATGTAACGGAGCATTAAGTATCCTTTTTTTCGTGAGATGCATATAATTCTTTTGTGAAAAATGTAATGTACTACTTCCCCTTTCATATACGCACTAAAGATGCCACCCAAACGAAATAAAAGGTCGCTGGAAAGATGGTGGGACCCTTCTACCGCTCCAGAAAATATCTCACTACTGATGCAATTCTCTATCAATATAAAAGCCAAGTACGTCCAAGGATGGAATACTGTTGCTATATCTGGGCAGGACCTGCAAAAAAACAACCTATCCTGCCTTGACAGAGTACAAAATAGACTTCGTGGCTTAGTGGGGTATGCCCTTTTCTCTACCCTGCAACCTCTCTCCCACAGAAGAGACGTTGCGAGCCTATCCTTGTTTTATCGTTATTTCCATGGCAGGTGCTCGTCTGAACTCCAATCTCTGGTCCCCCCTCGCCAATCTTTCACGAAAAACACCCGTCTAGCTGAATCCACTGTGAAAAATTTCCCCCACTCTATATCTGTGCCTAAATCAAAACGCGGATTCCATGAACAAAGCTTCTTTCTTAGAATTGCACGCCTGTGAAACTCTGTTCCGTCTGCTTGCTTCCCACCGGACTACAACTTGGATGTCTTCAAGTCCAACGTTAACAAATTCCTAATAAACCGCCCCCTTAAGTAAACACTTCATCAAATCTCCACACTAACGTAATGTACTTGCAATAACCCTTATCCCTGAGTGGCTTCTGGGCCTTGATAAGTGATGATCAATGTGTAAAAAAACAAAACAAAAAAAAAAAAAAAACGAAACATCCACTTACTGCGCAGGTGCTCGAGAAGCGGATAGCCGAGCCGAAAGCAAAATTCCATGCGAAACGCGGTTATCTTTGCTAGTATACATATAAGTTCAGCATGTGCACACGTTTACATATACCTACGTATAGGATGTACACCTAAACTCCTTTACTGACTATTATTATTCATTTTAGAATACAGTTTCGTTGTTCAACTTAGAGTATAGTATTATATACCGCAAACATATTAAGGAGGGTTTAATAAAACAGTAAACTTTATATTATCAGCCAGATATATTACCTATAGTACTATTTAGAGATATTTCACTATTTTTAAAGTAGTGATTCAAAATAGATTGATTCCATTGTGCAACATGTTAAGAAAATTATACTAGCGTTTTGTGTTACGTTGTGTGTTTGAATATATTCCATAACGACGTACACGTTGAATAGTGGGGTTTATCTTTTATTTGTATATTCATGTACTTGTAAATGTGTGTATATACGTCGTATCATTTACTTGATCGTCTATTATGTATATTTTAACATTTATGCAACAGTTCTAACAGGAAACGATTGACGTGGACGTATCGAAACAGTTGTAGACTAATAGTTCTTTTGAACAGGTGTAAATAACACAACACACACCTGAATTATTTACGAACATTTATTTTCATGATTTAGAGATTACACGTTTTTACGCCTTGGCTGCTTGAGATGACGCCGCTCCCCGCGTCACGGAGAGACTAACTCCCCTTTTTGAGTCATCTGTTCTCTCTGATGTCCAGCTAACGACTTACTAGAATCTCCCCAAATCTATATTTCATTAAGTGTCTCATTACGTGTTTCATTGCGTGTCTCAGACCAACAGGTGATGTAACCCCAATCTAATTATTTGTTTATGCAAACCAAAAAATCATGTTTACATCTGTTGAATATCAACTAGATCCGCTCACGCTGGACAGAAATATCTTCCGTTCCGCTATGCCAAAAAAAACTTTTTTTTTTCCAGTGTCGGTAATCCCGACTACCTTCAAGACATATAGCTTGGCGGAAAACATCGGATTTTAACACATATAGCCCTCAAATGTGTTCCATGTTGACTCTACCCGAAATCAACAGAAATCCCAATTCGAAAAAAAAAAAAAAAATCGAATCGCTACTCGAAAATAGTAAAAAAGTAAATGGCAGAGATAAAGAACCACTTCTATTTTGTTTACGTACGAATCTATGTTATCTTTCCCATTGTCTGTCATTTCGCCCGTTCCACTTTTCTCGCAAACTCACACGCTGAACTAGCTTTAATTATTACATTCAATCTTTATCATCTGTGATGTTGATCTAATTGGATAGAGTATTTTTTAAATATTTATATTATTTTGCATGATGAGCGTCTCCCTGTTCTCCCCAAGTTCTATGGATAACTTTGTTCTGCGAGAGGATGTGACACAAGGTCGCAATATGGAAAGTTGCGCTAGCGCTCAAAGAAAAAGAGTAGTAGCCCTGCAAAAATTAGCCTGGGTAGCTCCTTCGCCATTCTGCGGTGAGTGCGCCTGAGACAACAACCAATAAACTTGCTCTTCCCGAAAGTCAGGAAGGCCTGGTAGGGTGGACCACCTAGGGTTACACAGAAGATTTTGCATCAGTCCGACAGGAAAAAATTACTGCCGGAATATCTGCCGATGTTGGAACCTCGACTAAAGTTAAGTACTAAGTTAATAGACCACGTATGAATAATATTACTAAAAGTAATGTTAATATAAAAAAACACGTATAAAGTAATATTACTATTAGTATTGTTAATATGAATTAAACAGACCACATATAAAGCAATATTATTAAAAGTTCTGTTAATATAGGATAAACAGACTACGTGTTAATTAATATTACAATTAGTACTGATTATATAAAGTACACAAACCATGTATGAAGTAACAGTACTAATAGTTGTGTTAATATTAATTAAACAGACCACGTATGAATATATTATTAGTAATACTGTTAATATAAAGTAAAGTTATCACGTATGAATAATATTATTATTAGAATTGTTTACATGAAGTAAATAAAACTTATGAAGTAATATTAAAATTAGTAGTGTTAATATATGTTAAACAGAAAACGTATCGATCATATTACTATGAATACTGTTGATATTAAGTAAACAAGCCACCTATGAAATAATTTTACTATTAGTATTTTAATATAAAGTAATCAGACCCCGATAAAGTAATATGACTATTAGCACTGTTTATTTGAAGTAAACCATGTAAAAATATTATTGCTGTTAGTACATATTAGTATATGAAGTAAAGAAACCAATATGTATAATATTACTATTAGTAGTGTTATATGATATACTGTTATTATTATTATTAGTAGTAGTATAGTTAATAGTAAGTTAAAAGACCACGTATAATGTACTATTATTAGTAGTATCGTTAATCTGTTGATTGAGATTGTCGGACTGACTTCCTCATCTTGGTTGTTATTGTCACAACGTTTCGGCCGTTTTGCCATCCGGTCTTCATCAGGTGTTTTGTATCGAAATGGGGAACCGTTTGTTAGGAGTCTCGAACCCAACCTTTTATTATTATTACGGGGGTACCGTGTTGGCACTCCAGCTAGGCTCTGGGACATAGTTGCTGATTCTCTTTTTTATTGAATGTTACTTTTTCACTGCCTTCGTTCAGGATGTAACTCAGCACCTTTGGGTAACTGTAAACTTTGATACAACGTCTAGGCCATATGTCACAAAGTACTATTAATATTAGTACTGTAAATATGAAGTTAATAGACTACGTATGAAATACTTCTATTATTAGTATTGTTAACATTACATCAAAAGACCACATTTGTACTATTGACATATTTATGCTGGTAAATCTTTTATACTAAGTTTCAGAAGCGTATTTGTAATTTAGTAGGCATCACCATTGTTTTTTATTCCCGGCAGTTCTTCTCCATACACGTAATGATGCTAGTCTTACTCTTTAGTTATAGAAAAATTGTCTGTTCGTTTTTACTTCAAGTTTCCCTTGTCAATTTGGCTAGATAATTAAATATGGCTACGCAATCGTCATTTTTAACATGAGAAACGTGCAGTGTTCCATTTTATTTAAGCGGATTCTAATCGTGAAACAGAGGGGGCGATATCTTGATTATAACCATCGTCCCGCATGTGGAGCAGAAACCAGAAGTAAAAAGACCAGCCAATCTTGAATATAACAGGGAGTTTTTATAAATACTATTATTGTATGTGATTTTTAGAAGTGTATGACTTTTTCTCTGCTTCCTTTGTATCAGATCATTAGATTCGCTGGTCTAGTGGTCTTCATTATAATACAGATATGTCTTTATATTGCCTATTTTTAAGAATATGCTCAAAGTATATCTGCTGATTTTTTTAATAATCACCTTTCGTTCCTTTCAGTTCCTTATATTTAGTGGCTTAATACCTTGTCTGAACTAAATTTCTCTTAAAAACAAGAATAATTATAGGATTCTCAACCGATTATTATCTACGTACTAACCGTTTCCGCATTTACTATTTGGGATGATAAGATGTAAATAAATGCTTTAATTTCAGTTGGTTGCAATCGTTTCAAGTATCGCACATATACAACATAATAATGTTAAGCTTTAGCGACTGAATAGTGTGGGGTATATGGTTAGAAAAGAAGAAAAAAAAAAGAAACGTACCGGGCGTATCTGCATCGCTCTTTGGGAAAGAAGAAGGAAAGGATGGCCAGCGCATTTGTATACGCGAAGGGCATCTTGGGAAGGCAGAGCATGATGGGAGAAGCTATTTTTTTTCCTGTCTCTTCCTTTTTTTTCTAGATAGGAGGATATAAAAGCAGGGAAAAATTGCCTGGGGGAAGAGAGAAAAAAGAGTCGTGAACATCTTCTCTTGAAAAGAATTTTGTATTGCTGACGTTTGGATTCTGCGATGTGACATTGGTGGTGAGAGGCCATGTGTGGCCGATTGGAAAAGAAGAGAACAGAAACGTGCTGTTGTCGAGAGAGTGACTCACTACTTCCCGAACCCCAGAACCGAATCCTGATTATAATCAGGATTCGGTTCTGGGGTTCGGGAAGTAGTGAGTCACTCTCTCGACAACATCTAAAAGCTATGTTGGCGTGTCAAGCAGGTTAACATGGCTGACTGGAGACTCTTAATGTTGAGACCCTACATTGGGACGGGTGATCTAATTAAATGACTGGAAAAATGAAAGATTGTGGCAAGGTTGCAAAAAATCGAAGACGTGGTCACCCTGCTGCCGCTCTACTTAGAGGGGGAAGCCCTCACTATTTACCAGCAGATGCGCGATGAAGATAAGGGAGACCTTGCCTCAGTGGAGCAAAGACTGAAATTGGCTTTCGATGAGGGTCCATTTGAAACACTCGGCAAGCTTGCAAGTTTGAGGTGGACTGGCGGGTCTGTTGACGTCTTTGCTGCGGAGATCAGGAGACTGGTAGGATTGGTGGTTACGTGGGGAGGAGCCTGGAGATGACAGTAAAGCTATATCTAGTGAATGGCTTCCCAGAAGAAATCTCCGCGAACATGCAGAGAATCACTGAGATCAATACGATGGAAGTGGACGATCTCTTGGTCCACGCCAGAATCCTAGTCAAGAATGTCAAGGGCCCAATCGTGGCTGCAGCTGTGAGTGGAAATTAGTGCATGAGGCCACACTTGAATGACGAGAGACAGGCAGCCATCAAGTGCTTCCAATGCCAGGGTCCTCACTTGCTCAAGGACTGCAAAGAGCCAAGACCGATAGATAGGAGGATATAAAAGCAGGGAAAAATTCCCTTGTTCTTATATATATATATATAAATTATTTTTTCTTCCTTCACTAAAACATAACTTTCATATTCTTGTCTATCTATCTATTTATCTATCTATCTATCTATCTATCTATCTACAATTGTATAAAAAAATCACTCAGCGTGTGTGTGAGTTCCTTCCTCATAGATTCCGAAACAGCTGAGCCCATCTTTTGCAAATTTCACACAAAGCTAATTTATATGTCTGGCAATGTTCTTAAATATGTTTTGTACAGAAATTCATCCGATATATATGGAAAATCGAAAAATCCGATCTTAATAATAGCTTCCGGATGAAAAAGAGTACTTTTTACAGGGGAGTATTTTAGGTCACACTGGCCAAATAAGTTCTTCTTTTAAAAAATATTTATTATAATCTGGAGATGTAGCTAGTTAGATGTAGATAGAGCATTATACTAAAGATCGAATGATCCCCTGTTCCTGTGCATACATTTGAATAAATATTAATCAGAAGTGCATTTTCCAGGGCATTCATTATCAAGCCCATATATCAACTGACGTCATCATTATTTTTTAATTAAAATTTTTTTTTTTCGAATTTGTGTACCAAGCAAATTATTTCTCGTAATATATAATAATCAATAAAGGATTGATTCTATAATAATACATACGCAATCTGCGTAAATTAAAATATCATGTTTAAGCGTATTGTATGATAGTGCAACGCCGGGCTGCCAGCTAGTTCATATTAAATGTCGAAGCGATCCTTGGCAATACCGAATGATGCTATTATCAAAGATGACCTCTACCAAAGTTAGAAGCAACACCGCAAAACTTTGAAAGCACTTGCAAAATCCGAATTGTTTTCACAATTGTTAATGTCGATAATTTCAAACTTGTAACTCTGGCTTGGTCGCTCGATAGGAACCGGATGTCAATCGTAAATCATGGTGGTTACTGACATCCCGCTGCTAGATAAATGCTAACAGGAAACAGTGTAGTCTCTGCCGGAAATATCCACTGAGTTGAACTTCCGGGTATTTGCTTTGCGAAAATATGACATATGAATCTATTGTTTACTCGAAAAGCGACAACTGATTTTGATCTAGTAAAGGGGGAAATAGAAAATATGAGAATTACTGCGAACGACAAAATTAGAAAATTAACTTTTACATGTTTTTAAAATTCATTTTTACTCTTTTACAGCCAAAACAAGACATATTGCCACGTATGTGTGAGGAGCAACTATTCGGTATCATGTCTACAAGGAACATGTAGGGAGTTGGCAGGAAGGTATTTGTTCGCATTACATTTAAACTTCAGTAGAGGAAGCAAGAAATATGGAGGGAATTCCAAAAGTCTAGTAGTTCGTGAGAAAGGAAAACTCATAGTGTAGAAGGCTTTTCGGCATCTAATGAAGAGGTGAAATTTTGCTGCTTGTTGGGCTTTAATGAGGGCGTTTTATAATGTGCCTATTTGTAAGGTTCTAGCAAGTAAATAGCGTGAAAGTACAATAATCTATAATTTAAATATCACCCGTCTGTTTAAATGTATGTATGTATGTATGTATGCCTAAAACTTTCGACAAACATGACGGATTTTCACGAAATGGGTATCGTTTTGAACCCCCGACTCTTCGGACGCCAAATATCGAAAAATTGACAAAAACGTTAATTCCTTCACCTCAACTGGGCACTTTTCTACAAGGAAGACTCGCTATTTTCGCCGATATTTTTGAAAGTCATCCCCTCTTTTCGATTTTCTAGCCTTAATTTAAACCTTTGCCACTTCCGGTCTGGCGATGAGCGCAACAGCAAAGATGTCACATTTTTTTTCACGTTCTTTTCCTCCTTCGCGGTAAGGGTTCAAGCCTGCCTGCATACTACCACTATTTTTTTTTTTTTGCTTAACACACACCTCCAAACACCCGGGATACGCCGAGCACCCAGGCTAGTTTCAACAAATCAAGAGCGAAGAGTGGCATTCTTGTTATGAGAAGATATCTGTAACATGTACACTCGCACGGGATAATTGTGTCAGGACTCATAATTGGAAGGTCAAACAGGCTTTTCATTCATTAAAAAAATATGCGCGCTCAGGCTGTATATAAAAGATAATACAGTTAATACGAAATAAACAGATAACGAATATAGTTAGTATGCAGTAAACAGACAATGTATGAAAACGAATGGTAACATGTAATGCTAGTAAAACTAAGGTGTTCTTCTTTTAACAACTACAAGACGCCTTTCCAACCTCCTATGTCCATGATAAATAGCACCCTACCTGAGAATTCTGCCTTCAAGCTCCCAGACCGAACATTTGCAGGCAATTTGAACTGGAACAAATACATAGAGGGCATTGCAAATGCTGCTGCAAAGAAGGTGGGCTCCCTCTGTCGAGCTAGAAGACTACCTACGCCTGAGAGTATCCTGTACCGTTACAAGTCCATCATTTGCCCATACATTGAATATTGTTGCCACATCTGGGCTGGTGCATCTACCACTAGCCCCTCTCTCTTAGATAAACTCCAAAAAAGAGTTGTCAATCTAATCGGTCCCACTTTATCAACTAAGCTCCAGACCCTGTCCCATCGCCGCAATGTTGCATCACTGTGCATGTTTTACACATATTTTAATGGAATGTTTTCTGATGAACTCGCTTCACTTGTACCCCCTCGGCGTACATATCCCCGACAAACGAGCTTGGCAATAAGATCTCACCCTCTTCACTGTTGATGTCCCTAAATGCCAGAAAGCTTTCTAGTCTAGTAGCGATCAGCTACACTTTGGAATTCCCTTCCTGCTGCCTGCTTTCCTTGCTGTACTGATATGCAGAAGTTTAAATGTAACATAAACAAATATCTTGTTAATCTTTCTTAGACATGGCCCCAAATAATAGTCCCTGACGTCCTCGTGGCCATATGCTTTGTAAGGGGTGAATATGATTAAAAAAACAAAACAAAAAAAAACAAGTATTATTGGTACGGTTAATATAATGTAAACAGAGGACGTATAAAGTAATATTACTATTAGTAGTGTTAATATGAAGTGAACATACCACTATAAATGATATTATTATTAATATTGTTAATATTAATTAAACCGACCACGTATGAATAATAATATTATTAGTACTGTTAATATAAAATTAAAAACTTGAAACTTGCATCTATCTTATTAATGGATATGGTTATTGCATTTTCACCCCAAACTAGGCACAGTGCCACCTTGATGTAAGATGCCTTTATCTGGGACATAAATTGCAAGGATACTATGTTGGGAGTTCAGCAGCAAGATGCCTTGGCCCAGACCAAAGTGTAGTATCTGTTCTTCAGATGCTGCACTTCCATTTCTTGTTCTCTTTTGGTGAAGGAGCAGTTCTTCACGACTGAGACAATTTTTATTTTTGTACCTTTTCTCCACGTTAAAAAACGACCCTGGTGTCTAACTCTGTCCCGTGGGGTGGCATTGTAAATAGGTACAATACACTTGAACTTCTGCATGTCAATACAGAGAGGGGAGCAGGAACTCGGAAGAGAATTCCAAAGTCTAGCAGTCACAGGAAAAAAAAACTCTTAGAATACAAGGCTTTTTGGTATCTGGCGATCTCTACTATATAGGGGTGGGATTTTGCTGCTTGTCGGGTTTGTCGGGGGTATTTACGCCGAGAAGTTACAAGGCCTTGCAGTTTGTCGGAGCAACTACCATTTAAATACTTGTAAAATATGTAACATGTCGTCAATGGGACAGAGGCTGAAGCTTAGCTGACAACGCAGGACTTATAATGTTGGCGACTCTCTTTTGAATTCTGCCTGAGAGAGAGAGAGAGAGAGAGAGAGAGAGAGAGAGAGACTAGTAGTAGATGCACCAGCCCAAATATGGAAACAATACTCAATACATGGGTGAATAGTGGCCTCGTAGAGGTACATGATGCTCTCATACGTAAATAACTTTCAAGCACCTTAGAGAGAGCCAACCTTCTTTGTCGCAGCCTTGACAACACCATCGATGTATCTGTTCTAACTAATGTTCCTTGCGAATGTTAAGCCGAGGTGTACATTCATGTAATATATCATTAGCCATAGCTATTAGTGGTTGAGAGAGTTTTTTGTAATTATTAAAGGAAACAAGCTTACTCTTGGCAGCATTGAATGCTACCATCCATTTTTGTCACAATTCCACTACAGATTGAAGATATTCTTCTAAGATTTCCGCTATAGCCTTGGATATGTATTCATTCGTTTTTCCCTCGTGTCTGTTATAGAGCGTAGTGTCCTCAGCAAATATACCCACCTCACAGACAATTTTATTAGGGAGGTAATTTATGAATATCAAGAAGGATATTATCTTGAAAGTACCTTGAACCTCTACACGTATATTATTTTCTGTCATTTCTCTCCGACTTCGCACATGTCTTTATTGGACTTGCTATATGAGCTTATTTTTTCTTTCATCCATTTTAACTATATCACATTATCTGTATATATGTCTCTCCCATCGTCTTTATTTCCAATGTAACACTTTCTCAATTCTATATACGAATTTTCCCTACCCCCTTAATATAGTCCTCTTATAGAATACACCTCATCCTAGTCACTACCACCGCTCCCTTCTAACCTCAAAATAACCCCTACTTATATAACGGTTTATAATAACGATACTAAATGATTGACTATTGGAAATTACTAACTGGTATATATGAGTGTTCTCTGCTTACTCCGGCGTTGTTTTCAAACTTATATTTGCCATTGGATTCAAGCAATGAGGTTTCAGAAAAAGGTGTGGTTGGAAATGGCTTAACTCTTGCTTCACAATAAATGCCCGAGCAGACGACCCTACTGCAGGTAGCCATTGTCTCGAGACTGAATAGAAAACTTTTTCCCTATCTATCTATCTATCTATCTATCTCTCACTCACTCTGCCTCACTCTCTCTCTCTATATATATTTATATATAAATATATATATATATCGGTCTCTCTGTATCTCTGTTTGACTGTCTGTGTGTCTCTCTCTGTCTTTCTTTCGAACTATATATATATATATATATATATATATATATATATATATATATATACATGTGTGCGTGTGCGTGTGTGTGCGTGTGCGTGTGTGTGTGCTTTTGATGCCCAAAATGAGTTTCAGGTAAAATGTCAAACTAAGTATTTCTTGAATTTTTATTTTTTTTTCTCACACCTTATTTTTGTTTGTGGCTGACGAATAACATCCACACACACACACACACACACACACACACACACACACACACACACACACACACACACACACACACACACACACACACACACACAATAGCACACATACAAACACACATCACGCACACATACAACCACACAGCACACACAACACGCACATATACACACACAACACACATACAACACACACATAATCTCTGTTCCCTGTACAAAACTCTACAAATTTTGGAGTATAATTTTTGGAGCAAGTAAGACACGGATACTCCTACCAAAACCAAAGTTTCACAGAAACAAATCGCACGCACATACGCATACACCCTTTTGACATAGACACACACATATATGTAAATAAGAACTCACGCACGCACATCTATAAAAATGTGGCCCTGAATACTTGCGCACACATGTGCACAATAAATGCCTAAACTTGAATGCCTACAAGAGACTATCATCGAGTGCTTAAGTTCTTTCTATACATGGGTTTGTAAGGGCAACATTTTTATGGGGATACTTTTTTTATACAAATAAACCCTAACAAAGTTTAAAAATAACACAGCCTCAAAAAGATCGACTCGGTATGGTTGCTTTATAATGGCATTGATGTGGAAAATTACAACTTATCTAAGTGATGTTGCCTATAGTAACAGCACTAGGGTTAATACTCCTTCGGACTAGATGAGTTATTGTCCTGGAATCAAGTAAAACCAAGCGACCACAAGTTACACAATTCACTCATCAATTAGCGAGAGAATAATTAATGTTGTTTACTTTGTTTTATATCAAAATTTGAGAACTCAAAATCGAATGGAATGGAACACACAAATATAGAGATCAAGTAGTTACCTTTTGGTGTCTGAGAAATTTAATTAAAATAAAAAGAAATGAGGAATACGAGGTTCCGTCAATATGTTTCCAGACTTTTCACATGGACGCTTTAATTTAGTCCCCTTCGAAGTAATCTTCTCCGACTGCAATACGCTTGCTGTACCGTTCCCAAACTTTTGGAAGGCCCCATGAAAGTCCTCTTGTGTGAAGTTGTCAATGACCCACGTCATAGCATCTTTCATCTCAATTGTCTCATAACCACAATATCTAAAATTTTCCTGGAGCTTAGGGAATAACGGAAAGTCACAGCGAGCAAGTCAGGACTATAGGAAGGGTGTGGAACTGTATTGATGCCCATCTTGGTTAAATAGTTTGTGACAAGGATTGAGTTATAGATTATAATGACGAAAATGCCACTGACCCGATTCGAAGAGCGTTGGCCTCTTCCGACATAATCTCTTACTCCTTCCACACCACTCATCATCCATCAAAGACTGCCCACCTTCCTTAAATCTCTTATGCTGCTCAAAAACTAATGCTCGATTCATGCAAGATGGCCCAAAAGCAGTCTGAAGCATTCCATAGGTTTCTGACATTTTTGTCAAGTTTAAAACAGAATTCATAGCATATTGTTCTTCTAAAATGTTTTCAC
Source organism: Euprymna scolopes (assembly GCF_053919585.1). Lineage (NCBI taxonomy): Eukaryota > Metazoa > Mollusca > Cephalopoda > Sepiida > Sepiolidae > Euprymna > Euprymna scolopes. Next base: position 17,985,093 of record NC_136509.1, on the reverse strand, counting down.
TATGAGACTGCAATTTTGGAATTCCCCAGCTGTGACAATCAAGCTTTGTAGGGTGTATTCAAATCCTTGCTGTAACTGTTCCTCTGAACCTGAAACTATACAAATTGGTCACTTATCTTACAAGATATACGGCAATAACATACTGAATTTTCTAGAGTCTACGACAATTTAAAATGCCTGTAAAAAAAAGTCTGGAAACTTATTGAAGGCACGTCGTATCTACCAATTCATGTTACGTTTGATGTTTAGCCTAGCAGTTAGAAAGAAGTGTTTTCAGGGGGAAAAATTAAGCCATAGCAGTTGGTGGTTGAAAGAGATTCTTATATTTATTAAAGGAAAGAAGATTAATATTAGCAGTATTACATGTTAACATGCATTTACGTCTCCATTCAACTACAGGGTAGGGGTCAATATCTAAGTTTGAGTCATTGCCTAAGCTATGTTCATATTCATTTTTCCCTCGTATCTGTTATGAGGCGTAAGTTTGTCAGTTAACATTAGAAAAAAAAAATTAAATTGATTATTGTTAATGTTTCGTGAACCAATTACGCTAGTCTTTCCTTATTTATTAAGGTCACATTGTGTGTGCATGTGCGTTTGTGTGTATGCCATTTTTTCTCTATAGACTCCGAAACGACTGGCCTTGTGTTTTGGAACTTTCACACAAAATATTTTATGTGTTCTTAAATAGACATAGACTCGATAAGTATAAAAAATGATATTCCAAAACATCTAATTAAAGACGGAACAGTTCTATTTCAACCCAAATTAACACGTTGATACAGCTTAATATCACATGTGTATTTACAAGTCTTAAAACCACACAAGTAGAAAGGCCTGGCGTATTAAATCAAGAGTAGTTTCTCTGATAAGACAGGGGAGGCGTTCGAAATAAATGATTCCCTCTAGATCACAATTGAACCATGATACTAGACTTTTAGAATTTAAATTTTATTTGTATAAAATCAACCGTATGATCTCTACAGGGAAATGTTGACTACAATGTATTGTCGGCTGAGCCACTTGAGGGAAGCCTGTACAGCTTGCTTCCGGTGCATTTTAGTCAAACACACGACTAGAACACGCAATTAATCGATTTGATTGGAAAAAGAATGAGCGATTAAGATTTCGGTGATAATAAATACACATACGTTGATCTTAATTTATCCCTAACCCATCACGTTGCACGGAAAGGAATATTCACCTGTTTTCAACAGTTACTTAGTGTTATGTTCAACGTAAAATAGTTGATTATTATGATGAGTATTATAATAGTTGATTATTATGATGAGTATTATAATAGTTGATTATTATGATGAGTATTATAATAGTTGATTATTATGATGAGTATTACGATAGTTGATTATTATGATGAGTATTATAATAGTTGATTATTATGATGAGTATTATAATAGTTGATTATTATGATGAGTATTATGATAGTTGATTATTATGATGAGTAATGTGATAGTTGATTATTATGATAAGCATTATAATAGTTGATTATTATGATGAGTATAATAATAGTTGATTATTATGATGAGTATTATGATAGTTGATTATTATGATGAGTATTATAATAGTTGATTATTATGATGAGTATTATAATAGTTGATTATTATGATGAGTATTATGATAGTTGATTATTATGATGAGTATTATAATAGTTGATTATTATGATGAGTATTATAATAGTTGATTATTATGATGAGTATTATAATAGTTGATTATTATGATGAGTATTATAATAGTTGATTATTATGATGAGTATTATAATAGTTGATTATTATGATGAGTATTATAATAGTTGAGTATTATGATGAGTATTATAATAGTTGATTATTATGATGAGTATTACAATAGTTGATTATTATGATGAGTATTACAATAGTTGATTATTATGATGAGTATTATAATAGTTGATTATTATGATGAGTATTATAATAGTTGATTATTATGATGAGTATTATAATAGTTGATTATTATGATGAGTATTATAATAGTTGATTATTATGATGAGTATTATAATAGTTGATTATTATGATGAGTATTATAATAGTTGATTATTATGATGAGTATTATAATAGTTGATTATTATGATGAGTATTATAATAGTTGATTATTATGATGAGTATTATAATAGTTGATTATTATGATGAGTATTATAATAGTTGATTATTATGATGAGTATTACAATAGTTGATTATTATGATGAGTATTATAATAGTTGATTATTATGATGAGTATTATAATAGTTGATTATTATGATGAGTATTATGATAGTTGATTATTATGATGAGTATTATAATAGTTGATTATTATGATGAGTATTATAATAGTTGATTATTATGATGAGTATTATAATAGTTGATTATTATGATGAGTATTATAATAGTTGATTATTATGATGAGTATTATAATAGTTGATTATTATGATGAGTATTATAATAGTTGATTATTATGATGAGTATTATAATAGTTGATTATTATGATGAGTATTATAATAGTTGAGTATAATGATGAGTATTATAATAGTTGATTATTATGATGAGTATTACAATAGTTGATTATTATGATGAGTATTATAATAGTTGATTATTATGATGAGTATTTTAATAGTTGATTATTATGATGAGTATTATAATAGTTGATTATTATGATGAGTATTATAATAGTTGATTAGTATGATGAGTATTATAATAGTTGATTATTATGATGAGTATTATAATAGTTGATTATTATGATGAGTATTATAATAGTTGATTATTATGATGAGTATTATAATAGTTGATTATTATGATGAGTATTATAATAGTTGATTATTATGATGAGTATTATAATAGTTGAGTATTATGATGAGTATTATAATAGTTGATTATTATGATGAGTATTACAATAGTTGATTATTATGATGAGTATTATAATAGTTGATTATTATGATGAGTATTATAATAGTTGATTATTATGATGAGTATTATAATAGTTGATTATTATGATGAGTATTATAATAGTTGATTATTATGATGAGTATTATAATAGTTGATTATTATGATGAGTATTATAATAGTTGATTATTATGATGAGTATTATAATAGTTGATTATTATGATGAGTATTATAATAGTTGATTATTATGATGAGTATTATAATAGTTGATTATTATGATGAGTATTATAATAGTTGATTATTATGATGAGTATTATAATAGTTGAGTATTATGATGAGTATTATAATAGTTGATTATTATGATGAGTATTACAATAGTTGATTATTATGATGAGTATTATAATAGTTGATTATTATGATGAGTATTATAATAGTTGATTATTATGATGAGTATTATGATAGTTGATTATTATGATGAGTATTATAATAGTTGATTATTATGATGAGTATTATAATAGTTGATTATAATGATGAGTATTATGATAGTTGATTATTATGATGAGTATTATAATAGTTGATTATTATGATGAGTATTATAATAGTTGATTATTATGATGAGTATTATAATAGTTGATTATTATGATGAGTATTATAATAGTTGATTATTATGATGAGTATTATAATAGTTGATTATTATGATGAGTATTATAATAGTTGATTATTATGATGAGTATTATAATAGTTGATTATTATGATGAGTATTACAATAGTTGATTATTATGATGAGTATTATAATAGTTGATTATTATGATGAGTATTATAATAGTTGATTATTATGATGAGTATTATGATAGTTGATTATTATGATGAGTATTATAATAGTTGATTATTATGATGAGTATTATAATAGTTGATTATTATGATGAGTATTATAATAGTTGATTATTATGATGAGTATTATAATAGTTGATTATTATGATGAGTATTACAATAGTTGATTATTATGATGAGTATTATAATAGTTGATAATTATGATGAGTATTATAATAGTTGATTATTATGATGAGTATTATGATAGTTGATTATTATGATGAGTATTATAATAGTTGATTATTATGATGAGTATTATAATAGTTGATTATTATGATGAGTATTATGATAGTTGATTATTATGATGAGTATTATAATAGTTGATTATTATGATGAGTATTATAATAGTTGATTATTATGATGAGTATTATGATAGTTGATTATTATGATGAGTATTATAATAGTTGATTATTATGATGAGTATTATAATAGTTGATTATTATGATGAGTATTATAATAGTTGATTATTATGATGAGTATTATAATAGTTGATTATTGTGATGAGTATTATAATAGTTGATTATTATGATGAGTATTATAATAGTTGATTATTATGATGAGTATTATAATAGTTGATTATTATGATGAGTATTACAATAGTTGATTATTATGATGAGTATTATAATAGTTGATTATTATGATGAGTATTATAATAGTTGATTATTATGATGAGTATTATGATAGTTGATTATTATGATGAGTATTATAATAGTTGATTATTATGATGAGTATTATAATAGTTGATTATTATGATGAGTATTATGATAGTTGATTATTATGATGAGTATTATAATAGTTGATTATTATGATGAGTATTATAATAGTTGATTATTATGATGAGTATTATAATAGTTGATTATTATGATGAGTATTATAATAGTTGATTATTATGATGAGTATTATAATAGTTGATTATTATGATGAGTATTATAATAGTTGATTATTATGATGAGTATTATAATAGTTGATTATTATGATGAGTATTACAATAGTTGATTATTATGATGAGTATTATAATAGTTGATTATTATGATGAGTATTATGATAGTTGATTATTATGATGAGTATTATAATAGTTGATTATTATGATGAGTATTATAATAGTTGATTATTATGATGAGTATTATGATAGTTGATTATTATGATGAGTATTATAATAGTTGATTATTATGATGAGTATTATAATAGTTGATTATTATGATGAGTATTATAATAGTTGATTATTATGATGAGTATTATAATAGTTGATTATTATGATGAGTATTATAATAGTTAAGTATTATGATGAGTATTATAATAGTTGATTATTATGATGAGTATTATAATAGTTGATTATTATGATGAGTATTATGATAGTTGATTATTATGATGAGTATTAAGATAGTTGATTATTATGATGAGTATTATAATAGTTGATTATTATGATGAGTATTATAATAGTTGATTGTTATGATGAGTATTATAATAGTTGATTATTATGATGAGTATTACGATAGTTGATTATTATGATGAGTATTATAATAGTTGATTATTATGATGAGTATTACGATAGTTGATTTTTATGATGAGTATTACGATAGTTGATTATTATGATGAGTATTATGATAGTTGATTATTATGATGAGTATTATAATAGTTGATTATTATGATGAGTATTACGATAGTTGATTATTATGATGAGTATTATAATAGTTGATTATTATGATGAGTATTATAATAGATGATTATTATAATGAGTATTATAATAGTTGATTATTATGATGAGTATTATAATAGTTGATTATTATGATGAGTATTATAATAGTTGATTATTATGATGAGTATTATAATAGTTGAGTATTATGATGAGTATTATAATAGTTGATTATTATGATGAGTATTATGATAGTTGATTATTATGATGAGTATTATAATAGTTGATTATTATGATGAGTATTATAATAGTTGATTATTATGATGAGTATTATGATAGTTGATTATTATGATGAGTATTATAATAGTTGATTATTATGATGAGTATTATGATAGTTGATTATTATGATGAGTATTATGATAGTTGATTATTATGATGAGTATTATGATAGTTGATTATTATGATGAGTATTATGATAGTTGATTATTATGATGAGTATTATGATAGTTGATTATTATGATGAGTATTATGATAGTTGATTATTATGATGAGTATTATGATAGTTGATTATTATGATGAGTATTATAATAGTTGATTATTATGATGAGTATTATAATAGTTGATTATTATGATGAGTATTATAATAGTTGATTATTATGATGAGTATTATGATAGTTGATTATTATGATGAGTATTATGATAGTTGATTATTATGATGAGTATTATAATAGTTGATTATTATGATGAGTATTATAATAGTTGATTATTATGATGAGTATTATAATAGTTGGTTATTATGATGAGTATTATAATAGTTGATTATTATGATGAGTATTATAATAGTTGATTATTATAATGAGTATTATAATAGTTGATTATTATGATGAGTATTATAATAGTTGATTATTATGATGAGTATTACGATAGTTGATTATTATGACGAGTATTATGAGTTGATTATTATGATGAGTATTATAATAGTTGATTATTATGATGAGTATTATAATAGTTGATTATTATGATGAGTATTATAATAGTTGATTATTATGATGAGTATTATAATAGTTGATTATTATGATGAGTATTATGATAGTTGATTATTATGATGAGTATTATGATAGTTGATTATTATGATGAGTATTACGATAGTTGATTATTATGATTAGTATTATGATAAATGATTATTATGATGAGTATTATGATAAATGATTATTATGATGAGTATTACAATAGTTGATTATTATGATGAGTATTATAATAATTGATTATTATGATGAGTATTATAATAGTTGATTATTATGATGAGTATTATAATAGTTGATTATTTTGATTGTTCAGGAGAACATCTGTTTTATAATTGATTTTTTGCTATAGTACGAATTTTGGGAGCCGTCAATATATTTTATTTCTACTTGAAAATATCACCATGTATTACTAATTATTGTTAATAATATATATATATATATATATATATATATATATATATATATATATAGAGAGAGAGAGAGAGAGAGAGAGAGAGATGTATATAAATAATTATTTCTATATATATTATTATTCGATGCCTCCGTTCAGTCTCGAACGACAAACGATACCTCCTGAAGGGGCTGCTGCACGTGTAATTTAGAGGCATAGGTTGCGTAATTCCCAACCACACGTCTCCTGAATTAGCACTGCTTGAGTACCGTGACAAGGAGAGGAGTTCAGGACGATTAGAAACAATGCCCAGATAATCGGACATAACATACAGCACCTTGAAGTCGCAAATGGTCACCCTTTGGGTACTGACCAGGTACAACGTTGCATAACTTCGGTGATCAAGCGGGAACCGGTGTGTCAACGTGATTATGCCGTATTATTATTATTATTATTATTATTATTATTATTATTATTATTTGTATATGTATATATATACATGTATATATATATGTATATATATGTATATATATGTATATTACTATTATTATTACTATATATCTACTATTATATAAAAGTCAGTTTGTGTGTAAGTTCCTTTCTCATAGATTTCTCATAGGCTGAACTTATTCTTTGCAAATTTCACTCAAATTTAATTTATATTCTGGCAGCGTTCTTAGGTATGCGTTGTTCTAAAATTCATCCGATAAGGACAAAAAATCGAAAAAATCCGCTCTTAAAAATATTTTTTTCTTATAGATAACCGAGAATAATTTTACAGGGAAATTTTTATACATTGCACAGGCAAGGGAGATAATAACATCTTAGCAAATGATTTCTTCTAAAAAAACCCCCAGAATTATTGATATCTGGAGATAGAGTTGAGTGTTAGAGTATTCGACTTTCAAGCCCGAGTGTACATCACAATTTTAGTCTATTTTATTCTATTCTTACTAATGACTTCTATTCACGAAAACAAAAAAGAGTTACCATTTAAAATCGCCGCAAATTATTTCTTCGGGTTCATATTTTAAAACTAAATATTAATCCAAAGCATTCATTGTCAAAGTATCAGCTGACAGATATTGTAAACACACAGACAGAATTTAGTGAACGACGTTATCATTATCATTTTTTTCATTTTTGTGAATTACTCTGCCGGGAAAATTGTTCCTCATATAATATATAATCTTCAATAGAGAATGTATTCGATAATAATACATACTGCATAAATTAAAATATCATATCATTAAAATATGCATTGTCCAGCTAATATATATATATATATATATATATATATATATATATATATATATATATAAGTTGCCATATTATATTGCCAGTTATATATATATATATATATATATCAGATACCATCACGAAGTGTATATTTTCTGCACAAGGTCAACATCTCTATTATATTGTCAATTGGGATGCAAGTGTGTTCCTTCAGTGAGGCATCCGATCAGCTTGTCCCGAACCACTGTTAGAGTCTCATCAGCGAGTACTTTCGTGACATACTACATTTAGACTCACTATCTTGTTGGAATAAATGGGAGCAGTGTTTATTATTTTCACGAACTGAGTTTAATTCTTAACGTTTTTTTTAATTACATTTTCACCCTAAACAAGGCACATTGCCACTTTGATATAGGGGGGCTACTATTAGGGACACAGGCTACAGGGGTACTAGGTGGGGAGTTGGGCAGCAAGATGTCGGTTCACGTTATACTTGAACTTCTGCAAGTCTGTACAGTTGGGGAAGCAGGAACCTGGCAGGGAGTTCCAAAGTCTAGCGGTCTGTGGAAGAAACTACTGGAGTAGAAGGCTCTCTTACATCTAGAGATTTCTACTGTGAAGGGGTGGGATTGTACTGCTTGTCGGGTGTGTCAGGGGTATTTACGTAGAGGGGTACAAGTGTTTGCAGCTCGTCGGAACATACAAAAATACTTGTAGAACAGGCAGAGGGATGCTACATTGCGTCGATGAGACAGAGGCTGAAGCTTGGATGATAGTTCAGGACCTATTAGGTTAGCGACTCTCTTTTGAACCTTGTCTAGGAGTGAGAGACTAGTAGCAGATGCACCAGCCCAAATATGACAACAATACTCCATACATGGGCGAATAGGGGTACAGGATACTTTTACGCGTTAGTAGCTTTCTAGCACGGTAGAGAGAACCTACCTTCTTCGCAGCAGTCCTGGCAATGTTCTCAATGTAATTGTTCCAACTCATGTTTCCTATGAACGTTAGGCCGAGGAGTTTAAAAGATGTGCTTTCATATAAAGAGACTTTGGTGATTGCTATTGGTGGTAGAGAAGGTTTCTTGTAGTTACTGAAGGAAACAAGTTTAGTTTTGGTAGCATTGAATGTGACCATCTATTTTTGTCCTCATTCCACTACAGATCCGAGGTCATTCTCTAGTGTTTCTGCCATTTCTTTAGAAATGTGTTCATTTGTTTTGCTCTCATGTCTGTTATAGCACGTGGTGTCATCAGCATATATACCCATCTCACAGACAATTTTGTCAGGGAGGTCATTTATGAATATTAGGAATAATAGAGGTCCAAGGATAGACCCCTGAGGTACTCCCGCATTTATATCATATTGTTTAGATGTACAACCGTCGAGGACAACCTGGATTTTTCTCTTATCTAAGAAGGATGTAATTATGTTTAGTATTCTTCCAGTGATACCGTATGATCTGATTTTCCTGAGAAGACCTTCATGCCATACCCTGTCAAAAGCCTTAGATATATCTAGAGCTACCGCTCTACCCTCCCCTGCTTTGTAAAGTGAATGGTATATACGCTCAGAGATTACAGTTAGAATGTCTGCTGTGTAACGGACTTGCCTAAATCCATATTGTTGGTCGGCAAGAAGCTTAGCATCTGTAAGGTGATGGACTACAGCTTGGTTAATTATCAAATATTTTGGCAAAAAGTGGGAGGAGACTAATGGGGCAGTAATTTGCTGGGTCAGTTCTTTCGCCAGAATTCTTGAAAACTGGTACCACAGAAGCAGTTTTCCAGCAAGCAGGAAAGCAAGATTCATTAAGGCATTTGTTGTAAAGTTTGGAGAGGATTGGAGCTACTTCGGCGGATCACTTTTTTAATAGCACAGCCGGGATGAGATCAGGTCCACATGCTTTTGCAGTGTCAAGATTTTTTATAATGGCATGCCCCCGAGAAGGGGTGATTTTCAGATCGTAAGTGTGGCGTCTGTCCGCAAAGGAAAGTCTGGGAGAGGGTGGTTAGCAGGGTCTAGTGTGGAGTTGAAGGCAAACCTACTGGCAAGCATGTTAGCCTTCTCGGTTGCTGAGTAAACAACTTCATGATTGTTGGATAGTGGGGGAATTGTTGATTGCCAATTATTTACTACACTGTTGTAGATTTTCCAGAAATCACGGGTTCCTAATTTCTTAGCTTCGATGCGTTTTAGGGTGGTTTCAATAAATTCTCTCTTAGCTGTCGCTATTTCTTTCTTACAGTTACTTCTGGCTTCAATATACTTCTGTCTGTTTGAACTGAATTTATGTCGGTTAATCTGTGGTATGCGTGCTGCCTTTGCGCGATGGCACCTGCACATGTGGAAGTAAACTGTAGGGGAGCTGGGGCTTGATATAAAAAAAATTTCCGCGTGGGGACATGTGCTTCAATTGCTATTTTGAACCATGCAGTGGTCTCATTTGCGCACTGATCAGCAGGAAGTGAAAAGATATTTCTCCATAGGGCGTCTCTAATGAGTTCCTTGATGGTTTCCCAGTCGGCCTTTTTATAATATCTCGTTGTCTCTTCCATTTTGGCTCTAGAGTTTAGGGTCCTTTTAACTATTTTCACTACATGATTAGCATTCCCAAGTGGGCTGTGGGCGTTCGTAAAACAATCATCAGGAACTGTGGTCAGAAACAGATCTAAACGTGATGCGTATTGCTCTTGCTGGTCGGGAAAACGGGTTGGAAACGTAACTGTCTGTGATAGGGAATCAGATATAGAGAAGCTATGTATTATGGTACCAGCTGCGTCTGTGTAATTAGAGAATCCAAGCCAGTTTATGTGGTGGACATCGAAGTCACCAAATACATGAACTTGTACGCTAGTGTCGAGGAAAAGTGTTGTATCTATGCTGTCAAGTAGACCATCAGCTGACCTTACATCTAATAGGACTGTGGCATCAGGAAAGCCCACCGAGGATGAGTGCAGGGTCCCTAACCATGCGCGACATGGCACTATAAACAGCCCGATATTATTCAGCTGTTGATGGAGAAGCCGCTCTAAGATTTAGAGCTCCTGTACTACCATTCGGGAACAGCAGCCAGGAACTGTCAATCTAGTACCCTCAACCCATCAGAAGATGTGCAACCCAATCTACTTGTACTGGCATTATGATGTTCAAGCACTCCCAACTGCCCAGTTTAGAGGGGGATGGGATGTGTCGGGAGAGGTGGAAATCGGCGTTCATTGCCCTAGTCAGGATACAAAATCGACCACTGAGTGTTTCTGTCGAATCCATGTTCTTCGACCTCTACGCCCAGCTAATAGGCAAAGAAGGAGTATGGACGCCAGGCGATAGACAGTGCCTATCTATTCCTTAAGCAGTTTAGGTTTGTAGACCGGTAATTTGTTCGAGTCACCAGCTCTAGGAAGGATGTCATCCAAGAATGGAGGGGCCTCCCTCCCCTTAGGTTTAGCTTCAGAGTTTTCCTTCTCCTAGACGGATGACCTGGGAATATCTACGAGTCCATCAGCATCGAGAGGGTTTACCCCGCGCCTGTGTCCTAATCCAGGTATTAGTGCGACCCCGCGTGGGTAGTTAATGTTACTGGGTTAGTATGTAAATGTTATGTCTACTGAGGAATTACACTCCTCAAAGTGATTAAGGGACATTGCTATTACATTGTGACTGGAGGAGGGGGTGAGTAAAAGTTCATGCAGTGGAAGTAACTATATTTGCAACAGGTTAGTTGAAAAGAGTTCAAATATGGTTTAATTTTTTTTTTCCTTTAAATTTAGAATTTAAAAAAATTATTTGTTTATTTATATGTTGGCTTAGGAATAGGATATCGCGTTACAGAATGACTTTATATTAAGCGTGTGTAATATATGAGTGTTAGTAGCAGCTTGGGGAGTAGGGTAGACTTAGTGTTTAGGAGAGGATTAACATACAGAATACAGTAGAATTAATTTTTAGAATTCATAGTCAAGTAAAATTTAGTTATAGAGACAAACATTTTTTTTCTTTTTTCTTTATTAAACATACAAGTCAGACAATGGCAGTCGTCTTGGAGGAAATGAATTTATTGGATATACGTAGCACGCAAGAGAGGGGTGTTTCTACTGTAATAAGACTACGTGGCGCATCGGAATTCGTAGTTAACGACAGTCAATTAGATCAGGCACAAAGCATTGCGTATATATTCAGAAAGTCATAGTGACGTATCTAAGATCACTGTATATTTCAGGTACATATATAATTGAAAGTAAAGCAAACTATATTCCATGGTTTGTTATAGATAGCAAGGAAGCGACATATTCAATACGAGCGAGTTCATAGTGATTGTAGATATTAAGTATATCACTTAAATAAAGTCGTATCTTCTAGTGTGGAAAAAAAATAAGTCCAGGTTTCTGAAACTTCTGGGATTTGCTTTGCAAAGGCCTTTTCCCCCTTAGTTTACTTTGAATATAAGAGTGAAACAGTATTTTGCCTATAAGGAGGGGGGATAACGAATTTCAGCTTTAATCAACATAAGGTTGGCAAAAAAATAAAGACGAAAAAAGACAAATCCGATGGAGATTTGCCTATGTGTTTATATCTACCAGGAATCGGTTCGATGGATGTCATGCTGAACCTCGGGCGCTGACAATGGGTCCTAATGGAATACGGTCCTTTCGAATCTTAAGGAGGTCGTATAAATGTGGTAACTTACTGGGGATCTGTGAGAGTTTCCTTTCCGTTTTTAAAGTCGGATTCTTTTTCACTTTACAATAGTCACCACATTCTATTAGATCTGGCAATTTATTTGGAATATTCTGTTCTATTCATTAACACTGTAGCATTGCCTGTGCCTGCTGGTAGTATTATTACAGTGCGCAGTGGCCTGTTAGACAATACTCCTTCTTTTGAGAGGTTCGTTTTTTTTTACAAGGTGATCACCACTTATCAAGGCCCGGAAGCCGCTCATGGATAAGAGTTATTGCATGTACAGTACGTTAGTTTGGGAGTTTAATAAAAATGTCTACTTAAGGGGGCGGTTCGTCAGGAATTTGTTTACGTTGGACTTGAAGACATCCAGGTTGTAGTAGGGAAGTGGTCGGCCCTATTCCAGTTTCGCTTAGAAAGAATACGTCCGGTTTCGTCTCCTGTAATTGTGTTTCAACCTCTGGAAGGTTGGAACGTAGACCCCTGATGTTGGAGAAGGAGTCATGGTAGTAGGGGTCTACGTTGGAAGATGGGGTTCTAGGTTTATTCGAGTTTTTTTTCTGGAGATTTTGGAGGCTTTGAATCCTCGAGTGCTTATCTCATTCTAGTTCATCTTCTTGTGTCTTGGGTTTATTCAAGGCTAGCTCCTCTATTGGAGCTATCATATCTAAGTATGGGATCCGCTTAATGATAATGGCGAAGTTGGGACCTTTCTTTAGCACTGATTCCTCAGAAGGAGTTAGCTGACGTTTACTTTTGTGATTTTGGTGAATTGTGGATATGAAGTCCTACATCCTAAGCTTTTACATTGTTCAATTTCTATATTTGGCGAGATTTATATTCTTCAAATTTTGAAATTATTTCTCTATGATATATCCAGGTATTAAAAATATAGATAGCCATCCTAAAAAGATCAAGTTTTATCCTTAAAAGAACTCTCAGATATAAATTATAATGAAATCAAGCGTTTTAATCTCTTCAAACAAATTGATGTCAAAACTGAAAAACGATATCAAAGCTCTCTATATAAAAGACTGGCATACCTGTATGGGTAGATGTACATAAAACATGTCTGATATGGCAACAAGTGACCGCACATTTACAGAAAGGTCACCACAAAAGTCAAGCCTTGTATGTTTTTACTAAAAAAATTAAAACGTGAAAAAAATCACAAAGACGTAAATGATACCTTAAAACAAGCGACCTTAGTTCTTTAAAATTGACCCGTGAAGGAGATAGAGATAAATATGACTTCACTAATCATAAAAATTACCTAAACAAATGTTCTGGAAGACTGATCATGTTTATTGTGAGTGATTGTGTTGGCAGTGGCGAAGTGAGAGAGAATGGTTTGGTTTGGGTGTTGGCTGACGTTTGTCTTGCTGGAGGATCAGCCCCTTTTTTAAATGCTCCGCCGTACAACTCTTCCCACGTACGTTCTTCTGCCTTTATAATAGCTACAAGCCGACCAACACATAATTGTTAATCAATGCGATAGAATAATAATTCAAACATACCGATTTGAATCGGTCTTATCTTGCGCTTGTACTGGTGTTGATGAAAGGATAGTCAAACTATTGATTAAGACACGCAATTTTAAATGAATGTCTATGATTCATTAAGTAACGGATAAGAAAGTCCGATCGGAGTAAATAATAAGGATGAAGTTGTATAATTAACGGGTTGCTGGTGCGCTATCTATTACCGATCAAAATGGAAAATCGATTTTTTTATTTCTATTTTACGTCTTTAAATTCTTTGTATTTCAGTCAATAATGCACACGTGTTGGAAACAACTGCTGATCTGAGTTGATGCAATTAGATAACGCGGACAGAGTAGACCTCACGTTTTGATCAGAGTGTTCCTTTTCCAAGCATTAACGAAGAGTGGGGGGGCATCTCAACCAGTGTTATTTTTTAACGCGCAACCATATTCAACCTTGACATTTTTACGTGGCGGCGCAATATATAAAGTGCCAAACATTCCCATTTTGTACTATCAGGTTCATCGTTGATCAACTTGAATGATGTAATGAGAATCAGTGTGTTAACGTAAATATGCTAGGGGAGATGTTACATAATTGAATGATGTAACGAGAATCAGTGTGTTAACGTAAATATGCTAGGGGTGGGGGAGATGTTACATAATTGAATGATGTAATGAGAATCAGTGTGTTAACGTAAATATGCTAGGGGAGATGTTATATAATTGAATGATGTAATGAGAATCAGAGTGTTAACGTAAATATGCTAGGGGGAGATGTTACATAATTGAATGATGTAATGAGAATCAGTGTGTTAACGTAAATATGCTAGGGGGAGATGTTACATAATTGAATGATGTAATGAGAATCAGTGTGTTAACGTAAATATGCTAGGGGGAGATGTTACATAATTGAATGATGTAATGAGAATCAGTGTGTTAACGTAAATATGCTAGGGGAGATGTTACATAATTGAATGATGTAATGAGAATCAGTGTGTTAACGTAAATATGCTAGGGGGAGATGTTACATAATTGAATGATGTAATGAGAATCAGTGTGTTAACGTAAATATGCTAGGGGAGATGTTACATAATTGAATGATGTAATGAGAATCAGTGTGTTAACATAAATATGCTAGGGGGAGATGTTACATAAATGAATGATGTAACGAGAATCAGTGTGTTAACGTAAATATGCTAGGGGTGGGGGAGATGTTACATAATTGAATGATGTAATGAGAATCAGTGTGTTAACGTAAATATGCTAGGGGGAGATGTTACATAATTGAATGATGTAATGAGAATCAGAGTGTTAACGTAAATATGCTAGGGGGAGATGTTACATAATTGAATGATGTAATGAGAATCAGTGTGTTAACGTAAATATGCTAGGGGGAGATGTTACATAATTGAATGATGTAATGAGAATCAGAGTGTTAACGTAAATATGCTAGGGGGAGATGTTACATAATTGAATGATGTAATGAGAATCAGTGTGTTAACGTAAATATGCTAGGGGTGGGGGAGATGTTACATAATTGAATGATGTAATGAGAATCAGTGTGTTAACGTAAATATGCTAGGGGGAGATGTTACATAATTGAATGATGTAATGAGAATCAGTGTGTTAACGTAAATATGCTAGGGGAGATGTTACATAATTGAATGATGTAATGAGAATCAGTGTGTTAACGTAAATATGCTAGGGGGAGATGTTACATAATTGAATGATGTAATGAGAATCAGAGTGTTAACGTAAATATGCTAGGGGGAGATGTTACATAATTGAATGATGTAATGAGAATCAGAGTGTTAACGTAAATATGCTAGGGGTGGGGGAGATGTTACATAATTGAATGATGTAATGAGAATCAGAGTGTTAACGTAAATATGCTAGAGGGGTAATGTTACATAATTGAATGATGTAATGAGAATCAGTGTGTTAACGTAAATATGCTAGGGGGAGATGTTACATAATTGAATGATGTAATGAGAATCAGAGTGTTAACGTAAATATGCTAGGGGGAGATGTTACATAATTGAATGATGTAATGAGAATCAGAGTGTTAACGTAAATATGCTAGGGGGAGATGTTACATAATTGAATGATGTAATGAGAATCAGTGTGTTAACGTAAATATGCTAGGGGAGATGTTACACAATTGAATGATGTAACGAGAATCAGTGTGTTAACGTAAATATGCTAGGGGTGGGGGAGATGTTACATAATTGAATGATGTAATGAGAATCAGTGTGTTAACGTAAATATGCTCGGGGGAGATGTTACATAATTGAATGATGTAATGAGAATCAGTGTGTTAACATAAATATGCTAGGGGGAGATGTTACATAATTGAATGATGTAATGAGAATCAGAGTGTTAACGTAAATATGCTAGGGGATGTTACATAATTGTGTGCCAAAAACGGCACTAAAATGAGTTATGTTACGTTATCAGACATAAACGGCACCCATGTAAACGCGTGTATACGCTTTGTGTTTGTTTGTGACGTGTCTTAAATGTGTTACTAAAGGTCTACTAGTGTTTTTCATATTCTGAACCCATTTTATGTTTCTTGTGTGGTATATATTACCCGTTTTATATTTCGTGATCGTCTAATGTTCATATGCGTACCTTCGACATACCTTTATCTTCTCTGCTCACTTAACCTGGTTCATCCTGACTTTACTTTGTTGTTCGAGGAGGCTGGAACATTCGGATGAAACACATTGAACTCAAAGACGATGATTAGTTTTCATATCAGTTTTCATTTCATTTTCCAGGATGTCGCACAGATGAAAATGGAAAGTGAGTTTCTTTGCTTCTGGTCTTAACAATCTACATTGAAAGACACGTCACTCCCTCCCAAGAGCGGAGGAGAGACAAGCGTAAAGCCCAACCGCTTTGCTTCAATTCAAAGTTCCAACTCTTCGATGATCTCCAGCTAACCTGATCACGTGACTCACACGTCACATTCACGTAGATCCATATATGTGCTATATGAATTTGTAGTTTTCGAATTGACAGGAAAATTCACATTTTTCTTTTTATCTCAGTGTTAGGTTTATCATAAGATTGGCTTTAGTTATAAAGTTAGAAGTTTTAAATTTCGTATCTTATATTATTAGTGTAATCTGTTTATTTTGCTCAATGGGTTTTGTGCATCGCTTTATTAGGTTCGTTATTATTTTGTCGTCAAATTTATAGTTAAGATAAAATTGTTCTTTGGAATATGGTGTAAAATTATCGCTTTTGTTAGTGTTCGAGTTCACATGTATGGAGTAAATATATATATATATATATATATATATATATATATATATATATATATATATATATATTCCACATAAAGTACTGTTTCGTTGTATCACAACTCATCATTTCGGTTAGACATACACCTTTCCCTAGCAGTGGATCGAACCTAAAACCGTCACAATGACTGTCAGCAGCTCTCACCATCAGACTAAAAATTAGTGCCGTAACTATTTCTCGAGTGTGTATTAAATCCACACACGCCAACAGTGCTCTAACCATCAGCTATATATATATATATATATATATATATATATATATATATATATATATATATATATATAGTCATCCACATACAGTACTGTTTCGCTGTTTCACAGCTCATCAGTGCAGCTCGACAGGCAACAGCCTCAAGCCAGGTTC
This sequence comes from Euprymna scolopes, assembly GCF_053919585.1. NCBI lineage: Eukaryota > Metazoa > Mollusca > Cephalopoda > Sepiida > Sepiolidae > Euprymna > Euprymna scolopes. The sequence continues at coordinate 17,967,206 of NC_136509.1, read as the reverse complement.
GAAACCCGACCGCTCAAATGATAGTCAAGGCTTCTCACCATTACGCTATATGATGCCGAGTGGGTAATGAATTAACGATGTTTTGACATCGTCCAAATGCCTCCGCTCGATTTAAACTAGCTGAAAGTCCGTCGTTGTCCGGTCGTACTATATGATTACACATGATATTTTAATTTATGCAGATTGCGTATGTATTATTATAGAACCAATCATCTATTGATTATTATTTATTACGAGGAATTATTTCCCCAGTTGACTAATTCACAAAAAAATTTTTTAATTAAAAATAATAATGATAATGTCGTTCGTTAAATTCCATCTATGTTGCTTACAATATCACGTCAGCTGGTATTCGGGCTTGTCGATGTATGCCCTGAGAAGTCACTTCTGATTGATATTTAAAATATGTAAACGAAGAAATGATTTGCGACGATTTAAAATGACTCTACTTTTATTGTAAATTGAACCCATTAATAAATATGAATTAAAATAAAATAGTAAGGTACACCCGGACTTGAACAGAGAATCATTCGATCTCTAGTCGAATGCTTTACCACTAAGTTACATTTTCAGATAATAATAAATCATTTTTTAAGAAGAAGAAATGGTTTGTTAGACATTTTATTATCTCCCTTTGTCGGTGTGACGTAACATATTTCCCTGCAAAAATTATTCTTTTTTCTGTAAAAAGAGAAATTTTATATTTAAGATCGGATTTTTTCGATCTTCGATAATTTTCGGAGGAATTGCTGTACAAAACATATCTAAGAACACTGCCAGACATATAATTTACCTTTGTGTGAAATTTGCAAAAGATAGGCTCAGCCGTTTCGGAACCTACAAGGAAAGAACTCTCACACACAAAGTTACTTTTATATACTAGTAGATAATAGTATATATATATATATATATATATATATATATATATATATATATATATATATATATATATAAAAGTGAACGTGTCTGTGTATCTGTGTGTTTGTGTACATTTCCATACACAATAACGCTGTCAATTTCTAGTCTACAGACTCAAAATTTAATATAGAGGATACTGAGATTTGGAAAAATAGACGTGATCGGTTTGTAGCCAGAAATTTGTCTGTTAAAGGGTCAAAGTTCAACGATTTGACCTTTGAGAACTCTACCAAACTCTTCCAACAATTTTGGGTCTACGCACTTGAAATTTTAAATATAGGTTCCTTGGACATGGATCTAACTTAATAACTTAAAGTGAGCCCAAAACAATACAATTTAAGCGGTCATAATAGCGGTCAAAGTTTAAAAGATTTGACCTCTGCGGTCTCTTCCAAATTACTAAGACAATTTCTGGTCTAAATATTAGAAATTTTACATAAAGGGTATTCAGAGATCGGAAAAGCTTTTTCATCAGTTTGGGTCGAAAATTTTAGTTATCAATATATAAATGTATGTATGTATGTATGTTTGCATGTCTGTCTTAAACTTTCAATAGAGGCGACGGATTTTACCAAGATCAGTATCGTTTTAAAGTTCGATCTTTCACACGACAAATATCGAAAAATTGGTTAAAAACATTAATATCTTCCCCTTCAATTAGGCACTTTTCTACAGGGGGAGGGGTCACTTTTTTCACCGATATTTTTTAAAGTTATTCTCTCCTTTAGATTGTCTAGCCTTAATTAAAAAAAATGTAGCTTCCGGTTTGGCGGTGGTCGTAACAGAATAAACGTTATGTTTTACCCGTTCTTTTCCCCCTTTTCGGTACGGGTTCGAGCCTGCCTTCCTACTACCACTTTTTTTTATTTTGCTCAACATACACATCCAAACACCCGGGCAACGCCGGACTGAAATGCTAGTATATCTATAAAAGTGAAAGTGTGTGTGTGTGTGTGTGTGTGTGTGTGTGTGTGTACATTTCCCTATGCAATAACTCAAATTTTATGTCTACAGACTCGGAATTTGATATACAGGGTACTGAGATTTGGGAAAATCAATGTTATTGGTTTTCGGCCAGAAATTTGGCGATTAAGGGGTCAAAGTTCAACGATTTGACATTTGAGAATTCTACCAAACTCCTCCGACAATTTTGGGTCTGGACACTTGAAATTTAAGATATGGATTCCTTGGACATGGATCTAACTTAATAACATGATTTGAGCCCAAAACAATAAATGTTAAGGGTCATAATAGGGGTCATAATAGGGTCAAAGTTTAAAAAGATTGATCCCTTTTTTCCTTTGTTTTTGCTCAACATACACATCCAAATACCCGGGCAACGCCAGGCAACGCCAGGCAACGCCAGGCACCCATGCTAGTACGTATATATTTTTGTTTAATCTATGAAAGTTAACGTGTCTGTGTGCCTGTGTGTCTGTGTGTGTACATTTTCCTACGCAATAGCTCTGTCAATTTTCAGTTTACAGACTCGAAGTTTGATATACAGAGTACTGAGATTTGGGAAAATCTTTGTAATCCGTTTTCGGCCCAAAATTTTGCTGTTAAGGGGTCAAAGTTCAACGATTTGACCATTGAGAACTCTACCAAACTCCGTCAATTTTGGATCTAAGCACTTGAAGTTTGAGATATAGATTCCTTGGACATGGATCAAACTTAATAATAAGATTTGAGCCCAAAACAATAAATGTTAAGGGGTCATAATATAGGTCAAATTTAAAAAAATTGACCGTTTTTTATGCTCAACATACACATCCAAACACCCGGGCAATGCCGGGCTGAAATGCTAGTATATATAAATATATATATATATATATATATATATATATTAGATTACCCCACTAGTTACCATTTTAACTAAGCCAGCCGTTTTCAATTTCTTTCTAAATCAGGTTTTCAGTATTTATAAAATTAATAGAAATGCCAACCCCGAGTTGACAAACATTAAAGCGCTAATCGATACATCATTAATCATCTTTCGATACCGATGTTAATCGATTGTGATCGTATGCCTGTATTTATTCCGATAAACACATTACATATCGATTAATTTTACCCGATGACATTTTTAGCGATTCTGTGCTTTCTTAATCTATTTGTAGTTTTGTTTTGATAAACACACTTTCGAATTTTGAAGGAAAATAAAAATGGCCGACACAAATCTTCATCAGTTAAAGACCTAAAGGAAGAACAAATCTATAATTTATTTCTATGCTTGATATTTATCTCTAAATAGTAACAGATATAGCGAAAGGCATTTACCTCGCGTACTGAAGATTTTAAAACTATCTATAATCGCAGATGTTGTCATAGCAAACCGAAGAGTAAAATATCTCGAAGATGGAGTACATTTGTCACATACGTACAGGTACTCCTCAAAATACTATTTTCAGCGTTTGTACAGCACAAATGATTTTGATATATTCCCATTTGTGTTCGTTACAACTCTACTTACAACCGAGTCGTTGTTTGTTTCGTTCACCACACTCTTTTCTTCTACCTCTTCTTTTACACACGCCCGTTCGCTTTAGTGAGTAAAAATCGTCTGTCCTCCCGCTTTCCTTTCCTCGTTATTTATGGAACCAGGGTACGAGATTCTCCGAGATTCCCCAATATTCCACGAGACTTTTTTCCACATAAAAGCCTGCGGGCGCCATCTTGATTCTCAATTTGTGCTCTGCAGGCACAAACGCGCAGCCGCTTTAACGGTAAGCCACTTATTTCACCAAACTCCACCCTGATCTTATGATCACAGAGACGGCAGGGGGGTTGCGATCGCCGCCATCGGGTGCTTCTGCGAAGGGGGACAGTGCTGCTCTCGTCTTCGCGTGCGCTCTCATCCACCGCCTGATGGTCGGGAAAGGCTTCATCTCCGTGGAGGCTACTAATATCAGAGTCACTGCTTGATAGGGATGGTGCAAACCAAAGCGATGGTCCACTCGTCTCAGAGTCAGAGTCACTCTCATCGTCAAGTGGAGGTGGTACATGTGTCGCCGGACGTAGGTCCCTTACGTGAGGGGGTACGCCATCAACCTGGACACACTGCTGACTCACCATATCGGTCACTGTGCCCCGTTTATACTTGTCAGTACATCGGTTTCCTGGCGGCTTCACCCAGACAGCATCCCCTTTGGCATATCGATTCCGTTCTATCTCAGTGGCCACAGTTGTATCAGGGTGGGTTCCTTTTTCTCGGACACGGTACTGATAGATTGCGTTTGCAAGCGCCGTTCCCGGAGAGACGCCATACTTCGGCATGAGATTAAACCAGTACACATCTTCTGCAATGGTGCACTGCTTCCTGGCTGCAATTTTTTTTATGCTGCGATGGCTTCTCTCAGCTATACCATTGCCAGAAGGCACATAAGCGCATCTAAGCCACAGCTGCACATCCCATTCTTGTAAGAACTTCCTCATCTGATGGCTGCAAAAGGCTGGGTCGTTGTCTGTCAGCACTTCATCGGGCGTACCTCTTTCACAGAACACGGATGACAGCTGGCGAATTATGTTGCAAGAGTCTTGGCGCCCGAGGAGTCTCCAGACCGCGAAACGTGTAGGCCCACAATCGATGAGGGTAAGGAAGTTGTTGCAATCGTAGTGTGTGATGTCCATGCCCACTCTCTGCCACTTACCACTCACTCCTAACTCCCCTTTCTTCCATCGTGCTGGAGCTGGGTCGATGGATTGGCAGGCCTCGCAACTTTCCACCACTCTCCGGATATCTTTTTTTCTACTCCTGAATCAATCATCTTGACAAAGTACAGTGTCCGCTTAATACCAGGATGTCCACACTGTCGATGAATTTCCATGATGCGCGCTTCATCCACATTACACACAACTGCTGCACATGTGTTTTGCAGATTATCAGAATCTCTCCGAGCACCAGCCAGAAGCCATCGTTGAGGGACTCTTGTCAGAGCATCTGCTCTGTTGAGCGCAGACCTGATCAACACTACGTCCACGGTCAGGTCGTACTCTGTGATGGTGTCGACCAATGTGGCAAGCCGTCTTCGAATTAACATCTCACTCGATGCTCGTGTCGTCAGCCGTGCTCTTCCACTTAATGCATTGGTTATCCACCGATGAGTGCATGCCGAGTCAGTCATGATATGTAGAACCTTGGCGTGCCATTGAAGCGCCAAATTAACGCCCTTCAATGTGGCATCAAGTTCGGCAAGGTTTATGTGCCTCGAATCATTCTCTGGCTGAAGCCAACAGGCATCTTCAATAATGGAATCATTAACTGCAAGGGCAACTCCAAGGGCCAGTGAACTAGCATCCACCCAGACCATGAACTCATTCCCGCTGACGCACCACTTTCCCTGAACGGGGTCATCACTGGTCACCCTGGACACAGTCTCTATCAGCATGCTCCTTAGGGTGACATCGTGTACTGCATCGTCCCATCCCGACGACACTGCTGTTGCACGTCTTTTTATGGCCGCCACGGCCACCTTGAGCCAACCGCACACACGGAAATGGCCTACCATCTTTCCACAAAGCGAAAACACTGTTCGTCGAGTGATGTTTGATGGGACCTTGGGGACGTGACTTCCTCTTCTCCAGCAAAGTCCCTCCTTGCTATTGCGCACGTGCAGGCCGAGAACTTTTGCTCCATTGCACAGACGCTCTGGTTCCTTACATGTCAGTCCAAAGCTCTCAAAGTGCATTCTAACCGATTGCGCTGACATGAGGCTCTCATTGACGAATATATCATCGATGTATGAGGATGTTGCCTGTTGCACTGCCTCATCTTGTTGCCGGATAGCATGCATGATTGCTGTCATAATGCCTGGTGCCACATTTAGACCGAACCCTAGCCTGGTTAGACAATATCGGGTTCCTCCAATTTCCACAGTCTGAAATGGCCACAATTTCCTCTCAATGCGTATTTGCAGATAGGCTCTGCGTAGGTCCAGAGTTGCCACGTTCGATCCCTGCTGTCGCCACACCCTTAATTTGAGTGCACACACATCAGCCCTTGCCGTATATTGGTCGACATGCTCATTAAGCTCACGGTAGTCTAGGACAGGGCGGAACTTTTGTTTGGTCTCTTGTTCGACGGCCATCAAGGGAACCAGCCCTCGCGGGGGGCCAAGCTCATCCTCTGGGCATGGAAGAAGCCAGCCATTGTCGATCCACGTCTGCAGTTCTTCTTCATACTGTTCCCTTAGCCACATGGGTGGGGGATATTCCGATAACCGGTTCCGCAAGGATATTTGTGGCTGATCGTTTGACCACTTCCAAGACGCCGTCCATGCATTGGTGTTTCTATCATACTCTGCACAAAAGTCAGACTCGTCGAGAGTTATGGCAGCACAAACGTGTTCCTCACATCGGAAGAACTTTACCTTGCCGGTTCTGTCCACAGTAATCCACCCAGTTGTGTAATCAAGTCCATACCCAGGAGTAGGTCGTACCCGAGAAGCTCTCCCTCCACAACCAGAGCTCGCACGGCTACAGCAGGCCCGTCGTTGATGCTTGCGCGGATAATGCTCACCCCACAAGAGGCTAGTGAACCTCCGCCTACAGTTAGTACCGGAATTCTCTCTGCTTTCCAAGTGGCACAGCATATCTTGCTCACGAGAGTCTGGGTGCACCCAGTGTCCACAAGCGCGAGACGCTCGCTTCCATTAATGAATACGCTTACAGTGGGTAGCGCCTTGCTCAATGACGATCTAGGGAGAAGACTGGCGCTTTAGCTTCTTCCCCTTGCCCGTTTCCCGGACAGGTGCGGGCCAGGTGCCCGCGTTTTTTGCACTTGTAGCACTGCGGCCCGTCAAGTTTCCGAGTTGGTTGATGTGACGAAAGACAATCACGGGCCAAATGGTTGGGTCCTCCACACTTATAGCAGGTTGTAGCTGCGCCCAGGTCCTGCAATCCAACCTGTGATGGTTGTATAGCTGCCGCTTGGTCTATAGTGTTAGGGCTTTTCTTTAGTATTGCTCGTGCCCGCGCCAATACTTCCGATATGTCCATCTCGTCCACTTGGGATGAGGCACGGAGCAGATCTTCCACACTCTTAGGTAATCGTGCAACAAAGGCGCACACAAAGCCTTTGTCTGACATCCCCCCAAAAAGGACCGATAGCTTTTTTAGTTCAGTCAGATACACATCCACCGTTTCCCCGGGATGTAATTTTCGGGCCATGAATTTCTTCCATGCAGTAACTGGATCTAACGCGAATGCTGTAAAAAGGGCGCGCTTGATGCAGGCGAAATCGTTTTCTTCTCATCAGCCAACTGCTGGTATACTGTATATGCTCCCCCAGTGAGGCGCATTAGGACCACACATTCCATACGCCTCACCCCACTGAGCTGACATATTAATTCTGCTTTTTCCATTCATTCCTGCATTGAGTGATCAGTGCTACTGCCATCAAACAGGGGAATTAGCTTGGGGTTAAATCCTGACGTCATGCCGAAATAGCTTGTGTTCGTTACAACTCTACTTTCAACCGAGTCGTTGTTTGTTTCGTTCACCACACTCTTTTCTTCTACCTCTTCTTTTACACACGTCCGTTCGCTTTGTGACTAAAAATCGTCTGTCCTCCCGCTTTCCTTTCCTCGTTATTTATGGAACCAGGGTACGAGATTCTCAGAGATTCTCCGGGATTCCCCGAGATTCCACGAGACTTTTTTCCACATAAAAGCCCGCGGGCGCCATCTTGATTCTCAATTTGTGCTCTGCAGGCACAAACGCGCAGCCGCTTTAACGGTAAGCCACTTCTTTCTCCACACCATTCTTAAAATATCCATATTACAGTAGTATTTTTACGTTTATTTTACGGTTATTTTCATGTTTATTATATCGTTATTTTTACGTATATTTTAGCGTTGTTTCATGTTTTACCGTTATTTGTATGTATATAATGCAGTTATTTACATGTTTATTTTACCGTTATTTCTATGTATATTTTACCGTTACTTTCATGTTTATTTTACCGTTATTTCTATGTATATTTTACCATTATTTCTATGTATATTTTACCGTTATTTTCATGTTTATTTTACCGTTATTTTCATGTATATTACAACATTATTCTCATATTTATTTTACTGTTATTTCCATGTTTATTTACCGGTATTTTCATGCTTATTTTACCGTTATATTCATATTTATTTTACCGTGATTATTCTGTTAATGTTTGAGTTATTTTCATGTTTATTTTACAATTATTTTATGTTTATTTTACCATTATTTTCATGTTTATTTTCCCGTTAATTTCATGTTTATTTTACCGTTATTTATATGTTTATTTTCTCATTGTGTCCATGTTAATTTTTCCGTTATTGGCATGTTCTGGAAAAGTCATGTGTATATTACCGTTATTTTCATGGGTATTTCATGGGTATTTTACCGTTATTTTCATCTGCATATTACTGTAATTATCACGTTTATTTTACCATTATTTTCATATGTATTTCACCGTTATGATTATGTTTATTTTACCATTATTATCATGTTTATTTCACCGCTATTTTCATATGTATTTTCCCATTAGTTTCATATTTATTCTTCCGTTATTGTCATATGTATTTTACCGTTATTTTCATATGTATTTTACCATTATTGTCATGTGCATTTTACCGTTATTTTAATATTTATTTTACCGTTATTTTAATATTTATTTTACCATTATTATATATTTATTTTGCCGTTATTATCATATATATTTTACTGTTATTTTTATATGCATTTTACCGTTATTTTCATATGTATTTACCGTTATTTTCCGACTTATTTTACCATTATTTTCATGTATATTTTGCCGTTATTATCATATTTATTTTACCGTTGTTTTATATGTATTTTAGCGTTATTTTCATATGTATTTACCGTTATTATCATGTGTATTTTACGATTATTTTCATATTTATTTTACCGTTATTATCATGTGTGTTTTGCCGTTATTGTCATATTCATTTTACTGTTATTATCATCTTTATTTTACCATTATTTTCATGTTTATTTAACCGTTATTATAATATTTATTTTACCGGTAATTTTTTATGTATTTTACCGTTATTTTCATATGTATTTTCCCGTTATTATCATGTGTATTTTTTCATTATTTTCATGTTTATTTTAACATTATTTTCATATTTTACTGTTATTATCATGTCTATGTTTCCGTTATTGCATGTTTATTTTACCTTAAATTTTAATGTTCATTTAACTGTTATTTACATGTATATTTCACTGTTATCTTTGTGGCTTCCGCAAAGAAAGTGGATTTCCTTTACCATGATAGAAAATTAATTATATCTGAGAGTAGTCTGTATCTATACAAATCCAAAATACGTAGATGTATTCAATATTTTTGCCATATATAGGCTACTGTATCTACCACTTGTCCCTCATTTTCATACACGATTCAAAAAAGAATCTGAGATTTAATAGTGCTCGCACTATCAACCAAGGCCCAACCCCTGTCTCATCGCCACATGCCTGTTTCTTTTTCAAGTACTTTACGTAGTGTACTCTGACAAACCTATTGCACTTTACAGTTCTGAATTTTTGCGATGTGGTATGGATGTTTCGATTATTTTGATTGTTCGAACAATTATTCTCATCCTTGGTGTTATTTGCTCAAGGTTTCGGTTTGAAACCATACGACCATCGTTAGGTGTAGAATTCCTGTTTCGTAAAACATTTTTTCACTAATATTGACAATTAGCATAAGGATTCAGTTAGGAATTACATCACAAGAAAGTCTTAAAAGTACCAGAGTGACCTCTTTAAATTTACCTTTTTTATAATTTACGGACATACTCTCGAAAACAAAGTCCGATTTCATAATTGAAAAAAAAAACATGGAGTTTACTTTTATACCCCCTAACATCACTAGTGCATTTAAGAAATTTTATCACCACACAAGCAGAAAGGCATGCTCTATAAAATTTAATGTAGATTACTTTATACGACAGGGGAGTTTTCGAAATCAATTGTACATGTCTATATCGTACTGTGATACTTGACTTTTGTACGTTTAAAATTAATTCAACTAATTATATACGAGGGGCGTGCAATAAGTAATGCCCCTGACTCACTTCCCATTGTCTGATCTAGCTGAGATTTTGCTTGTGCAATGATATATATCTCTACGGATCATGTGGCAAATTACAGCTCTGAACTAATTGTGGTGTCTGTTTTACAGATGTTTGAACTAAGTCAGGTGTGAAATGGAGCCTGTTGAATGTCGAGCAGTGATCCGGTTTTTGTATTTGAAAGGGCGTACACCACATGAGACCTTTGATGAAATGAAAGAAACGTATGGTGACAATGCCTCATATATGACCTTATAAAACGCTGGCATCGTGAATTCAAACATAGCCGGAAGTCTGTGGAAACAGCTCCCAGACCTGGTCACCCAACTTCTACTATTGATGAGGCATCTGTCCGTCAAGTTGAGGCTGCGATTTTGAAAGATTGGCGCATTACTATTTGCCAAATAGCCCAAGATGTCAAGATTAGTACAGGGTCTGTGGAAACTATCATTCATGACCGTTTACATATGCATAAGGTATCTGCCAGATGGATTCCCAGGTTGCTCACATCATTACAGAAGCGAGAACGCGTCGAGTGCTCGAGGATGAATTTAGAGATGTGCCAAGAAGATGAGTCAAAGTTTTTCAAAAGACTGATTACATAGGAGTAAATCTGGGTCTATCACTATGATCCAGAGACCAAAGCCCAGTGAATGCAGTGGAAGCACTTGGACTCACTACCTCCAAAGAAGGCAAGGGCGCAGTCCTCCGCTGGTAAGGTCATGTTCACAGTCTTCTGGGACCGGGACGAAGTAGTGATGACAAATTTCCTGGCAAAGGGTACCACAATTACAGGAGCCTATTATGCTTCACTTTTGAGAAAATTAAGGAAGCTATCAAAATCAAGAAGCGGGGCAAGATCAGCAAAGGTACCTTCCTCCTGCAGGACAACGCTCCGATCCACAACTCGCATATCGCCAGATCAGAAGCACGGGCGTGTGGTTAGGAAATTAAGTTGTTTTTTTTAAGGAAAGCGTTTCCCATATGATGCAGCTTTGATTTCTGAAGTCACGTCGTGGTTGGAGGACCAACCTGGGGTGTTCTACAAAAACGATCTCCAGAGCTGCATCAAACGATGGGAGAAATGCATAACTCTGGGTGGTTCCTATATAGAGAAAGACTAATAACTGCGCCAAGTTTCGTTGCTCTACTGCTATGGGAAGTGGGTCAGGAGCATTACTTATTACGCGCCCCTCGTAAAAAATAATTTTTATAAAATCAACAGTTGGTTCTTTTGATAAGACAGGGGCGATTTCGAAATAATTATTTTACCTTTTTAGAGCACAATTGAATAATAATAATAATCAACTTTCGAATTGTATACTTTGAAATTTTGAAATTTGAATTTAGTATAATTTGCTGTAAATGTTTGCCGCAAGGTTAAAATTCTAAACATGAATCAATTTAATTTTCACACCTTTGCACCGTTTTCCCCTAACTAAAAACCAAATATAAAGTTTTGCATGGGTTCGAATACTCTATATATTAAGTTTAATGTCTGTAGACCTAAAAACTGACAGAAGGGTTTGTGAGGCAAAAGTTTTGAACAAATATATATGAGTATACATAAATAAAGAATAAACACAAATTTAGAGAAGTACACACACACACACACACACACACACACACACACATATATATATATATATATATATATATATATATATATATATATATATATGCATATACTGTTTATGATAGAGTAGCCCTTGCAAGTCAGTGGCAATTTGCCTTGTTTGTGGTCATATAAATAAAAATAAATAAATTTACGTTTAAAATCTAACCTTCAGAAATAATTCATTATTTTATATCCATTTCCATTTTATTTTCAGTCCTTTTTTAAGTTTAGCTGTTTCAATTTAAATTTAATCTTTTTCAATGATAATATTTTTATTTCAATTTTATTTTGATTTTTTTAAATTTGATATTCGTTTTTTTTCATTTCAATTTCACCTTTTTTAATTGTAAGTTAAGCTTTATATTTTAATTTGAATTCGAGCCTTCTAAAGTGAATATTAATAATATTTTTAGCCATAAGCGTATCTAAAACGTGTCAGCCTTTTTTTTTTAATTTTGTCCCCGGCTTTTTTTTTAAATTGAATTTAACATTTTATGATTTTTTGTTTCAATTTTAATTTGAATCTTTTTAAATTGTAGGTAATTTGTTTTAAATTTAAATTTAAGATTTTTGAATTTGAAAGTTAGATTTTTTAATTTTAATTTAGGTCAATTTGATTTGAACTTCAACTTTAATGAATGTTAAGTTCAATCATTTTAATTCAGGGGTCAAAAAGTGTAGTTCGTGTTCAGTGGTTGTTTCAGATTCTATTGTGTTTCAAAAAGTCTCACCTGGAGCATGATTGGAAATCATCAAGTGTTTTTAGTTCATCTACGCCTTAATGAATACACGAAAATACATAACAATGCAGGTTGAAATTGTCTTTTCAAATATTTTATCACGATTTAATTCTCTGAAAGTATTTTTAGATGCGTCTCTGCATTCCTATATGAGGCTCACTCAGTCTGCCTGGCTATATATATATATTTTGTAATAAATTTTCACCCCAAACAAGGAACAGTGCCACTTTGAAGTAGGGAGCTGCTTTCGGGGACATAATTGTCAGGGACATTATGAAGGGAGATGAGTAGCAAGATGCTATTTGCATCACACTTGAACTTCTGCATATCAGTACAATTGGGAAAGCAGAATCCCGGAAGGGAGTTCCAAAGACTTGCAGTTCTGGGGAAGAAACTATTGGAGTAAAAGGCTTTCTTTCATCTATGGATCTCTACTGTAAAGGGGTGGGACTTAGTCATGTTGAGGAGGTACAAGTTCTTGTAGCTCGTTTCGTTGGTCAGTAGTTGGGTTAAACTTACGTAAGACTTATGAATGAGATAACCTTTTTTGGAATCACGTTACGTCCCTATTTGATACTCCCCCTGCAACACCGTAGGTCAGTTTTTTACGCGGAGACAATTCCGTTGTTCTAGAAGGGTCACTCTGAGCAAACAAAAGAAAAACACACCAGTCTAGGAATTTTCTTTCACTGACCAAAAACAACAAACAAATATATAATAAAGTTCAGTATCAGATATAAATTAAAATTTCTTGCAAGTGCATGTATGTATAACTTGTTTAAGAGAGACAGGTCTGTCAAGCTCACTCAACATTATATCTAAAGATCTTGGAAACTATTCGCGTTTGGTTGAGTTGAATGTCTCTTAGGTTTGAGCGTGATTAAACCCGAGGATCTTCGAAAATTTCATAATACTTTAACATTTTAATCGCTTTCCCGTTTAATTTTTTTTTTTTTTACTCATGAACAGAACACAACGTAATTTTATTTTATTAATGTACATATTTTTGATTTTCCTTTTTAATCGTAACTTTCTCGATCCAGATTTGAAAAAGCGAGGGCAGATAAAGTCAGCTGGCTCTCCCCTTATATATATATATATATATATATATATATATATATATATATATATATATATATATATATATATATATAAGTGTTGGGTCGATTAATCGAAATAAAAATCAGGAATTGGAAAACTCTTGTGGGTATCTGTATCGGAAGTTTAAATAATTGTGCATATTTTCCAATGCCGAAAACGATTCATTTAATTATCCTTTTTTATTTGATTTTGTTTAAAACAAAATCTTCCACTGTTTGTAGTAATACTTAACTAATAAATATTAATTTTACACAACCAATAAAACATAAATCTATCCATCACCTCCCCCACTCACAAGTGTGTTTTTACGCGTGGGAAAATATATGCACATGTAACATGTGTTTTTATGGTAATCGGAACAAAATAAAACTTTAATTTTAAATTAATTAAAAAATATTTAAAATTTATAAAGAATCGGAATCTGGGATTGTATCGAGATTGGGAATTTAGTACAGAATCAGTAATTGTATCGGAATCGTGAAAAATATTGGAATCTTTCCGTTACTTGAGCTGTTAAACAGCGAAACAGTACTGTATGTGGATGACTATAATGCTCCCTATCTTAGGTTGAGCATTTGGGAAGTGATATACAAATTACCATTAGCGTATGAAGCGATGCTGTTTGTTGAAATAAATTGAGCTTAAGTATTTGGGCAATGTCAAAACATTGTTAATTCACTGCCTGCATAGCATATATAGCGCAACGTATAGAATATACATAGAGTATAGCGTATAGCGCAACGGTTAGAAACCCCGACCGTCGTTTGGACGATCGGGTTTCGATCCTGGATTGAGGTAGTTGCTTGTCTAGCCGCACTGATGAGCTATGAAACAGCGAAACAGTACTGTATGTGGATGACTATATATATATATATATATATATATATATATATATATATTCATATATATATGCATACGTATATATAGGCATACATATATATGTGTGTGTGTACATATATATGCATGTATATATATATATATATATATATATATATATATATATATATATATGATAATAATAGGAATATTGATATAAAAATCAAAAAGCCAAATACAACAAATAAAGCACAAAATAATACATTAATTGAACGCATATAAAAGTTTTATATGTTTAGATCATAATTATAATTTCTCATCCATCCTGTTAATTCTAGGACTTCAGCTCAGATGACAATCGCGGAAGAAGATAGGTTTCACAAAAGATTCTACACAACACGAGCACGCTGATACACAAAGCCGGAGGCTTCGAATTTAAAAGAGAACGCGCGTCTCCAACGCGAAGGCACGTTTTAATTTCTAGCTTCAAACCAATTTCGCTCGCTAAACCGACATGAAAGACGTATTTGATGCGAGTGACACCAAATAGGTGATCTGTGGAATATCCGAGTGAAAGGGCAACTGATTTAATTTCACTACGTGATGACACTGATTCGACTCTTTGTGCTCATTAAATTAGCGTCTTCTTACCTTTCTGAAACCTTTCCTGATTTGACGATTTCCTTTTCTCAATTTCCATATTTATAACGCGCACATATGAACAGATGTAATACAGCGAAACAGCTTGTCTGTGGATGCGTATATAATCCATCACCCCTTCCTTGGCTGTGCACTCTTAATAAATGATATCGCCTGATACTGCTTAGCGTAATGCGAACAGTGTAACAGTTAACGCATATATGAATGTCTTTCACAATGTTTATATTGCTATATAATGATAATGATGATGTTAGGGATTAAAAGGGATGTATCACCACAATACCGCATTTACCCTTTTCCTTAATCTGTCTATCTATTCTACTTTTTCTCGGAAACAATGGATCGATATGGCTCTGTTATGGTAAGTTGCAGCGGGCTAAGTGTTAATATATGAGTTCGGTGCGTTGTTAGGGATTAATAGGGATTCATCGTCACAATACCACATTTACCCTTGAAGTTTTCTCGTAAACTACGGGGTCGATTTATATGACATTTTGTATAGGCCTTGTTATTATAAGATGTACCGGACTTAGTATTATAATATCTTTTAATGCACTGTAAAGGATTAATAGAAATTAATAGTGATTAGTATTTCATGCAGAAATAATCACATATTTAACCGTATTCAACCATCAATTTGCCATAAACAACTCATTCTAAGTAGACGGGTTGTAACTTTTACTCGTTTTTAATTGCCAAAAGTCTAATATACATATATATATATAATTTTTAATTTACTATATTATTTTTCAAACAGTAATCTACGTACATGCATGTTAAAGCGTAACGTGACTCTTTCTAGGAATCGAACTCCAGACCATGTGCCTCACAGTCCGGTCTGGAGTTCGATTCCTAGAAACAGTCAAGCTACGCTGACGAGAGGTAGTTTGTACGTAGATTACTGTTTTAAAAATAAAAAACAAATATTATATGCGCTTTTTATTTGTGCGTCCGATTATCATCAGGAGCGGTTGTTGTTGTTGTTGTTGTTGTTTTCTTTTTCTTTTGAGGCTTGGTGTATTTATATTTTTTAATTGATAGAACCGATAGAAATAGATATTAGGATATGGCTGAACAACTTTTGGACCCCATTCTGTACAACATGTCGATCGGTATAAAAAAGACCGCTCGGCGATTCGAAAAGATATCCAGAATAATTGGAAAAAAGAATAACTCTGTCGGGTTTAATCAATGCTTGAATAATGACTTGCTGCCCAAATATATATATATATATATATATATATATATATATATATTGTATTTTGTGTATAGAAAGTTGTTAGATAGATGTCATTGGTGCCGTCGGTTTTAAGCCCGATGATTCGGACCGTTTTAGATATCCATATGAAGCTCTCTTCAGCCAATAGATGAGTATTGGCTGAAGAGAGCTTGATATGGATATCTAAAACGGTCCTAATTATCGGGCTTGAAACCGACGGTACCAATGACTTATCTCATCTAACAACTTTCTGTACACAAAATACAAAATATAAATACGCTCTTATTTTTCGGATTTTCCTTTTAATTGGGCACTCCGCTGGATTTCTTTTTCCAAAAAAACTAACCACATATATATATATATATATATATATATATATATATATATATATATATATATATATATATATATATGTGTGTGTGTGTGTGTGTGTGTGTGTGTGTATATATATACATATATATATATGTGTGTGTGTGTGTGTGTGGTCAGTTTATGTCATATGCAACTGGTAACATGTAACCCATGCCTCATGTTAGGGTCACCGGCGACTAAACTGGTTCCCCCCAACCAGACTTGTTTGGTGAGGAGGGCGGCTAGTCCCCCTGAAGGATTAAAAACAAGACCTTCCAAAAGACGAATGAACCCTTTTTCGGAGTCCACGCTTAACTAGCACCGTGTATATTTGTGTGTATGTATATATGTGTTGGGGTGGAGAGGGCTCCCGTAAGCGACCGTTCTAGGAGAAGCAAATCTCTGATTTAAAAAAAAAAGCATGAAGTGGGAGACCAGTATCCGCATTAAGCTGGTCTGCAGTTTAATTTGTTGCTGGCTATCTTGCTCTTGCTTGTTGCTGGATCTCAACATTATGAACCGAGAGAGAGAGAGAGAGAGAGAGAGAGAGAGAGAGAGAGAGAGAGAGAGAGAGACTTAGCTGTCGTACAAATCTGTGTAGAGATACTCCTCCAGGCATTTGGGATTATTGACTTTAAGTGTCTGAGGGAGTTGAACTCGTCTGAGAAGACGTTGCAATCATCATATATATATATATATATACATATATATGATGTTGTAAACCTTTTTATCTATTATTATTCATTATCTTTTTCTTTCCCCCTCTCTCTCTTACTCTCTCTACAAATATATATTTTTGTTTCATTTTACTTCAGTCAAAGTTCCCAGAAATCAAGTGTCACCCTTCCTGGGATTAACACTTTTACCTCTAAATGAAATACATAAATATTCGAAGATTCCATTAAAGTTCTTCTTAATCTCTCAAACACTGAATTAGTAAAAAAGTTAAGAACATAATTTTCCTCTCTCCACTTGACTATTTTAATATATTTTAGTATGTCTTCCTTCAAGAAGAGATTGTAAACAGGTAAACCACAGTCGAAGTTAAAATATGAAATGATATATTGAATAAGAGATGCAAAGGTTTGCTAGTATGTCGCTCATGAGAATGGGCCATGGTCCCAAAATACGAATAATCGAAAACGAACGTCACTACAATGTTTGTTTATTTGCGTCTCTCAATTCTTAACTTAGAAAAGAAACTTAGAAAGGAAATAATGTTAGTTATGTAATCTCTCCCCATGAGTAAATTCTCTCCAATAAAGCCTTGAAAAATTCAGTGAAGTCTCTTTTTTGTGTCTCATGCATGAATATTAGTATAGAACAATAAACATTATTCTAGTTAAGCAGATAAGGCGATCACCAACCGCTACACGATACTGCCGCACATGAAAAACAGCGACAACGCAGAGAACAAAAGATAGCACGTAAACAAGCGCATGTATGTATAAAGCCGTGAGACGATTCGATGATAAAGATTCAATAGATTATCAATTGAAATATGATCGTCCGAATTTATGGCGGTGGTGTTTGGTAAAGTAGTTATCGATCGGCATTATCGGCAAGTCGATGACGAGCCTGTCCGCGAAACCACCACACATTAGCCTGTTGACGTGGTCGCCTTTCGTAATCAGTGCTCGGCACGCTGTTCAAAACATTGGATAATCTTAGAGAGATCGAGACGAGCAGTTGGGGGAAACGGGCAAACTCTTCCTACATTTGATCAACACCACGAGAGGGTTGGAATAGGCAGAGGATTACCTAAAACGAGCTGATTATCAAAGATAACAGCTTGACACATATTTGTTTATATTAGACTTGAAGATGATTATGTACGGTCCGTTCGAAAGCAGATTCGCGGTAGCTTTTTTTAGGAAAGAAACTTTGTTGTTAATGTAAATTTTCTTTGTGTTTTTTGTACGGAGAGAGAGAGTGAGATAGGAGTGTACAGATGTGGAGAGAGAAGGAAAGAAAGAGAGGATGCTCGGTGCATAAGTATTAAATAAATCATCAGTTCGCCAATGATTGCTACCATAAGAACATTGAAAACAATAGAATAGACAGAAATTACGTAAAAAAGATATTTAAATTTTTAAAAGAGAAATTAATAATATAGATTTTTCGGACTACCGTCCTCATTTTAAGTATCATTTTCACTACGTTTCGGTCGATGTAACCTCCGTCGAACTCGGGAATCTTGACCATATTTCGAGCGGAACTACTTATTTACTTCATGGGCTACCATGCTTTCGTTCCGTTAGCCATGTCTGGATAGAGGTCTTAAGTAATTCGCACTTGTATTAATCGATCGCCCCCACTGAGAATTGAACCTTGAATCTTCAGGAGAATATCACTTTTACAATTGATTATTTCAAGTGCTTTAACCACTTTAACCAATTCAAAAAAAAAAAAGAATTATATATATGGATAATTCAAACTATTGTTCTCGTCTTCGCACAACATTACGGTCGATATAACCTCCGACCTTCCTCAGGTGTATCCTATAGCACTCTGGAATCATTCTACTGAACTCTGTTATCTGCATAGAATGTCATACGAAGCCATTTATTTAATCCACAGAGCCGTTCTCTCTACCACGACCTAATCGATTCGCAATTTTATTTTTAAGATTACACTGGGTATTTACTTATCAATCCCCAGTGCAACGTACAACTGAATTTTACCAAATACTGTATCCATTACATCACGAATTTCGTGATCTTTAAATCACCTTTTGATTTTAGAAGTACAAGTTTACTACTTATCTTATATATTATAGCAGCTAGCTATATATAATGGAAACGTTGTTCACGATGAGAAAAAGAGTTTGAATAATCCTTATAATACGTTCTTGAAAGGAATGGATTCTTCAAGAGGATAGCCCGGAAATATTTGTTTACTCTAGACTTGAAGAAAACTATGTTATAATCAGTTTGAAATGAGCATTTATGGTATTTTGTTCTACAGATAGGAAGTTCTAGGGGGGACTATTCGTAAAGGTGCTTTTGGAGTTTTTGATGAAGAGAGATAAAGAGAGAGGCAGACAGAGAGAGAGAAAGAGAGAGAGAGGGGGGAGAAGTGTGAGAGAGAAAGGTTATGTGGTTGCAGCTAAGGAAATAACATCGATAAAAAAATTCCTGTGATACTTTGTTCGAAAGATCTAGGAAACAAACTTGTCATGATAGCTCTGTTTGGATTTTAGTATAAAGATAGGAAATATTGTAATTTGCTGTAGTTGTAGCTAGATTAATTCTTGCTGTGAACCTTTCGCAGGAACTGGAAAAAAAACTTTGTTCATTTAAGTACTCTTGGGGTTTAGTACACACATAGATAGATAGACAGACAGACAGATAGATAGACAGATAGATAGATAGATAGATAGATAGATAAATAGATATATAAATAGATAGATAGATAGATAGATAGATTGGGAGTAACGGAAAATTTAGTGGTTGTAAGGAAGCAACACTATGGGATAGGGGAAACTACACTTTCACTAAGATTGTCCGAAAGAAAATGTGACTTGATCAAGCAATGGAAGCTCCTCGTTGGTCAAGCTTAGCTCAACAAGTATTTGTTTACACTAGACTTGAAGACGACAATGCTATAGTCAGTTTGGAAAGACGACTTGTGGTATCAATTACCATAGACAGCGTGTTGTATATAAAAAAAAACTTTGCTCATAAAAGTTCTCTTTGTTTTTTAGTAGAGAGAAAGAGAGAAAAATCAAAAGTACTGCACGTTTACTCGCGTAGACCCAACACGTTGTAGCAGAGTACGTCGCAAGGAACATAGCACAAGTAATTACTCGACTTCTTTCTTTTGTAGAAACATCTATTTCCCCATTCTCCCGCTACGCGTGATTTCTAGTTACGGCTTGTTACGTCACCCATGTTTCTAACGTTATTTATTGTCTTTTTCTTTTTTCGTCACCTTGAGATATTTCTGTACACGGTTCGGTATTTGAACACGCGCGTTCGCGCTCGGTTGCATAAAATGATAGGAAAGAAAAGAGAGACAAAGACAGATAAAGCGAGAGATAGAGAGAGAGGGAGAGATAGAAAATAAAAGTTCTGTTGTAGCTATGAAAATGACACTATATGACAATGGCGATCACACTTTCAATGAAATTGTCCAAAATAGAAATGTGACTAACCAAGCAATGGGAATTCCACGTTGGTCAAGATTAGCTGTAAATAGTTCAATTGGCTCGGTAGCTAATCGACTTACTGACGTGTAAAATTGCGCATGTAATTCTCTCTTCTAATCAGATCGAGCAGAAATAAGCATGCATTTGCTTAAATGGGAAACTATAAAGCGTAAAATTCCTTAACTGACCATGACCCGAACGTTATTAACTCCGTGAACCGATCAACACACGGTTTATCCCTAACAATATTCGTAATTTTCATCTTTTGACACAGTATTCTTTATCAAAGAAACGCTAGTTCGTTTCGAAATCACTGTGAGGTTATTTGTAATCTAAATTCCACTTATTTTCGTATTACTTCTGACTATTCCATGCCATTACCTTGCGCTTGACCCAACATGGACGTTGAAGTTTACCAAAATGGAGGATGTACACCAGCGGTATGTAGACTAGGCAGGTTGAACAGGCTTCCCCCGAAAGAAGAAGCTCCATGGGAATATTAATGACACAAGCGGTACCTAATCGCTTATATCATATTGTCAAGAAAGTTATTGCGGTTTTTAACTTTTAAAATAGGATGAACATATTTCAGCTCAAATAAGAATTTATTGATGGAAATAAGCACCATTAGAATTCAACACACTTTTGTCAACGCAAAACAAGTGCATGTATGCCAGTAAAGTAAAAATCTTGCGTTCTGGTGGCGATGAAGTCCCCGGAGGCGTTTTTGATATCGCTTAGGTTAATGAAGCTGTCGAGATGCTTAATAAAGTAATAGTAGGTACTAGACAGCATAGCGGATGAGGCACAGTTTTGTAGCCCAATTCGTTCAACTTCTGCAGGGTCGGTTTAGCAACGTGCGGTCGAGTATTGTCGTGGAGGAGAATTGAGACGTTTTCTGTTGACGAATGCTGCGCGTTGTCGAAGACTGATGTATTTCATCGATTTGTTGACAGTACATCTCCGCCGTAATAGTTTCGCATTGAAAACACTGTAATAGATAAGACCGGTCGCAGATCATCAAGCAGTCAGCATGACCTTCATTTGGTACAACTCTCACTTCGGAAATTATCGTGAAGCTTAGGTGGCGTCTAACCACTAAGCGGAGCTAATCCACACGCAACTGTTCGAGAACTTTCGTAATTAGACGTACCGTATACGACGATTTTCAACCACCTAAACGCGGTTATAAAGTGGCATCTTTCCTTCTTTAACGCAAGAACGACCTGTTCCTCGACCGGGTTTTGAGGTGTAATGAAAAGTTGGTTATTTACGACAGCCGGCGTGCTCAGCTTAGTGGTTAGACGTCGACGAAGCTCCATAACACTTTCCGAAACCAGAGTTGCACCAAAAGAAGACCATGTTGACTGTTGGATGATCGTTGACCGGGCTCATCTATTACAGTTTTTGAATGCAGTAAAAATCATTACGACTAGAAAAATACTGTCAAATGGATGAAATGTATCAGAATATTCTTCAACAACATCCAGCATTAGTCAACAGAAACGGTTCAATTCTCCTCCACGACAATACCCGACCGCACGTTGCTAAACAAACCCTGCAAAAGCTGAACGAATTGTGCTACGAAATTCTGCCTCAACCGCGATATTATCCAGACCTTTTACTTACCGACGACTACTTTTTTCAAGCATCTCGACAAATTTCTGCGTTAGAAATGCTTCAAAAACCTAAGCGATATCAAAAACACTTTCAGCGAATTCATCGTCACCAGAACGCAAGATTATTCTGTTACTGACATAAATACATTTGTTTTTTGCGTTGGCAAAGTGTGTTGATTCTGATGGTGCTTATTTTGATCAAGGAATTTTTGTTTCAGCCGAGACATATTCATCCGAATTTAAAATTAAAAACCGCAAGAACTTTGTTGTCAACATGATATCAAATTACAAGAGCTTACTGATAACGCCAAATATTTAAGTTTTAAAGGGAATAATATAAAATACGAATTCAGAAACCAAGTAATGGGCCTTTTATAAAATAGATAATGAAGTTAAATATTTAAATATATTAAAGAAGACTGGTAACGTTTTGTTAGTGCTCGACAAAATTCAAGGAATTTGGAGCGAAGTTAAATGTCACATATAATAAAAACATGTAACGAAAAGAATAAAATAATTCACCAACGAAATCTAGTCAACCAAAGAAAATATCTAACCGTATAAGCCATATTTGCCCTTTGTGGCACAATAATAATGAGCTTCTTCTTGGGCAACTCTTGCAACCTTGTGATGATTGCTGCTTCTTAATAAAGGTTGACGTCAAGCATCCACATGCTAGTAGGTCATTTGTACATGCTAGCTGCCATATGCTACTGCTTCTGTTAACAGCACTAGCGGCGCTTTTACACTTTCATTTAAGCGCTTCATATCCGATCTAGCTTGCCCTTTCGGGGAGGAAGTAAAGTTGAAACAAGTGTTTGTAAAACATGAGGAATGCAGAGACCCTTCTTTTAATTCAAGTCGAAATTTTGATAACAAAAGCGAAGGCAGTCTGAGTAATAAAGGTCAAATCAATATTGTTGACTGAGGTTTCGGAAAACTTTAGAATACAGAACAATTTTTATAACTTAATAACAAAATATATATTCATGTGTCTATCTCTCTCTCTTTTGTATCACACTCGCGTTTTTAGACGAGGAAAGAATTGCTTATACATTGTAAAAATTTCACAAAAATCAGAAATAATAAATTTTCATAAAGAGCCCTTCCTTATTACATCTCTTTTACAAAACTAAATTAAAATAAATATAGCCAACATTATTTACCCTTACACATAACGAGTATATGTTAAAATGTAATATTGAGCTAATAAGCTGATAATTCAATAACTTACATTAGTATCTATAAACATATACACACACCATATTTTAAATGAATAAATTTTATACAGTCTTTATAACTGGTGACCCCGATTTAAATGTACATTTAAATACATACAAATTACTTGTCAGCCGTAGCGTGTGTTATTATATTTTATTCAGAAAGGTAATTTAGGTTTGATAAAAGCCATGGTGACTTCCATCGACTTGCAGTGACTTTTGGAATAATTTCACCTCCTACACCTGATATCAAACATCTAGCATTCGAATTTGATTCGAATCTGTCGAATTTTCCAATATGTTCAGTACTAATTCTTCTTAAGGCAACGTGTAAACAGTTTTGCAGGAATAGGAAAGAGTTCCAGATTCAACTTTTTGGGCACTATGATTAGAATATGGAATCAAGATTCTTGATAAATTTGGCCATCGTCTCTAATAGATATATAAAGGTTGCTCAGAATATTTTCAGTTCTGGGATGTAATTCGGAGAGGGTAGTCGCTTATGGTCAAAGAAGATTGAGTTTGATGCGAAGTTCTCAGCGAAGAGTTTAGCTTATTCGGGTGCTAACAAGATCAACTCAGATTATTTGATATCAATTAAGACAAATTCGTCGCTGACCGGAAAATATAATTCTATCCTTTATTTTACATGTGTGTGGAAGCTGATAGCGTACAAAAAGTAGATGCGATTTGCGTATCATTTTATATCCCATTTTAGCATGAAATACATTAGAATTACGTATTCAAGAAAGTATAAGAATGTTATTCGAAATATTTTAATTTTTTTAACTAATGTTCTGATCTTGAGTGCGATTTTCACAACATTTCACTCGATGAAACTTCCGAACTTCTTTAGGTATAGCTCGTCGGAATCGAGAATGTTTCTACCAAACTCGGGAATTTTGACAGAATTTCGAGCGGAACCCTTTATTTACTTCACGACGGAAACATGCTCTCGTCCCGCAAAACATGACTAGATGCAGGTCTTAAGCAACTTGCAATTATCCAAATTCTCGAGTTCGATAGAAACATGCTCGAGTTCGACAAGATACACCCAAAGAAAATCAGAGGTAACATCGACCCAAACGTTGTGAAAATCACACTCAGGATGAGAACAATAGTCCGAAGAATCCAAATTATACGAATAGCCAATACTCAAACATTCAAAAACGTAATAAAAGAAAACTATCACTTTGTAATAAAAGAAAGCTATCATTTTGTAATAAAAGAAAGTTATCACATTGTAATAAAAGAAAGCTATCATTTTGTAATAAAAGAAAGTTATCACATTGTAATAAAAGAAAGCTATCATTTTGTAATAAAAGAAAGTTATCACATTGTAATAAAAGAAAGTTATCATTTTGTAATAAAAGAAAGTTATCATAATGTAATAAAAGAAAGCTATCACTTTGTAATAAAAGAAAGCTATCAGTTTGTAATAAAAGAAATCTATCACTTTGTAATAAAAACGTTATGATTTTGTAATAAAAGAAAGTTATCACTTTGTAATACAAGAAAGTTATCATATTGTAATAAAAGAAAGTTATCACTTTGTAATAAAAGAAAACTATCACAAACGTAATAAAATAAAGCAATCATTTTGTAATAAAAGAAAGCAATCACTTTGTAATAAAATAAAGTTATCACATTGTAATACAAGAAAGCTATCACTTTGTAATAAAAGAAAAATATCACTTTGTAATAAAAGAAAAATATCACAATTGTAATAAAAGAAAGCTATCACTTTGTAATAAAAGAAAGTTATCACTTTGTAATAAAAGAAAGTTATCACAATGTAATACAAGAAAGCTATCACAATGTAATAAAAAAATATATCACAATGTAATAAAAACAAGCTATCACATTGTAATAAAAGAAAGCTATCAGAACGTAATAAAAGAAAGCTATCATTTTGTAATAAAAGAAAGCTATCACAATGTAATAAAAGAAAGTTATCATTTTGTAATAAAAGAAAGTTGTCATTTTGTAATAAAAAAAAGTTATCATTTTGTAATAAAAGAAAGTTATCACTTTGTAATAAAAGAAAGTTTTCACTTTGTAATAAATGAAAGTTATCACTTTGTAATAAAAAAGTTATCACAATGTAATACAAGAAAGTTATCACATTGTAAATGAGAAAGCTATCACAATGTAATAAAAGAAATTTATCACAATATAATAAAAGAAAGCTATCACTTTGTAATAAAAGAAAGCTATCACAACGTAATAAAAGAAACCTATCACAACGTAATAAAATAAAGCTATAACTTTGTAATAAAAGAAAGCTATCATATTGTAATAAAAGAAAGCTATCACAATTGTAATAAAGGAAAGCTATCACAATGTAATAAAAGAAAGCTATCACTTTAGAATAAAAGAAAATTATAACATTCTAATAAAATAAAGCTATCACATTGTAATAAAAGAAAGACATCACATTGTAATTAAAAAAGATATCAACTTGTAACAAAAGAAAGCCATCACTTTGTAATAAAAGAAAGCTATCACATTGTAATAAAAGAAAGACATCACATTGTAATTAAAAAAGCTATCACAATTATAACAAAAGAAAGCTATCACATTGTAATAAAAGAAAGCTATAACATTGTAATAAAGGAAAGCTATCACATTGTGATAAAAGATAGATATCACAACGTAATAAAAGAAAGCTATCACATTGTAATAAAAGACAGTTATCACATTGTAATAAAAGAAAGCTATCACATTGTAATAAAAGAAAGCTATCACAGTGTAATAAAAGAAAGCTATCACAATTGTAATAAAAGAAAGCTATCACAATTGTAATAAAAGAAAGCTATCACAATTGTAATAAAAGAAAGACATCACATTGTAATAAAAGAAAGCTATCACAATTGTAATAAAAGAAAGACATCACAATTGTAATAAAAGAAAGCTATCACAATTGTAATAAAAGAAAGCTATCACATTGTAATAAAAGTAAGCTATCACAATTGTAATAAAAGAAAGCTATCACAATTGTAATAAAAGAAAACTATCACAATTGTAATAAAAGAAAGCTATCACAATTGTAATAAAAGAAAACTATCACATTGTAATAAAAGAAAGCTATCACAATGTAATAAAAGAAAGCTATCACATTGTAATAAAAGAAAGCTATCACAATTGAAATAAAAGAAAGACATCACATTGTAATAAAAGAAAGACATCACAATTGTAATAAAAGAAAGACATCACATTGTAATAAAAGAAAGCTATCACAATTGTAATAAAAGAAAGCTATCACAATTGAAATAAAAGAAAGACATCACATTGTAATAAAAGAAAGACATCACAATTGTAATAAAAGAAAGCTATCACATTGTAATAAAAGAAAGCTATCACAATTGCAATAAAAGAAAGCTATTACTTTGTAATAAAAGAAAGCTATCACAATGTAAAAAAGAAAGCTATCACATTGTAATAAAAGAAAGCTATCACATTGTAATAAAAGAAAGCTATCACAATTGAAATAAAAGAAAGACATCACATTGTAATAAAAGAAAGACATCACAATTGTAATAAAAGAAAGACATCACATTGTAATAAAAGAAAGCTATCACAATTGTAATAAAAGAAAGACATCACATTGTAAGAAAAGAAAGCTATAACATTGTAATAAAAGAAAGCTATCACAATTGTAATAAAAGAAAGACCTCACATTGTAATAAAAGAAAGCTATCACAATTGTAATAAAAGAAAGCTATCACATTGTAATAAAAGAAAGCTATAACATTGTAATAAAAGAAAGCTATCACAATTGTAATAAAAGAAAGCTATCACAATTGTAATAAAAGAAAGCTATCACAATTGTAATAAAAGAAAGACATCACATTGTAATAAAAGAAAGCTATCACAATTGTAATAAAAGAAAGACATCACAATTGTAATAAAAGAAAGCTATCACAATTGTAATAAAAGAAAGCTATCACATTGTAATAAAAGCAAGCTATCACAATTGTAATTAAAGAAAGCTATCACAATTGTAATAAAAGAAAGCTATCACAATTGTAATAAAAGAAAGCTATCACAATTGTAATAAAAGAAAACTATCACAATTGTAATAAAAGAATGCTATCACAATTGTAATAAAAGAAAGCTATCACATTGTAATAAAAGAAAGCTATCACAATTGTAATAAAAGAAAGCTATCACATTGTAATAAAAGAAAGCTATCACAATTGTAATAAAAGAAAGCTATTACTTTGTAATAAAAGAAAGCTATCACAATGTAAAAAAGAAAGCTATCACATTGTAATAAAAGAAAGCTATCACATTGTAATAAAAGAAAGCTATCACAATTGAAATAAAAGAAAGACATCACATTGTAATAAAAGAAAGACATCACAATTGTAATAAAAGAAAGACATCACATTGTAATAAAAGAAAGCTATCACAATTGTAATAAAAGAAAGACATCACATTGTAAGAAAAGAAAGCTATAACATTGTAATAAAAGAAAGCTATCACAATTGTAATAAAAGAAAGACCTCACATTGTAATAAAAGAAAGCTATCACAATTGTAATAAAAGAAAGCTATCACATTGTAATAAAAGAAAGCTATAACATTGTAATAAAAGAAAGCTATCACAATTGTAATAAAAGAAAGCTATCACAATTGTAATAAAAGAAAGCTATCACAATTGTAATAAAAGAAAGACATCACATTGTAATAAAAGAAAGCTATCACAATTGTAATAAAAGAAAGACATCACAATTGTAATAAAAGAAAGCTATCACAATTGTAATAAAAGAAAGCTATCACATTGTAATAAAAGCAAGCTATCACAATTGTAATTAAAGAAAGCTATCACAATTGTAATAAAAGAAAGCTATCACAATTGTAATAAAAGAAAGCTATCACAATTGTAATAAAAGAAAACTATCACAATTGTAATAAAAGAAAGCTATCACAATTGTAATAAAAGAAAGCTATCACATTGTAATAAAAGAAAGCTATCACAATGTAATAAAAGAAAGCTATCACATTGTAATAAAAGAAAGCTATCACAATTGTAATAAAAGAAAGCTATTACTTTGTAATAAAAGAAAGCTATCACAATGTAAAAAAGAAAGCTATCACATTGTAATAAAAGAAAGCTATCACATTGTAATAAAAGAAAGCTATCACAATTGAAATAAAAGAAAGACATCACATTGTAATAAAAGAAAGACATCACAATTGTAATAAAAGAAAGACATCACATTGTAATAAAAGAAAGCTATCACAATTGTAATAAAAGAAAGACATCACATTGTAAGAAAAGAAAGCTATAACATTGTAATAAAAGAAAGCTATCACAATTGTAATAAAAGAAAGACCTCACATTGTAATAAAAGAAAGCTATCACAATTGTAATAAAAGAAAGCTATCACAATTGTAATAAAAGAAAGCAATCACATTGTAATAAAAGAAAGCTATAACATTGTAATAAAAGAAAGCTATCACAATTGTAATAAAAGAAAGCTATCACAATTGTAATAAAAGAAAGCTATCACAATTGTAATAAAAGAAAGACATCACATTGTAATAAAAGAAAGCTATCACAATTGTAATAAAAGAAAGACATCACAATTGTAATAAAAAAATCTATCACAATTGTAATAAAAGAAAGCTATCACATTGTAATAAAAGAAAGCTATCACAATTGTAATTAAAGAAAGCTATCACAATTGTAATAAAAGAAAGCTATCACAATTGTAATAAAAGTAAGCTATCACAATTGTAATAAAAGAAAGCTATCACATTGTAATAAAAGAAAGCTATCACAATGTAATAAAAGAAAGCTATCACATTGTAATAAAAGAAAGCTATCACAATTGTAATAAAAGAAAGCTATTACTTTGTAATAAAAGAAAGCTATCACAATGTAAAAAAGAAAGCTATCACATTGTAATAAAAGAAAGCTATCACATTGTAATAAAAGAAAGCTATCACAATTGAAATAAAAGAAAGACATCACATTGTAATAAAAGAAAGACATCACAATTGTAATAAAAGAAAGACATCACATTGTAATAAAAGAAAGCTATCACAATTGTAATAAAAGAAAGACGTCACATTGTAAGAAAGGAAAGCTATAACATTGTAATAAAAGAAAGCTATCACAATTGTAATAAAAGAAAGACCTCACATTGTAATAAAAGAAAGCTATCACAATTGTAATAAAAGAAAGCTATCACAATTGTAATAAAAGAAAGCTATCACATTGTAATAAAAGAAAGCTATAACATTGTAATAAAAGAAAGCTATCACAATTGTAATAAAAGAAAGCTATCACAATTGTAATAAAAGAAAGCTATCACAATGTAATAAAAGAAAGCTATCATATTGTAATAAAAGAAAGCTATCACAGTGTAATAAAAGAAAGCTATCACAATTGTAATAAAAGAAAGCTATCACAATTGTAATAAAAGAAAGCTATCACAATTGTAATAAAAGAAAGACATCACATTGTAATAAAAGAAAGCTATCACAATTGTAATAAAAGAATACCATCACAATTGTAATAAAAGAAAGCTATCACAATTGTAATAAAAGAAAGCTATCACATTGTAATAAAAGAAAGCTATCACAATTGTAATTAAAGAAAGCTATCACAATTGTAATAAAAGAAAGCTATCACAATTGTAATAAAAGAAAGCTATCACAATTGTAATAAAAGAAAACTATCACAATTGTAATAAAAGAAAGCTATCACAATTGTAATAAAAGAAAGCTATCACATTGTAATAAAAGAAAGCTATCACAATGTAATAAAAGAAAGCTATCACATTGTAATAAAAGAAAGCTATCACAATTGTAATAAAAGAAAGCTATTACTTTGTAATAAAAGAAAGCTATCACAATGTAAAAAAGAAAGCTATCACATTGTAATAAAAGAAAGCTATCACATTGTAATAAAAGAAAGCTATCACAATTGAAATAAAAGAAAGACATCACATTGTAATAAAAGAAATACATCACAATTGTAATAAAAGAAAGACATCACATTGTAATAAAAGAAAGCTATCACAATTGTAATAAAAGAAAGACATCACATTGTAAGAAAGGAAAGCTATAACATTGTAATAAAAGAAAGCTATCACAATTGTAATAAAAGAAAGACCTCACATTGTAATAAAAGAAAGCTATCACAATTGTAATAAAAGAAAGCTATCACAATTGTAATAAAAGAAAGCTATCACATTGTAATAAAAGAAAGCTATAACATTGTAATAAAAGAAAGCTATCACAATTGTAATAAAAGAAAGCTATCACAATTGTAATAAAAGAAAGCTATCACAATTGTAATAAAAGAAAGACATCACATTGTAATAAAAGAAAGCTATCACAATTGTAATAAAAGAAAGCTATCACATTGTAATAAAAGAAAGCTATCACAATTGTAATAAAAGAAAGCTATCACAATTGTAATAAAAGAAAGCTATCACAATTGTAATAAAAGAAAACTATCACAATTGTAATAAAAGAAAGCTATCACAATTGTAATAAAAGAAAGCTATCACATTGTAATAAAAGAAAGCTATCACAATGTAATAAAAGAAAGCTATCACATTGTAATAAAAGAAAGCTATCACAATTGTAATAAAAGAAAGCTATTACTTTGTAATAAAAGAAAGCTATCACAATGTAAAAAAGAAAGCTATCACATTGTAATAAAAGAAAGCTATCACATTGTAATAAAAGAAAGCTATCACAATTGAAATAAAAGAAAGACATCACATTGTAATAAAAGAAAGACAGACCAATTGTAATAAAAGAAAGACATCACATTGTAATAAAAGAAAGCTATCACAATTGTAATAAAAGAAAGACATCACATTGTAAGAAAAGAAAGCTATAACATTGAAATAAAAGAAAGCTATCACAATTGTAATAAAAGAAAGACCTCACATTGTAATAAAAGAAAGCTATCACAATTGTAATAAAAGAAAGCTATCACAATTGTAATAAAAGAAAGCTATCACATTGTAATAAAAGAAAGCTATAACATTGTAATAAAAGAAAGCTATCACAATTATAATAAAAGAAAGCTATCACATTGTAATACAAGAGAGCTATCACAATTTAAAAAAGAGAGCTATCACTTTGTAATAAAAGAAAGTTATCACATTGTAATAAAAAAAGCTATCAAATTGTAATAAAAGAAAGCTATCACATTGTAATAAAAGAAAGCTATCACATTGTAATAAAAGAAAGCTATCACTTTGTAATAAAAGAAAGTTATCACAAATGTAAAAAAAGAAAGTTATCACAATGTAATAAAAGAAAGCTATCACAATTTAATAAAAGAAATATATCACAATGTAATAAAAACAAGCTATCACATTGTAATAAAAGAAAGCTATCAGAACGTAACGAAAGACAGCTATCACGTTGTAATAAAAGAAAGCTATCATAATGTAATAAAATAAAGCTATCACAACGTAATAACAGAAAGCTACCACTTTGTAATAAAAGAACGCTATCACAATGTAATTAAAAAAAGATATCACATTGTGATAAAAGAAAGCTATCACAACGTAATAAAAGAAAGCTATCACAATGTAATAAAAGAATGCACTCACTTGGTAATAAAAGAAAGTTATCACAATGTAATAATAGAAAGCTATTATTTTGTAATAAGGGAAACTTATCACAACGTAATAAAAGAAAGCTATCACTTTGTAAATCAAGGAAGCTATCACATTGTAATAAAAGAAAGTTATCACATTTTAATAAAAGAAATCTATCACAGTGTAATAAAAGAAAGCTATCACAGTGTAATAAAAGAAATCTATCATCATGTAATAAAAGAGAGCTACCACAACGTAATAAAAGAACTCTATAACATTGTAATAAGAGAACGCTATCACATTGTAATAAAAGAAAGCTATCACAATGTGATAAAAGAAAGCTATTACAATGTGATTAAAGAAAGTTATCACAACGTAATAAAAGAAAGATATCACATTGTAATAAAAGAAAGCTATCACACCGTAATAGAAGAAATATATCACAACGTAAAAAAAAATAAAGCTATCACAATGTAATAAGATAAAGCTATCACAACGTAATAAAAGAAAGCAATCACAATGTAATAAAAGAAATATATCACAATGTAATAAAAGAAATATATCACAATGTAATAAAAGAAATATATCACAATGTAATAAAAGAAATATATCACAAGTTAATAAAAGAAATATATCACAATGTAATAAAAGAAAGCTATCACAATGTAATAAAAGAAAGCTAACACAATGCAAGAAATGCGGGTTTTGAAAAAGGTCGACAAAAACAGATCTCTCTCTCCCTCCCTCTCTCTCTCTCTCTCTCTATATATATATATATATATTTATATATATATATATATATTAATTAATAAAATATATAATGCGATTAAGCTACACTTAATATTCTGCCTTTTATCCACTCTAGGATTCGTCAGGTTTATGCGCGAATTTTGTGATTGTCTGTCGTTTTTATATACGCAACTTCTATTGAGATTTTAGTTAGCGAATCAGCTTTTTAGTATCCACCGCGCCCTTTCTATCAGCCAATGAACATACACTTACAGGACAAAGGCACATTAAACCTCTGGTTGTCCTGATTCTTTGTGTATGCTCTATTTAGCCTGGATATCTAGTGTCTTGACCTATCCACGTGAACGTTAAGAATCCTAGAGTGGATGAAACCTGAAGAATCCTAGAGTGGATGAAACGCCGAATATTCTGTGTAGCTTAATCGCCATATATATTTTATAAATTACTAACTAGCTTTACCTACGTATTGAGCACTTTTGAAGTAAATACTTAAAGTTTACGCATAAATTTATTGTTTCGTATATTAATTATATGTGAGTAAATGAAGTAGTTATATATATATATATATATATATATATATATATATATATATGGACGAAAGCCATTGCCCGCTCGCACAATACACTTAAACAGGATATTTTAATTCATGCTGATTTCGTATGTATTATTATAGAATCCATTATGCATGGATTATTAAATATTAGGAGGAATAATTTGCACGGTAAACTATTCCTCAAAAAAATTTAAAATAATTAAAATGATAATCTCGTTTATCAAGTTCCGTCTGTGTTTGTTTACAAAATCACGTTACTTGATATTTGAGCTTGACAACGAATACTCTGTAAAAGCTACTCCTGGTTAATGCTTAGTTTTAAAATATGGAGCGATGAAATGATTTGCGGCGATTTTCAATGGATCCTTTTCCTTTATCGCAAATTGAACTCATTAATAAGAGAAAATTAGTCGTATGCTCTACCATTAAGCTATATCTAAAACATCTGTTTATTTTAAGAAGTAATGATTTGCTAAGGTTTTTGCTCCCATGTAACGTAAAATATTTCTCTGTAAAATTCTTTTATTATCTATAAGATAGAAAAGCTATTTTTAAGATCGGACTTTTTCGATTTTTGATACTTACCGGATGATTTTCTGTACAAAAATGCTAGAACACTAGCAGACATATACATTACCTTTGTGTGAAGTTTTCAAAAGATAGGCTCAGCCGTTTCGAAACCTATAAGGAAGTAACTCATACACACACAAAGTGAATTTATACATATATATATATATATATATATATATATATATATATATATATATAGTAATCCACATACAGTACTGTTTCGCTGTTTCATAGCTCATCAGTGCGGCTAGACAGGCAACTACCTCAAGCCAGGATCGAAACCCGACCAGCCAAATGACAGTCAAGACTTCTCACCATAGTGTTATACGGCTGCTGCTGTGTGGGTATAAATTAACGATGTTTTAACATCGTTCAAATGCCTCCGCTCGATTTGTTTACACAAAGAGAGCTTCTTAATACGCTAATGGCAGTTTATATATCACTTCCCAATATGCTCAACCCAAGATAAGGAGCATTATAGTCATCCACATACAGTACTGTTTTGCTGTTTCACAGCTCATCAGTGAGGCTAAACAGGCAACTACCTCAAGCCAGGATCGAAACCCGACTACCCTAATGACAGCCAAGACTTCTTACCATAGCGCTATATGGCTGCTTCCGTAGTAAATTTTTACAGTGATATAATGTGTGCTGTTCCATAATATATTTCGAAGAAAAATCTCTTGGTTAAACAGTCGGTGCTTCAATTTTTTGGAAAATCGTTTAGATTTGAAATTATGTATTGGAACTATGTTACAGTGAATAAACATTTCTGAAGCAAACAGGATAAAATATTTTCTTATATTTCATGAATTTACATGCTAAATATATTATGCACTAATTATTCTACAAAGACTAAATACTTCAAGCAAACTACCTTTCACTATTACATTAGCAGTACTTATCAGCTACTGAAGTGTATGCCCATATTTTATTCGGAAAGTGTGTTTAGAAAGACAAGCAGGTTTGATAAAAGCCATGCAGGCATCCATCGACTCGTAGTTTCGTTTCGAATGGCCATCCGAGTAATTACCCCTTCCTACATCTGATATCGAACATCTAGATTTCCAATTTTATTCAAATCTGTCAATTTTAATGAGTGATTAATGTGTAACTCTATCGATGCAGACTTTTCTATGTCTTGCATTAATGCGTGTTTGTGACAGAGGCGACACCATCGGCCTGGAGAAAACGAAAAAGGAAGCCATTTTTTCTGCCCTTTTAATCAAGTGATACATGATACGGGAAAAGCGACATCCGCTACGCTCGTCCCTCTAGCCTTTTCTGGATGGGAGTTTTAGCAAATTCGATCGAAGCAGCGAGGGCAAAAAGGGGGGAAAAAGAGAGAAAGGAAATCTTTGAGTTTCACCGAAAAGGGAATTCTTTAAGAGCGTTCATCTTTTGCAAATGGATCGGTGTGTGGGGGAAGAGGCACTTTCATCTCTCGACGCATTAAAATTAGATTAGAAACCGGTGCTTTTCGCATCGGCAATATCAATGGAAGCCTGAGAAGGTTCACGTTTTTCGCGCAAGATCTCGTCAACTGCAAATGCCGTATTCAAGTTTTATTCCGTATTTTGAATCGCCCACATGTTTTTTTTTCACAAGAATAAAACCGAGAAAACAATTTAAATAATCTCATTGTGAAATTAAGAGTCGAGGCGGAGTAAACTCTGTTCCGTCTGCCTGCTTCCCACCTGACTACAACTTGGATGTCTTCAAGTCCAACGTTAACAAATTCCTAATTAACCGCCCTCTTAAGTAAACACTTCATTAAATCCCCACACTAACGTACTGTACTTGCAATAACCCTTATCCCTGAGTGGCTTCCGGGCCTTGATAAGTGGTGACCACCGTGTAAAATAAAAGTAAATACAGGGGCAATTATATATATATATATATATATATATATATATATATATATATATATATATATATTGAAATCTTTTAAGATGAATAATTTAAATGCATTCAACATTCGTATACTGTTGCGGTTAACCACCCGAAGAAAGCCACAGAGGAATAGTTGTCCGAAACGTAGAGAAACAGCAAAAACTATGAAGATGAGAATAACAGTTCGCAAATAAATAAATAAATAAATAAATAAATATGCAAATTACCCATTTCTAACGATTCCAATATAAAATAATACATAATACCTTTTGGTACAACTCGACAATGGAAGACCAGATCAGAACGAAAACTTGGATTTATAAGACCAAAAAAAAAAAACCCAACTTGGTCGCCATTCGGGGTCCGTTGCTTAGTGTATAGAGGCGTTCAGTTTCTACGGTTTCCAGGTTAGCATTATCTGAAGACAGCGGCAATAGTAAGTAATAGACGCCACGATATTGTAGAATTAAATTTTATTCCAAACAAAGAATACGAGAAAAAGTGAGAAGAATTCCTTATTCCATGGAGTTTCAAAGATAGGCTCTTCTCCTCAGAGTAAAAGGTTAGCGAAAGGAAGATATAGATATAAATCTACTCTTGCTGGCTAGGGCAATGTTTGAAAACGGTAGGTATAAAAGTTTTTGAAGGAAAGTAAAAGTTTATACGGAAAAAAATA
The DNA here is from genome assembly GCF_053919585.1 of Euprymna scolopes. Taxonomy (NCBI): domain Eukaryota; kingdom Metazoa; phylum Mollusca; class Cephalopoda; order Sepiida; family Sepiolidae; genus Euprymna; species Euprymna scolopes. The sequence goes on along the minus strand of NC_136509.1, from coordinate 17,930,706 downwards.
CTTGGCAATATCTAATAAGTAGTGTTGCAGAAACCCAGTGAGACTATGAGGTTCGTATTGGGTAGATCCAATTAGATATTCCAAAACGGTTTTCTTTGGGGTTTCTTTTAAAATATCCCAGAATGAAATAAAAATTACATATTCTTGTAAAGGATTGGTTTTTTATCGTCCATAGTTTTAGCGGTCCTTAGTCGGTTAACATAGTTTTTGAGGGCTCAAAAATAAGAGAAAATTGAAAAAATCGTTAAACATTTTGTACATTCATTTTAAATTCTTGATCACTTCATACGTCAGCTTAATGCATTGGTAACGTCACCAGCTTTGAATGTTAAAGTTTTGCTTTCGGTTTCGATTCTAGCTAATTACACCCAAACACTTTTTTGTTACTTTTGAATTCACCATTCTATAATAAAATCTACGAAATCAGGACGAAGCAGAATATATTTTGCGACCAGACAAAGCCTGTCCACAATACCTACTCTAGATATATAATTTCTTAATTTGACAAACATTTTTGTTTTCAGTTTATGTTTGATACTCTAGATTTTGATAAATTCACTGTGACATTTTCATCTATCTTTTTTATGCGCCATTTTTCCTAGCCTATTTTACAGATCTGAAGTTTAATCATGCACTAAATGTGACGCTTACCAAAATTCACATTAGCTAACTTTATCATTATTGGCGTAGGTCAGTAATATGTAAAATGTATTTTCGTTCTTTATCATTATATTGTTTTTATATGCATATTGCAGTAAAAGGGAAGCAACTCTTGTTGGTTTATTTACTGTAGTTATTGATCGGCGTATTGTAAAATCGTTTCAAACGTCTGCGTAAAAATGTTTAAGCGAAGCTTGATAAATTTTCCTCCATTTTTTTTTTTTTTTTGAATTGGTAAAATCAAATATTTTTGTTGAAGATTTTTGTCTGGAATATTGCTATCAGTGTTGTCATCGTATTTTGTGTTTATAAATATTGAAAGCTTTTAGTCTCGCATATTGTATAACAGAAATCAGATAGGCGAGCTGCCTAACGAACAAGTTTTCCGTGTATATGTTTGGATTTGCATAACTTAAGAGCTCTTAGATAAAAATATACAATTAAAAACCTTTTTTTAACCTTGCAACATGAGCAAATGTGAATTTGTCTATTTAAATGTTTTTTAGATTTACATTTTTTTTACCAAGGAACCGCCACTTACCAAGGCCTGAAGGAAAGCAGTTCATAAATGTAAGGTGGTTGTTTAGTAATCGTTAATGGTGTAAATTTGGTAGAATTTAATTATTTACGGAGACAGATAAACAAGAACTTGTTTACTTTGGATTTGAAAACTACCACGTTGTATTTAAGCAGGCCAGCGGAACAGTGTTTCATAGAGGGGCAGTTCTTGGAAAGAAGCTTTATTTATGGAATCTGCGTTTAAATTTAGGCACAGATAGAAAGTGAGGGAAATCGTATACAGTGGTTGTAGGTAGTCGAGTGGTTTTGTGAATGTTTGGCAAGGGGGAACCATAAAGTGAAGTTTGGTCGCACACTTGCCATGAAAATAACGATAGAGCAGAGACAGCATCATCGCAGCATCTCTTCTGTGGGAAAGAGGTTACAGAGAAAAAACTGGGGCATCACCTACTAGGTTTCAAAGCCGGTGGTGAACTCTATAAATGCTGGATAGGGCGCGCCTAGCAGCTCCTGCAAGATGTGGCAATAGTACTCTATTTTAGGACGTACCTGGCTCTTATACAGATAGAGGATTGCATCGCAGTGAGATATCTTCTGGAACGGTAGAGTGATCCAACCATTATCTCGCTAATTTGGAAACATACTTAGTGTATGTGTTCCATTTCAGATTAGGATAAAACTCAGTACCAGATGCCTGTGAAGACATGGAGCTTCTCCAAGACGAGAGCCATTCATTTCAATTGGGGCGTGATGTAGATCAGGGCGATTTTGTTGAAAGGAGAGAGGCTTGGTTTTTAATGCATTGAAATTAACCAGCCACCCTTTGCCCCATTGCACTACGTTCTCAAGATCAGAGGAGAAAGAATCAGAAAGACCGTAGTCACTGCTGGCCTTGGAAGTGTTGCTATAGATTGTGGTATCGTCTGCATAAATGTCTGTGAATGATCTAATAATATAATTTAGAAGATTTTGATGAAGCTCAGGAAGAGAGTTGTCTCTTAAAATAAAAGAGGGTTACATTAATTAATTAATACATTGAATTATAATTTGAATTTGTAAGCTTTTCTGGCCATGTCACATGGACTAATAATCTGCCCCCTCCTTAGCCTGAAACGACTTTATCGCGAAGTGGTTCTTACGAACGCTTAAAAGCGAATTGGTCGAATAAGTCGCCCTCTATCTTCTTTTCCCGATTCGTTTTGCTACGTAGCCTTCATAACTTTCAAAAGCAAGTTAGTTTTCGGAGGAACATAGGTATTTCCTACCAATGCAAATCCTTTGAAATTCCTAAAAGTCTACGTGCAAACCGTCAGTACATTCGAAGTAAGAAAATTTTATAAAACTTAAAACCGAAAGTTAGAGACACAGAAAATCCTCAAGCCGGTCGTACCATACCAAGATTCCAGAACGTTTGTTTAAAATCCTTAAAAATGAATTCTATGACTCACATACCAGTATCTTTCATATTGCGCACGCATGTTTACACACTAAAGAGAGTGGGAGGAACAGATATGATTTGCTAGTCACAGCTATACACGCACTGGCAAAAAGGTAAACCAACGCACACACACTGCCAAATTTGTACGTACCCATATATCATATATGCGTATAATTTACATTAGAAACATTTAGATCATTTCCTCAATTCTCTTTACCCAAACTCGTATTTACCGTATGACACTTTACTGATTAAAAATAACTTGTTTTTATTCTATGAAATTATAATAAAGATTTAATATAACAATTTTTACTATTTCAGTGTTTCATTTTTATACACACACACACACATATATATATATATATATATAAATGAAACACTAAAATAGTAAACTTTTTTATATTAAATCTTTATTATAATTTTATAGAATAAAATTATATATATATATATATATATATATATATATATATATATATATATATAAGATATAAGAGACAGAAAATTTAAGATTATTTCAGCTGTTTTGAAAACTTTCCACTCAGATTATATGCATCGTCACGCTGGACTTATGTTGGACTCCATCTCTCTAAAAAACTATTTTGCATTTCGGATCAACCTGAGAGAATTTTCATGCAAGCTGAATTATTATGTGAAGTTTGTTTTTATACATACTTTTTTTACATATCCAACATTTTTTCACTTCTTTTTTTTATTCGGAAATTTATAACTACAATAAATTGCGGTTTCAATTAATGCTTTAACTAGCAAATTCTAGCATTGCTACAAATATAATTTTCTGATTTCTTTATGTCCTCCGATGAGAAGAATAACATGAATAGCATTATTTGAAGCTCCGCGTGATAAGGATTTTGTAAATTGTTTTTTGGAGTATTCAGTCGAACAATAAATGTTGATTTTAAAGTTCAACTTACAGTTTTAATTTTCTTTCTCTTATAATAAGCTCTACTCTCTATTGCGTATATTGAGCTTTTTTAATTAGGTTACGATTAAATTTTCTATATATAAATACTGTTATTTATATCAGTTTGAAGTTTACCATTCCGTATATCAGGTAAACACTACATCCCTTTGGTTTCATTAACATACACACACACACACGCATACACGCACACACGCACACACACACACACACACACACACACACACACACACATATATATATATTAGCAAAAGTACCCGTCGTTGGCTGGGTTCAAAAACAGCCTACAGAAAATGGACTCTGATTTATGAAAGTATGATAGGTTATGAAAAGGAAGGGTTGTAAAGAGATAGCTTCAAATTTGGGGGTATCAAAACCAAAGCATAACATGATGAAAGTAAAAATAAAATATATAAACCACATAATTTGTTATACCATACCTGTTTACACTGAAACACTTATCACAATATTCTGTGGATCTATATTAAAAACCTTGTTAAACTTTGTGACATATTTCCATTCTATGGAGGTCAGATGCGAACGAACACCCCCATAATTTTATTATACCATATTTCTTCAAACTGAAACATAATTATCAAAGTATATTTACGCAGATAGATATGGAAAGTTTTTATTAAAGTTTGTGCTTATTTCCATTCTATGGAGGCCAAGCGCGAACGCAGACCCCCACAATTTATATTAGTGTCTTAATTCAAGTATAAATGACATTAATAAACAAAATATAGTAAATGCTTGTATGGTTTGAGGCTCTACTACAGGGCCGCTATAGTTGTCAAAACTGCTCTTACAAAGCTTTCGACCCGGCCACAAAGCAGCGACAGAAAAGGAGTTTCTAGAATAATAATTTCTTCACTGTCTTTCAAGCTCCAACTCCTGTCCCATCGCTGCAGTGTTGCATCCAGGTGTTTGTTTTACAAGTCTTTCAACAGAATGTGCTCAGGCGAACTTACTGCACTTTAGCTCCCTCAACGTCATTACTAAACTGACAAGCAGCAAAATCACGTTTTTTAATGGAGAAGATCCAGGTTTCCGGACTGTTTTTTTTACTTGAATAGCTTTTTTTTTCTCGAACCGCTTACTGTTGGAGGTCCTCCCTTTCCTCATGCTTCTCCGATTGTACCAACATGCAGAAATTAAATTGTAATGTGAATAAACATCACGCTGTACAACTACTCACTTAACAGTATTTACATCCAAATGGAAATCTATGTCACGTACGTGACGCCTTCAATACGTTTGCTGCATTTTTTTTTTGGTACAGGCTTTTAAAATTGTCGTGGACTTTTGAAAATTCAGTATGTTTCTACTATACATCATATGAGATGACTGACCCATGATTTCATGTCCAAATGAACAGCTACAACAGGAATTATACTACACTCTACGAAAGTCTGATTATCACAGCTGGTGAATTTCAAATATGCAATATGGACGTGAGGACACTTTAGAAGAACGATATGCAATAAGATTCTATTTTTAACTTGGAAAAAAATGCCACAAAAATATATGGAATGCCTCAGACTGCATTTGAACTATCTTGCATGAATCGAGCATCAGTTTTTGAGTTGCAGTTTTTGAGTCTGACGAGAGGTGAGGGAGGAGTAAGAAAGAGTTGATTGATCAAATAAAGAATTTCCTGGATAACGACCGTCGTTTGTCTATAGAAACAATAAGTGCATAGTTTGATGTCAGTGTGGAAACTGTACACACAATTATTCGCGAAGAACTGAAGATGCGGAAGATTTGCGTGAAGTTTGTCCCAGGGGTGTTCAGAGAAGATCAGAAAGAAATAAAACGTTGTCATCGGCATAAAGACAGTTCATCACCCTTCCTATAGTCCCTGGTGGGTCACCACTTATCAAGATAAATATTATGAAAGAGACTATTATTTAAACAACATTTCGGTCGATATAATTACAACCTTCTTCAACTGTATCTGGTCAAACTCGGAATCTTTCTGCCAAATTCAGGTACCATGCATCAGAATTATGCAGTATACCACGTGTCTCATGGCGTACTTGATACAGTACTAGATAAAATTCAATTGTAAATTACATCTTCTGGAGATTGAAGTTTCGGTGCTCAGTGCGGGCCATACTAAACTGCAATAGCGAATTACCTAGCATCCAGGTATGGCTGACGAAGAAGGAGCATGCTACCCGCTTCGATTAAATAAAGAGTTCCGATGAAAATTCTGTGAAGATTCCAGAGTTGGACAGAATATTTCCACGTTCAACAAGATACACCTGAAGAAGGTCGGGGTTACATTGAGCGAAACGTTGTGCGAATAACACTCAAGATTTTTTAAAAATTACATTTGCAGCCCAGGGCACAGTAGAACTTGGAGGAAGGGCTATTATCTTGGACATAATTTTCAGGGATACTATGTAGGAAGTTGAGCAGCAAGATTTCTGTTCACATTACACTTGAACTTCTGCATTACAGTCAGAAAGCAGAGATCCGGAAAGGAATTCCAAAGTCTAGCAATCCTAGGGAAGAAACTATTAAAGTAGAAGGCTTTCTTACATCTAATTATTTCTACTGCGTAGGGATGGGATTTTACTGCTTGTCGGTGTGTCGGGGGTATTTACATCAAGGGTGGACAAAGGCTTGTAGTTCGTCGGAGCACCTACCATTAAAATATTTGTAAAACAGGTCGAAGAATGCAACATTTCGTCGATGTGACAGATGTTGAAGCCTAGTGGATAGTGCGGAACCTATTAGGTTAGCAACTCTCTTTTGTAATCCTGCATAAGAGGGAGATACTAGTAGCAGAATAACCAGCCAAGATTAGAGCAATGCAGAAGCACCATGAAATTTTACTATTGACATTTTCTAATCGAGAAGCCATATCTTGGTTTTGCGCTTTTTCCTCATTTTAAATGTATTGTCTATAATATAAATCTCAACTGTCTGCTTAAATGTATGTATGTATGTATGTATGTTTGCCGAAAACTTTCGATAGAGGCGACCGATTTTCACAAGATTGATATCGTTTTGAAGCTCGACCCTTCAGACGACAAATATCGAAAAATTGGCTAAAAACATTCATTCCTTCACACTCAACTGGCCACTTTTCTACAAGGAGGGGTCGCCTTTTTTACTGATATTTTTTGAAAGTCATCCCCTCCGGTTTGGCGATGGACGCAGCGGCAGAAACGTCACTTTTTTCACGTTCTTTTCCTCCTTCGCGGTACGGATTAGAGCCTGCCTGCCTACTACACATTTTGTTGTTGTTTTTGTTTTTTTGCTCAACACACACCTCAAAACACTCGGGCACCCATGCTTGTTTTAAATAAATGAATAAGTAAACGCATGCAATAAATACAAGACTTAACCGACGAGGTAAACGCTGCCAGCGAAGAAGCAAGACTCTTCATCAACGTCAGCAAAGTAAATGTAATATAAGTAACACAGATACCAAATGATGAAACCTAATTATGGACAATCAAAATGTTGAAAATGTAGATTTCAACTACCTGGGTGTAGTTTCCACAAAGTAGATCACACCAAACTAGCAATACAATGTATTGCAATTGTAAAGGCAGCAATGATTGTGCTAACCAATATCTAGAAAGACATCCATTTCACAAAGCACACAGAAACGACTCCAGCAAGCTTTCGTATTCTCAATAGCAACATTCGGAAGAAAATGTTAGGTCTTTAAGAAAGGCAAGAGAAAAACTACTGGTTTTCAATTGTGGTGCTACCGTAAACTTCTTCGTGGAAGCTGGATGGACACGCATATAAACGAATAGGTTCCGGAGAAGACTGAAGCATGCTAAAGACTGTTGGACGATATCTATGAAAGGAAATTGCGATTTTCGGGACAAGTGGCCAGAAAATATGGCGTAACAAAAGATCTGCTATTTGGTAGAACACCTGGCAAAAGAGACGTGGAAGACCAAAAACAAGAATAGCAGACAACATGAAAGACATTGCAGACATTTAGTGAAGGTAAGTAATGACCATTCCGTCAAAAAGAGAGAGAGAGAAAGAGAGAGAGAGAAAGAGAAAGAGAGAAAGAGAGAGAGAAAGAGAGAGAGAGAAAGAGAGAGAGGAATAGAGAGAAAGAGAGAGAGAAAGAGAGAGAGAAAGATAGAGAGAGAGAGAGAGAGAGAGAGAGAGAATAAATACATTGAAATACAATATCATATTTACAATATTTTAAAATTGGCTGTCCATACTCGGTGTTGCCTGGCAGTTTGCATTGGCGCTTGTGCATTTTACGTATGGTAGAAAAATCTTTCTGTTTTCCTTTTTTGAAGAATGCCAAAGGGGAGACAATTCAAGAAAATGTTAAAGTTTATAACTTTTCATTATTACTTTGATTCATGACAAAAGTTTTATTTTGTAAAATTTCGTTTTTTCTTTACAAGTCGCGCATTTTTATATGATGGTAAGTTTCATTTATTTAAGAAATTAATTTTATTAAAGAAACTGTTCATCAAGAATCCGTTTTACATAACGTCATACATTAAAAAAAGGGTTTATTCTTTTTAAGTTGTGTAACGTTATCCGGGAACCAACACGTTGTATGCTCAGTCGCAAAGTAGACAAAGAATAAAAAAGAACTGCAAGTCGCTTTTTTTTTTTGTAAAAACGGCATTTATTTCCACATTGTTACGACCGGGATGTCACACATATGATTGTCTTCTCGAACGTATCAACGCCTCTTACGTGATCTCGAACGTTTTTTCGTTTCGTGCTCCATGTCTCTCTTGTGATCGTCCTATTTCTCCTTTTTAGAGTCTTTTTTATTTACCGGTGACGTCGTTTTGCATGCCTTTACATATAGTCGTCCGCGTTATGTTAAAGTTGTACATTTTCGTTATTTTAATCGATTAAATGATTCGATAATGTTTTATTTTGTTTTACTGTGTATTTAGTTTCATTATTTGTGCTTTGCACGTATATGTTATGCGAAACATTAACGACATTTTGGATTACCCCCCCTTAAAGATCTTCCAAAATGAAAACTAAAAATGTACTCGAAACATAAAATACACAAGGACCTTTGTTTTTAATACTTATAGTAGCTAAGTCGTCCACCAGAACACCGGTTTCTAAGGCTTCCTTTGAAATTGTATAGTTTTGGCTAATCTTATGAATATCATTGATATTTAACAGTCTTGAAATGTTTCTCATACGAGGGATGTTCCATAAGTAATGTCTCCTATTTTTTTAAATTTCCTCCCGAATGGATTAGATAGAATTGCAAATTGCATTGTTATGATGATACAACTGATGCATTACTAGCCTGAACGTTTCATCTCTCTGTTGCAGATATTAAAGGTGTGAGGCTCTATAAGATCATCCGATGTTATGGACGTGCATCTGCAGCAGAGATACGTCATTAAAATCCCGGAAAAAAGCGCATTAAGGATAGTGGTGATTATATAGAATGTTAAATTCAAAGGCACAAGCGGTCGCCATTAAGAATCAGTCGTGACATTTTATGTGAGAATTAGATTAGTATCGGATGGAAAGATCGGCGTCTTGAAGGTGATATTATATTTCCCTCGAGAATTGTAAGCGAATTATTGGAATAAGGTTGTATCGATAGGGAAACAATTGGATAACAACCGGAGGTTAATCGCTATAATTGTGATCGTTTTGACAAGGATAGTTGAAGGAAATGATAAGTAAAGTTGACCAGAATGCAGTAAAAGCTTTAGATGAGAATCGCTCAAAAAGTAAAGCCTCCTTTTATTAATTCAAACAGTTGAAGAGCTAAGAAGATGAGAGTAGTACCATTAAAACGAGCGACCTTTCGTGCTTCAGGATTTATTTTTCTATATAGTTACAACCATTACTAATGCAATTTCGCCCGAGAATTTGAGTCAATTCTCTGCTTCTGACGCACGCACATGACAGAGGATGATTTCTCGGGGTCTGACAATATCATCTGCAATAGAAAGATGAAGCATTCTGGTCATGAACTTATAGGTTCAGTAATAATAACAAAGCTATCTGGAATCCTCTCGGAGTTAGTCTTCGTGTAGTTATATTCATGCAGATGTTCCACATGATTTATACTTATGCAACATTTGCGCAAAAAGGTTATAGCAAACACAAACCTCTTTCTAAATATATTCATGTATACGTATATCATTCAACCACGGTAGTGGTTGAATATATGCTTAAGTCCGAAATTGAATGAATCCAGACACATCCAAACCCCCACCACTAATTCCGTTCGCAACCAAATTTCAAACAGGTTATATAGTTGGATAGAACACGTCATTAGCTACATTTTGAAAAAAAAATTTGAAAATTGGTTCAGTAGAAAAAAGTTACAACAAAATATGTGGGTTCACAAACAGGAGAGTAAGTACATAAGTGACTAACGCTTTTTTTTAAATTATTTTGCATAACTTTTTTTGTACATAAATATTTTTTACTGCTATTTTGTCAATATGACATGTTAGCGTAACGGTTAGAGTACCGGGGATTGGTGGAAAGATTTTAGGTTCAATCCCGTGTATCGTTTTTTTTTTATAATTAAAAAACCGAACTTTTTTTTTAATAACTAATTTTTTTTTGAACTCTCCTTATGATTTTATAGCAAAAAATGGTGAATTTATCGATTAAAAATATTAGTGAATTCTATGATATACATATTTTTTTGAATGAACTCAAATTTTTCGTTATCACATTTGATGAAAAATGTAGTCCCATTTTGGCAATGCGTCTGACCAATGATGCTTTTGAACCTGCGACCAGCACTGCGATGTCATCAGCATCAGCCTGGGCATAAATATTCCTATTTTTAAACTCTTTTAAAAGAGGATTCAGCATACAGTTCCATAGTAAAGGTGATAAAATCCCACTTTGGGGGTTTCATTTAACTACTTCCCTTTTAACAGTTGCCCTCAGTAGTTCTACTTGAACTGTTCTGTGCCTCACCATATACTCAATCCATCGGATGAGTACTGGTGGCACATTGAGTTCTCGTAGCGACTTGAACATACTACTGAAGGGTATGTTGTCAAAAGCTCCAACGATATCTAAAAAGACACCGAGTGCCATCTTCTTTTTTGTTAGTTTATGCTCTTATACAGATCACGAATTCATGAACCGCAGTCTCGGTAGAGACCCTGGCTTGGAAACACTATGATTGAATGATAAATATTGCATAAATGTGTGTTTGAGAGCTATTTTTTTTGACAATCATTAATAAATATTATAAATTTATATATTAATACAATAGCAATGCCTGGAAAAATCATGGATTATATGGAAAAATGCGCGCATGAAAAGTAATATTCTTAAGATCTTATTAAACCTGGAAAAGTAAAAGACAAGAAATTCAACCTGGAAAAGTAAAGAACAAGATATTCTAGTAAAGTAAAAAATAAGAATTTTTTAGACTTAAAATATTGCAGCTAAAAATAAAATTTGAATATTGATAAATATTTTATTTATTATTTGCATATGTTGTTGTTTATTGTTGAATTAGAAAGAATTAAATGATCCTAATTATGATATAATAAAATTATTAATTTTTATGTAAATTATAAAATTATTAATTCCATCTACTAACTAACTAACTAATGAATTAATTTTATTCAAACAATTTTCACTACATAAATATATGCAAATAATAGGAGGGAAATAAGTTCAATCCAGCGACTGACACCCTTTACAACAATAAACAACAACATATGCAAATAATAAATAAAATATTTATCAATATTCAAATTTTATTTTTAGCTGCAATATTTTAAGTCTAAAAAATTCTTATTTTTTACTTTACTAGAATATCTTGTTCTTTACTTTTCCAGGTTGAATTTCTTGTCTTTTACTTTTCCAGGTTTAATAAGATCTTAAGAATATTACTTTTCATGCGCGCATTTTTCCATATAATATATATATATTTTAAAATAAATTCGCCTTACAAACGCCTCTCTCAGTTTTTGGTCTACAGACATTGAAACTTCATCTATAGGGTATCCGAACCCATGCGAAACTTTATATTTGGGTTTTAGCCGGGGAAAATCGATGCTAAAGTATGAAAACTAAAAAAAAAAAAAATGGAATTTGCCAGGTGAAGATTGAACGATGACATTATTTATATGCATGCGTAAGGTAATAGCTATTGGTTAATGTTTTCATTTTTAGCCTTCCAACACACATGTCTTCATAGCTCAGGCATCAACGTCAAAGGAAAAAGTAAATCGTAATCTAAACGTTTTGGTTTCGAATCTCTGTGGCGGCTCACAAGTCATTTTTATTTTTGAACTATTTAAATCAGTACTATATATTGAGGCCAACATAATCTATCTATATATCTATAAAAGTGAACGTGTCTGTCTGTCTGTCTGTGTGTATGTGTGTGTGTGTCTGTGTACATTTCCCTACGCAATAACTCTGTCAATTTAAAGTCTACAGACTCGAAATTTGATATACAGTGTACTGAGGTTTGGTAAAATCTATGTGATTGGTTTTCGGCCAGAAATTTGGCTGTTAAAGAGTCAAAGTTCAACGATTTGACCTTTGAGAACTCTACCAAACTCCTCCGACAATTTTGGGCCTAAACACCTGAAATTTTATATATAGATTCCTTGAACATGAATCTAAATTAATAAATTGATTTGAGCCCAAAACAATGAATTATAAGGGGTCATAATAGGGGTCAAAGTTAAAAAAAATTGACCGCATTTTTTTTTTTGCTCAACATACACCTCCAAACACCCGGGCAGCGCCAGCCACCCATTGCTAATATATCTATAAAAGTGAAGTGTGTGCGTGTGTGTCTGTGTGTGTGTCTGTGTACATTTCCATACGCAATAACTCTGTCAATTTTAAGTCTACAGCCTCGAAATTTGATATACAGGGTACTGAGATTTGGGATCATCGATGTAGTCAATATTCGTCCAGAAATTTGGTGATTAAGGGGTCGACGTTCAACGATTTGACTTTTGAGAACTCTACCAAACTCCTCGGACAATTTTGGGTCTAAACACTTGAAATTTTAGATATAGGTTCCATGGGCATGGATCTAACATAATAACTTGATTTGATCCCAAAACAATTAATGTTAAGGGGTTATAATAGTGGTCAAAGTTAACAAAATTGACCGCTTTTTTTTTGCTTAACATACACCTCAAATTCCCCGGCAACGCCGGGCTGATATGCCAGTATATCTATAAAAGTTAAAATGTCTGTCCGTGTGTGTGTGTCTGTGTACATTTCCCTGCGCAATAACTCTGTCAATTTTTAGTCTACAGATTCGAAATTTGAGATACAGGGTACTGAGATTTGGGATAATCGATGTGATCGGTTTGTAGTCAGAAATTTGGCGATCAAGGGATCAAAGCTCAACGATTTAACCTTTGAGAACTCTACCAAACTCCTTCGATAATTATGGGTCTACGCACTTGAAATTTTAGATATAGGTTCCTTGGACATGGATCTAACTTAATAACTTGATTTGAGCCCAAAATAATTAATTCTAAGGGGTCATAATAGGGGTCAAGCTTTAAAAAAATTGACCGCTTTATTTTTTGCTCAACATACACCTCCAAATACCCGGGTAACGCCGGGCACCCATGCTAGTATATCTATAAAAGTGAAATTGTCTGTCTGTGTACATTTCTCGACGTAATAACTGTCAATTTTCGGTTTACAGACTCAAAATTTTAGAATAATTAAGATTTGGAAAAATATTTTTAATCGATTTTTGTCCAGAAATTTTGCTGTTAAGGTATCAAAGTTCAACAATTGGACCTTTGAGATCTCTACCAAACTCCTCCGCCAATTTTGGGTCTAAACACTTAAAATTTACGTATACGTTCCTTGGACATGGATCTAACTTTATAATTCAATTTGAGTCCAGAACAATAAATGTTAAGGGTTCATAATTGGGGTCAAAGTTTTTTTAAAATTGATCTCTGTGGTCTCAACCAAATTACTCAGAAAATTTTTGGTCTAAACATTTGAAATTTTACAGAAAGTGTATTTAAACATAGGTCAAGCTTTTTAATAGATTTTTGCTGATAATTTGGCTTCTAAGGGGTCAAAGTCCCAAAAATTTTACCTTAGCAAACTATTAAGCCGATTTTGGTTCTAAATATTTGGAATTTTACATAAAGGGTATTCAGACATACAGCAACCTTTTTAATCAGTTTTTGGGCGAAAATTTGGCTGGCAAAAAGTCAAAATTTACTGAGCTGACCTTTACAAACTCTACCAAATTCCTCCGCGAATTTTGAGTCTAAACACTTGAAATTTTAGATGTGTGTTACTTGGACATGGGTCCAACATTTGAATATAATGTGAGCCCAAAACAATAAATTTTTAGGGGTCAGAATTAGGGTCTAATTTTTAAAAAAATTCGACCTCTACGGTCTCTACCAATATTTATCTATGGTAGTTAAGGAGGCCTATTATATAGAAAGGCATTGCCGTACATATTCACATTTTTGTCATATATACATATGCACAAAGTTATGAACAGTACATAGGCCCTGAGCAAAGCCGGGCGAAACTGCTAGTATAATATAATTATAAATTCGAAAGCATTAATCAAAATATCATATTTAAGCGTATTTTTCTTCTTTCTTTATATATATATATATATATATATATATATATATATATATATAAAATAAAATGAAAATTACAATTGAATTTACCAAAATGATCCAAGATGGTAAAATTAAAGTATATTATAAATATTAAAGAATTAATATTTATAAAATTATCTCAGCCAGATATAAAAGCTCGATAAAACCAAATAGGAAATAGAGCTTATAATATGAGCAAACAGTTAATAAAATATGTTAAAAACACTTTGATATGAGTTAAAACATATTTAATCTGAAAAGGAAACACTAGATAAATGGATAGTCCTTAATCCGCGGAGTTTCAAAGAAATACTCTCCTTCTCATCAGAGGGTAGGAATTAGCAAAATGCGGGTCCGTTTTTGCATGCAGAAGTATTTGATGAAACAACAAGTAAGTCAAAGATCTTACTTGAAAACAAAATAAGTTAAGCAGAGGGAATATGGTAAAGAAAAAGGTGATTACACACGAATGGATAGTCTGGTGGAAGATAAAAAAATCCAGTGACGGTAAAATCCAAATGTAAAACTTCAAGAAAGTTAAAAGAATTTCCATTTGTACAAGTAAAATCCAAGGAAATCCCGTAATTGGAAGAAAATGGTCCATAATAATCCAAAGGCAGACATCCATGGAATAATTCACAAAAATGTGTACAAGGAAAAAAAATAATATTAATAAAAGAAAAATAAGATGTGCTTTTCACTCTACTTCCGAGACATAACTATAAATAAAAAAAACATCTTATTTTAACCTTAAATTTAAACACAATTTATCTATATGATTTTATCCTAATTTTTATTCTCAATTTATCTTACTTTGTTTATCAACATCAAAAAGTAACTAGTTTCCTTTATATTTTAATATTTTCCAGATACAGCTGCCTTACTTAAAAAAATGCTAGGTTTATTTTTGGTGTCTTATAAACAAAACCAACCTAATATCTTTGCTGATGAGGAGACTTTGTTTCACAAAACTATATGTTAAAATTATTGTCCATGACTTCGTGCCTATCTCAATAAAAACATCGTTCCCGAAACGATCGTACAATTTATTGATTTTGTTTTGTTCCTCCTTATGAAACTGATTTTTAATTTTTTATTATATTATAAATTTTCAATCATCTTACTATATATATATATATATATATATATATATATATATATATATATATATATATATATATATATATATATATATATATACTAACACTTGGAAACATGGCACTGTGTATGTGGTTTTATTTAACTTGTTATTGTTAGTGAGTGTATGGCCTTGAGTAGCAATTCGTTTCTGCTCGTCTGATTGTTGCTAGTGTATAGGAATGCAAATAGCTGTTAGGTGAGTTATTGAGTTTTTTCCGCTTCCTCCAAAGATTGCGGCAGGGTTTAGCAGACATTTCTGCATCCTTCAGTTTGCAATAGCCTAGTGAAGTTTGGAAAATATAATTTTGTTGGCCAGCTTTCAACGGAAACTTAACAAACCTACGACATTTTAAGTATTCGCGACTAACAGCAAAATTCCGCCACTTCACAATAAAGTTCAATAGATGCCGTATGATTTTTTTCACTCTAATACCTGCTTTCCCTTTGCTTTCGAATTCTTTTCCTGCTCCCTGTTTTCCAAATGCACATATTTAAATGTGATTAGAAAAAGATTTTGTTACCCAGTTTTCTCATCCAGGTTGTTTCTATATAAAGCTGCGCTGAATCATATTATCTGCTTTATCTTTTTATCGCCAAATACTACACCAATTAAAAGTTAAAAGTAAAACATTCGGAAATTTACAGATTCAACTTTATTTAAAGATTGAAGAGTTCGTAAAATATGGAATCACGGTCTAAATTCAGCTTTTTGGCTTATATATCTCCTGGCAATATTTTTGAAATATTTCTTTGGTTTGTACTTTAATGTAAAAGTAGATATTCATATTCATCTCTGAGTTTGTATCGCTTTCAATTCTGCAACCTAGCAAAATGTATCTCCCCGCTCTCTCTCTCTTTTTGTCTCTCTTTCTCCCTTTCTGTATATATATATATATATATATATATATATATATATATATATATATATATATATATATATTTCGTAGTTAAATTTTAAATTCTGAAAAACAACATATAGAGACATATATTCGATTTAAGAATTTATTGCTTGACAAAGGAGTCCAATGTCGTTCGGGGTTATAAATCCAGGTGAGCAGAATATAGACCCATGGGAGAAAGTGATATTTCCATATAGCGAAAGCGTACGGCTCCTTATTGATATTTCGAAAAGTATACATGGCCGCCTTATTCAATGTTGCGTTGGTTGTGTGTTGGTAGCTGTAGTCCAAATTCTTTCTCGGTGTTGACAAAGTATATCCGAAATTGGATGGATATACCATTCCATTGTAATTATTCCCGTACTAATAGAGTTTGAGCATTGAGTTAAATGTGCAATGGACCTCAGAATCAGTAGTGTGGTCATCAAAATACCAAAGATAGCAAAATAATCCTGGAGATGATATTCGGTTTTGCTATCTTTGATACTTTGATAACCACACTAATGATTCCGAGGCCCATTGCATACTTAACTCAATTATAACCCCGAACGACATTGGACTCCTTCCGATAATGGACTACCCAGGTTGTATCAACTTCTCTTTTCGTATAATTTTCTCCATATAATTATCCACAACCACTCAAAAACTATTTTCAATAATTGTGCTGAAAAGCAAAATAGCGTTCATTTTGCTAACTGCATTTCATTTCCTCTGATGATATGAGCCATTGTTAAAAATCCATAGATTAAGAAAATTAATATAACCCCTTCTATATATTTCTTTTGTCAAGCAATAAATTCTTAAATCGAATATATGTCTCTATATGTTGTTTTTTCAGAATTTAAAATTAAACCACGAAACTTATATATTGCTCTATTCTTAAATATTGAACTTTTCCTTTTTGGCTAGGATCACCTTGAAAGTATTACTTCAAGTAATATCTATCAAGATTTTTCATCTGAATTCTATCAGTATTTTATATATATATATATATATATATATATATATATATATATATATATATATATATATATATATATATAACTGGGGACCGCTTGTGAATTTCATACTCTCATGAAACTTCCTCCTTCGGAGGAAGCCGGTTAAACCATGAATAGAGTTGGTGCTGACTACACACACACACGCACGCACACACACACACACACACACACACACACACACACACACACACACACACACACACACACACATACACCCACACACAAATATATATATGGGGGAAGTGTAATTTTTACGTTACGACAGTATTTTTAATGTTTTGAGTTATTTACTAGAGAGTACCTATAAATATGTGTTTATTTTTAATTTCTGTATGAGATTCAATAAGTGAAGTCACGGTTTTGCTCGAGGGACGTAGAACTCTGCTAATATGGTTTTGGTGTGAAAGAAAATATTGGGAAAAGCGGGAGAAAACCAAAAACAACATGGGCGAGAAAAAAGGGAAAGGTGAATAGGGGGAAAAAGAAAAAAAACCGAAGAGGATGGTAAAAAGAAGAATGAAAGTAAATTTAAAGACGAAAACAGGAAAAAAAGAAAAAAAAGAACGAACAATAGTATTATCTCGTTGGCCATTGTTTACTCATTAAACTCAAGTGACCCAAAGCCCACTCGAGGTTAATGAGTGTAACAAGGTTTGCCCACCCTAGTTCTCAGTTCATATCATTAATGACCTTCCAACTGTCAAAGAGAAGGCTGTTATTTGATGACGTTTATGAAAAACGGTGGAGAATTTGGAATCTAAACTACATCCTGTTATTTGGAGCAAATTGAAAGAGTTGCTATACAGATGGTATACAGTTCCAATATAAACAACTAATTGACGCACCACAATCTGGCTACTAATTAGAGCATAAACTGCTGCGTGGTTATCACACCCTTGCCTTACCATCATATTCAGCAACTACCATGTATCTGGTTACCTCTTAAAAATAAACTCGATTTGCAGAGAATATCTAATGGTAACACAGAGAAGCTGGGTCTGGATCAATTTTTACTGAATCTTTGGTTTACTTGCGCAATAGAACAAACTGTTAGAAATTTAATTACCCCCCAGGGGTAACTCGGTATAAAAGCCGAACGAATTTTTTTTAAGAAATGAGTCATCGCTTATCAAGGCTTAATACCACTAGAGGACAATTCTACGGTAGTCATCGAGACAACAGTGTAGTAAGCGTAAATAGCTGAAATTTGGTTTAATTTGATTATTGAAAGAGACGGCTCAACAAGAACTTGTTTACATGTGACTTGAAGATGAGCATATTGTAGTCAGCTGGAAAGCATATCAAAAGAACAAAGTTCTACATGCGGGCAGTTTTAAGAAATAAGCTTTGATCATGTAATCCTTGTTTAGGATTAGGCACAGATAGAGAGTGAGGGGAATTATTGATAATGGTTTTAGGTAGACTAGTGCTTTTTTGTGAAAGTTTAGCAAGAGGGGACTATTATTGAGAGCTCAGACGAGCACTTGCCACGGGAAAAACGATAGAGAAGGTACAGGTTAGGTCAGCAAAGTCTCTGCGGTGAGAAATAAGTTGCAGGGAAGAGAAAAAAGGCATGTAGCTGTTATCAAGATATGGCATCAGTACACCATGCTAGGACTTGGCCGTTTAACAGGGTTAAGATTGCATTAGAAGTGAAATATCTACTGGAGCGGTAGAGTGATGCAAGGCATTTGCTGAGATGGCTGGTTCCATATTGACTGAGGTATGCTGCTAATTTCATCTAGTTGTAAGAGGTCCCTCCTTTTATATCATTACCTCAGCATGAGGCGACACTGTCGGGGAATGCCGATGGAACAACACAGACAATTTTAGAAACATTAAGCTTTCACCTTTCGCCTGAATGTACACACCTCTCAAACCCACTAAAATCATATCCCATCGCAATAAAGAAAGGTCTTCTCAGAGGTATTATAGTTATTAGGTTACGAGAATGTGCGAAGACACGGTTTATGAATATCTATCTCATGGTATCGATTAGGATTAACGTTGTTTTACTTTAGTGATCGGACGACAACCGGTGTGTTTACCTGAGTATGCCGTATATTAACGAGTAAAATTTTGAATCCCTGGTCATGAAGATCTGAAAACCAATAAATCTGTGTACCGTAAACAAGTGACACCATGTCGTTTATGAATGAGAAACCAACTCCCTCTGGGAGCGGGGAGAACTCTAGCTGGATACCAAAATAGCCGTGAACGACACTTTCTGCATTTCCTGATAGAGACACTTCAGGCGGCTGGCAATTAAGCAAACACGTTCCAAAAAGGCCTCGGATGGTACCCATTCTTAGTTTAAGTTGCCAACAACAAACCTGTCGATATTTCCCGGTAAAGGCACATTAGGCGGCTAGCAATTAAGCAAACACGTTTTAAAAGGAGAAGATAACGTTTTAGACGGTACACATTCCAAGTTCAAGTTAAACTATATCACATCTGGACAACAACCTAATGATAGAATGCCCCAGGAAGAACCTCGGTTTATGTGTATACATGTTGTATTGAAGGGCTTTATATAACGAGAGTATATATATAACGTAGGTACTGGCACGTCTAGTCTATATAATGTACGTGTGTATTAAATCGATGCTCGTATCGTCTAGTGGTTATAAATGTTCGTTGTTGGTGTGTGTGCGTGTTTACAAATATTCAAACAGAGTTCGCGTTACATGGACAAGTTAACAATCATTAGTATGGACAGGAAAAGTTCCAAATTTGATGGAATATTTAAAAAATTCGTAGTAATAGTCTTTGTTTTGTATTTGTTACTTAGCATGGCAAAAAATAAAAATAAAAATAAACAAGTAGTTGATTTTTTTAACGAATTAAAATCTATTAAAATGTACTATTCTTGAGTAACTTTTATTTCGAGAAAGATAAAAGCCTGAATCATATGAAAAGCAGAATAATACAACAAATTTTCTACTATTTTTAATAGAAGCTCAAATTTTAAATTTTCCAAACTCACACTATTCACCGCTATTTTTGTCTCTCCGTCGATAACGCATTTAAATATTTTTAAAGGGTTTTTAAACTAATAAATGTTTTTTTAATTTAAGTTTATTTTTTTTAGTTTAAATAAGATTTAGGATGATTTGTTATAAGAATATGCAAAAATATTATAACATAAGTACCTGAATTTCAAATAATTCCAACGTTTATATCACTCTATAGATTTGCGTAGCATAATTAAAAAAATAATAATATTATAAATAATCTACAGAGGCCTGAATAGGACTAAATAAAATTCATTTAGCTATGTATCTTTAACGTTTGATTTGACGAATACTTGAAGGGTTTAATTCTTTTTCATAAGTGATATATATATATATATATATATATATATATATGCATATATATGCATATATATGTGTGTGGTGTGTATTTGCCTACATAATCCATGAAGTTAAGCAACGATGAAGCAGTACCAGATGGTTGACCATTTTAGCAACGCTAGGCGTCCTATGTGTTGAAAACAACTCCTGCATCTAGTATCACAGTTGGTCCACCATAAGTGAATTAACAAGAAATGGTTGAAAGAAATTATCGATTTCCTTGTTTACCGATTATTGTTCTTTTTACCTATGGATGATTCCAAGCATTTTCATTTAATGGTATATTAGCACTACTGCGCTCACTAAAAGAAAATTATTCATTTACCTTTCAAAGATTTAAAAGTAGTGTTTTTCGCAAAAAGTAATGAATATATATATATATATATATATATATACATATATATATATATATACTACTCATCTGAAAGACAATAATTATTATTTACATATGAATGAATTGCACACTTCAAATCACAAACGATGAAAAATAAAACATATTCAAAATTCGGATTTTCAACCTTCAAATTGGATAGTACACTTTTGTTGTCTCCGATCCTAACATTCCTCAAAATACAATATATTTTGTTCATTCTCGGCTGATTATTTTAAGCATAGTTGTACCCACAAATAAAGAAAGTGGGTTGCAGGCAAAGAAATATACGCATTGAAATATTAACATTGATGGTGGATATCTTTTAGCATCCAATAGTATACCCCAGATAGGTTACCTCAACCTTTCCGAACTCGCTTTTTGATTGGTGGATTACTGAGGTTGCTATATAAGAGCCGGTCAAACACTTTCCTCAAGGTGCGATATGGTAAGGCCAATTTTCATTATATATGACAATGTTTACGATGTAGGTTTCCACGTTTGGTAAATCTCTTAGGCAGTGGTTCATCATTCTATGAAACGTAGTCTTAGAATTCTTCATACCAACGGCATAATCCGATATTAGTAAAGCCCTTGCGGTGTCATAACTGCAGAAATTTCCTTGGCAGGTTCGGTGAGGGGTACACACCAGTATACCATTAACAGGTCTAATTGGATTATGTAAGACGCCTTACCCACTTTATCATTGCAATTATCCATCCTCGGAATAAGATGGGAATCTGTCCGGGTGACGGAATTCACCTTACGGTAATCTGTACAAAATTGGATCAAGTAAACGGGTTTAGTGACACATGGCGATGACCAACTCCATTGGCTTCGGTCATTAATTACATGGCCGAGCATGTACTCTACCCTTGGAGTATCACCTCCGCCTTTTGAGGGTTGGCGCGGTAAATATGTTGTTTGAAAGGGGTGCATTCCCAACATCTACGTCGTGTTGGGTAATGGTCACTTTTTGGGGCGTATCCGGGAACAACGCACGGAAATCCCAAATGAGTTTTATCATCTCTTCTCGTCACTAGCTAGATGAGTGACCGAAGACCTGAGGTCTGCAAGAATTTCTGAATTCTGCAGCCTCCTAGGATGGTCAATTTTCCCTAGACATTCCTCAGGTGTATTTGTCTGAATGTGACGACAGTCAGATCTAGTAGCGGTTGGGACAAAGTTCGCCTTGTCCCTCTCGTGTTAAGGCTTAATCATATTTATGTGGCACATCTGTGTGGCCTTGCGACGATCTGGCGCATTTACAACATGATTTTGTGCAATCGCATGCGGACCGTGGAACATTACTTTTAGGGGTTGACTAGGTGTGGACAACAGCACTAAAACCGTGTCTCCGACTTCAAAGGTTCGAGAGACGGTGTTCCGATCATACCGTCTCTTCATCTTACCTTGAACCGATTTAAGCTTTTCTTGAGCTATCTCACTCGTCTCTTGCAATTATACTCGAAAACGTGGTACATAGTCGAGCAGAAATCTATTCTCGCGACTCTCCTGCATTCATTTATGCTTCAGCAGTGATAGGGGCCCACGCACAAAATGGTCAGACGAGCTTAAACGGGCTGAATCACAGCGACTCTTTGGTAGCATCTCATGCTGCAAACATTAAGAACGAAAGGCGTTCATCTCAGTCACTCTGATGGTTGAAGTAGTATGTCCGTACCATGTTTTGTAAGGTCGAGTGAAAGCGCTCAAGGGCTCTTTGGGATTGAAGATGATATGCACAGTATGTTACGATTGTGATACTCAAACTACTCGTAGCTTGCTGGAACATTTTCGATATGAAGTTCGATTCCTGGTCAGATTGTAATAACTTCGGCAGTCCAACTATGGAAAAGAAGATGAGCAAAGCTTTTGCAATTTTCTCAGCCGATATATTCCGGAGGGGTATTGCTTCGGGAATCGGGTTGATACACACATAATTGTTAATATGTTCACATTATCGCGTTTAGTCTTCGGGTGTGGACTAACACAATCGATGAGTATCCGATGGAACGGCTCTTCGAATGCACACATCGAGTGGAGGGGAGCATTGAGGATTCGCTGATTTGGTTTTCCCACCATTTGACATGTATGACAAGTTTTACAGTCTTTCACCACGTCCCTACGGATTCCCGGCCAATACAAGTGCTTGGTAATTCATTTGTCTTTCGGATACCCATATGGCCTCCTATGGGAGTCTTGTAGGCCGTCCATAACACTTTGTATCCTTTCTATAAAGCAAACTAGTGCACGGTAGACCAGTCCTCGGGGGAAGCTATATGTGGAGGTCCTTACTTCCTCACCAATGTACCGTCTTTGACAAAGTAGCCAGACGGCACTATGTCCAGCGTTTCTGCATCTGCTGAAGTGTTTGGCACTGTCATTACTTTCAAGGGTGCGGCTGCTACGATTTTTCTGGTCAAATTATTGCCAAGTAGCATCGCTATGTCTCTCATGGGTAGATCATTTACCACTCCGATTTCTATAGTATCACATACTATGTCAGACTCGAGGGTCACTTTATGAAGTGGACCGCTGGCAGAGCCCTTTTCCGACTCCCTGTATAATTACGACTTTATCCGTGGCCGTATGTGCTCCAAAAGCCATACACTCCTTCAGTATTAATGACTGAGTTTCCCCAGTGTCACTTAATATTTTTATGCTTGATTTATTCATAGGGTCACCCACGGGATACACCGAACCGTCTGAGAGAAAAGGTCTGTATTCCGCTCGAATATCATCTGCGTCCGATTTCGTAATGCTTCTCCCTGATGCGAGAAAACCTTGCGATTTACTCGGAGGCACGTCTCTGTATTCCGCTTCTTTCATTTTTGCCAAGGAAATTGCTGCGATGTGTCCTTCCTTTCCACAGTAGAGAAACGTCAGCGTTCTCCATCTCTCCGCCTATTGGCTGGTTGGAGGATGAGTTTTACTTCTTGCGCTGCCCGATCGGTTACAGTTGCCCCTCTTAATCGACCTCATTCTCGGACCAGCGCTAGCCGCCATTGCTGGGTTAGGGTCGCTTCCGTCAGCAAACGGGTCACTCGACTTGTTCTTTCCCCGCCATACGCTGCGTCTACTTATCTCTAGTAAAGATAAACTTTGAGATTATCATACATACACCGCTTGAACTCCTTCATCAGCATTAGCTGTCTTAGCCTATCATAGTTTGTCCCTCACGCTCTTGGCTGCGCATCACCTATCAAATAAGGCCTTTTTTTGACGAGAGAACTCTATATATGTCTGCTTGTTATCCTTCCCGTGACCTCTAAACATCTGGCTGTATGCACCTGGAACCATCTTGTAACTTTCAAAGATTGCGGACTTTACACTGTTATAGTAAGCGCCATCCCCTGCCGATAGAGACGCATATATTTTCTGTGCTTTACCTTTTAGCACTGTTTGCAACAGTAAGGTCCACATCTCAATCGGGCAGTTCAAGCTTGAGGTGATCTTCTCAAAATGATGAAAATACTTTCCATTTCAGCCTCATTAAATGCTGGCACGAGTTTTATCTGTTTAGTAAGGCCGAACTCATTTCGCTTTTTACTATCCTATATTCGATTTCTTGGCGCCGCGTCTCTTGTTTAATTCTCGCTTTTTCTAACTTTACCCTGGCTTTTCCATCTCAATCTCTCTATCGCTCTCGATTTTGGCTCTCTCAAATTCAATTTGAGCATGTGAAAGTTCGAGCGAATGTTACACAAGAGTATCCAACGTATCATCTTCAAAGTTATCGTTATCAATCATGTGCTCTGCTACTATTCTCACTAGTTCAGATTTTCTTATAGAGCCTTTCGGCTCTATCTCTTATGCTGTTGCTGTTATCTTTTTTCAACCTTTTAGTTCCTCAAATGTGAGAGAATTTAGAAAAGTCTCTACTACATTTGACCTCGAAAAACAGTTTCATTTGACCTCGAAAAACAGTTTCATCTGACCTACAAAAACAGTTTCATTTGACCTCAAAAACGGTGTGCAAAAGAAAGCTAAACTAACAGGATCGATGCGGGACATGGAGGGTGTAATCTAGAAGTCCGATGAAAAAACTAGTATATAATTCTTGGTGGATGAGTCGGTGGAGTACAGTATTCGGGCACTTTGACCGTGACAGGAAAATTTTAACATAAGCGGGGAAAGAACAAGTCGAGTGACCCGTTTGCTGACGGAAGCGACCCTAACCCAGCAATGGCGGCTAGCGCTGGTCCGAGAATGAGGTCTGTGACAGGTAGCATTTATTCCTGGGCTTCGATGAGGAATTTCCTTTTTCTTTTTCTTATTATTCTTCTGTTCGCCCGATCCGTTTTCTTTTTCTATCTCCTTTTCAAACCTTCTGCTAACCAATCACAATGACAGCCTCTGGTCAACTGACTTTGCTTGCTGAAAAAATATGGTCAGGATTAGGACTCCTTGAAAGCAGTGATGGGTCTTTCACTTCCTTCCATCATCAAACCACTTGGATCTGATGAAATATTTTCTTGTATACTGTGAACTCCCGGTGTTCGTTTGGGAGAAGGGGCCTCTCACACACTATCATTCAAAAAATAAAAATGATAAATAGTCTTCCTATGCTCGATAAGAGAAGAGCCTTGAGCAGCTGTTAATATTCTACCTTGCTCTACGTACACGTGGAATATATATATATATATATATATATATATATATATATATATATTAGGAGTAAGATGATTGATAATATATAATTAAAAATAAAAATTAAAAATCAGTTTCACAAGGAAGAATAAAGAAAATTAATAAATTGTACGATCGTTTCGGAAACGATTTTGTTTAGACAAGTCTTAGCCAATAATTTTATCATTTGATTTTATTGTCTGTTCTTCCTTGAGAAACCGATTTTTAATTTTAATTATAAATTATGAATCATTTTACTCAATATTAAAATAGCTCAAGTATATCTATTCCTATCAAGCTTATAATATATCTACATTACAACGAACACTGTTTTCTTTTAATTGTATTAATGCATTTACTAATAAATTGAAATAAACTTTGATCTTAAGACTGTTGCTCTAATCCCCTTAATATATATATATATATATATATGTATATATATATATATATATACATATATATATATATACATATATATTTGAAACATTTAAAACTATAAAAATAATGTCCTTCGTTGGAAAATTATTTTGTTCGAAATTCCATTAATTTACTGCATCGCTGGATCATTTTACTTACATGAACTGAGATTAGTACCTATTTTCTTAAGGGGATCATCAGTTGTTTACCATGAAACACTATTTCGGCGATTTAAAAAGAAAACAGTACATTATATCCAGGCTTCCCAGCAGTGTTGATCAAACAGCACCTTCCTTAAAACACACGAACAAAAATATTTTGGATACCGGATTTAGTTTTCCTTCTCTCCTGGTAAATTACGCTACCACAGTCATGTCATTTACAAAGTGTTTCTTGTTTGTTTCATCCATTCCTGTCTCCAAAAATAATTGTGCTTGTTATTTACAAAATACTGTTTTTATGTCTATATTCATTATACTACTACATATTTAGAACTACCATACTAGTTATTATATTTGCACACACACACATACGCACACACCCACACACACACACATATATATATATGCACTTAATAATCTTTTTAAAAAATTCTTTTTTTAAGAATAGATTTTAATCTCCTCCGACTTAAGGTTACCAATACTACAATCTAAAAGGTTATGGAACACAAGGCTACATTCCAAAGATTTATTTTTAAAATTTACATTTTTATTAAATTAGGCTTTTTACACATGATCAAAATTACAAGACCAGAGACAAAGATTCTATTAAATTGTACAAAAAGCGTATGAAAAGTGTATGAAAACATTCAACAATCAAACTTAATAATGAGTTCTACCACCATTGCTTTTGATGACTTCAAAAATTATTTGGGGCATGCTAGAAATAAGGGTTTCCATTAAAGTGCGGGGGATCCTGCTGCAGTTGCTGAAGCTGGCTTCACGAAGGTCATTTTTTGTTAAATATTGTTTGCCATTTCGATAAACTTTTCTTGTCATCCATCCCCAAATATTTTCAATTGGGTTCAAGTCTGGTGAACATTCAGGGTGTCCCAAGAGATGGACTTCATTTTCTTGTAGAAAGGTTAAGGTCCATCTTTCAGTATGGATTGCAGCACCATCCCCACGCAAACGATGACCCTCCATCATCAAAGATGCTTTTTGTAGCATGCTAATAGAACCAGCTGCTATCTGACACTCTGCACCACCTGGGGCCCCTTCGTCCCTCTGTGAGAAAAAGCAGCCCATACCATTACGGACCCTCCATCACTATAACGTGTTTAAATAATTTCAAGGTACATGTTTTTGTCATGCCAATATCGCTGGAAGCCATCAAGACCATCTAAATTGAATTTTATCTCATCAAAAAACAGGACTTTCTTCCACTTCTCAACGTCCCAAGTTTGGTATTCACGACCAAATCATAAGCAGTCTACAACTTGGATGTCTTCAAGTCTAATGTTAACAAATTCCTAATGAACCGCCCCCTTAAGTAAACACTCCATCAAATCTCCACACTAACGTAATGTACTTGCAATAACCCTTATCCCTGAGTGGCTTCCGGGCCTTGATAAGTGGTGATCACCGTGTAAAAAAAAAAGTCCACCTTGTGACGTGGAAGCAATCAAGGAATTTGTTTTCGCTGTTTATTTACCATGCCTGTTTTTGTAAGTGTCGTCTGCTGGTTCTTGGACTTCAATCAGCATCTTCAACCGCCTTAACCTTCCTAGAAGAAAGTTCTCTGTCATTCATCCCGTCTGATTCTCCTACTCAATGCAGGAGAAAAATTTTTTTTTTTTTTTTGGGGGGGGGCTACTCAAGGATTTTGTTTTCCATAATTCTCAGTGTTCTTTAGAAAGTTACAACTAACAGTTTTACTGCGATTTGCCTAAGCTGCTATCGCTCGTTGTGACAAACCTTGATTATGTAATCCTAGAATTCGAGGGCGCTCAATTTCGGTTAGTTTTATTGCTTCATGCATGGTAACACTTTTACACAGTGATTGCTAATCTCTAACTGAACTAAAACATTAGAATTGCCAGAAATCTAACAATTTATACCCTTGGTCTTATAATTTTGATCATATGTAAAAAACTTAATTTAATAAAAATGCAAATTTAAAAAAAAATTTTTTTGATTGCACCTTTTTGTTTCCATAACCTTTTAGATTATTAACCTTAAGTCGGAAGAATTGAAAATCTATCCCTAAAAAAATCCAAGAATAGTAAAGATTTATAATTTTGATTACCTTGGTAAATTTATTGTAATATATATATATATATATATATATATATATATATATATATATATATATATATATATAAATTTATATATATATATATATATATATATATATATATATATATATATATATATTAGCAAAATATTTCCACCAAGCTTGAGGAGATCTAGAATGTTTGCGGTTCCATTCAAATACTTACTGAAAGTCATCTTCTAAAGTTCCTGTTTTTGATATGTGTACATTCATGTTCCATGATGTCTATTATAGAGCATCGTCCTCCTTTAAACTCGTCAGGTAGTCAATCGATGTCATTTCTAATTTAATTGGCTAATTCGTTTGACCCTCGTTGCCTTATTCTCATTAAATTCATTAGAATTGAAACTCCAATCAGCAATAAGTTCATTATACTTGATGCTCTATACAGCTGGTTGATTAGTAGCAATTAGTCACTGCACACATTGATGACTTGCAATAGTTTTACCGATTTTAGTCAAAGACTTTCTCAAATGATTAATCAATAGATTAAGGACGGTCAATCTTGGGACAGATGGTTGGCCTTTCTAATATACCAGCTGACCATAGTTTCGTTTAGGGGTGAAAAATGTAATGTGTTTTACTCATTAAGGTCACGTTACAATGAAACTCTCTCTCTCTCTCTCTCTCCTTGTATGTAGATGTATATATGTATATATATATATATATACAAATAAATACACATTGCTCTTTATTATGAATTGGAATGCAGCAAATTGTACTTATTAATTTGTAAGGAATTAGCATGAATACTTAGGTATAAATATACACGCCTTTATTTATGTTAATTCCAAGTCAACAATTGAGGCTAATGTCCGATATTAGGTAAACTACGTCAGTAACGATTAAGTTTGGTATTATGAATTTTTACAAGGGTTAAGTTTAGTTTATGTCAGTATAATCTTAATCTGTAAACAGAACCGTTCTCGAATACATGTGACGTGAAGTATAGGCAGGAGCTTAGTTAAAACTCAGTAGACAAAATCGATTTGCACGATGAATAACGTCATGTTTTCGAGCGAGAAAAAGACTAAGATTTTCAGATCAGTCTCTTCATAGAACTCATGCGAACGAGACACATTTCATGATGTAGAAAACTGGCAATTTCAACAATTGTAACTTTGACATCCGTCCGCCTGCCTTACTCATATATTATGTTAGTAAATTAGAAATAAACTTAAGTGATTAATTAAAAAAGCTAACATTAGTCTCTCTCCCTTCTAAGTCCATTAAGTGCATTCTTTCGTAATCAAACCATTTTAAAAAATTAGCTAAAAGGGTTTTTGTCTCTTTACTGCATTGAAGAAATTTTATATGTCTGGCCCTATTCATGACAAATCAGGGCTAGAAATAAAAGGAAGATGAAACAGATAGTGCAACGATGTCTGGATGGAATAGCGACCATAAAAGAAAACGAAACTCCCGTAAAAGACCCATATAACACCCTGCGCACGTATTTATAAAGATTTGTATTTGATTTATTTCGTAATTGAAAATGTTGCAACTTGATGTAATATAAAGCTGTCTTTAAAGTTCGTAATAATACCTGCTAAAAATCGAATTTTCATTCGCATAGTAATAAAAAAAGAAACTAAATTAATAATTAATCCACAAAATAAAGACTATCATCTTCCAAGACTTTCTATAATGGATCTGCAAGCTTTTGAATCTGGTCAAAGTACCATTCAGCCGACTTTGTGAACGATATCAAGTAGCCTCACGTAAACTTTAACGGCCGTTTCGAACGATACTTATCTTCAATACTCATGTCGGCAGAGTCAAAACGCTTGCACGACTTTGAGATCGCCGCATATGCAATTGTTCCTTTACCATCGACAACACAAATCTCTTCTACGGCTTTCCTGCTTGAAATATCTTGATTCCAGCAGTAAGAGATCAAAACTCGCAGCTCAGTTTTATCAATTGCCACTTAGAATAAAAAAATAAAATCAGTATAACAATATGAACACTATAACAATATAAATACATTAGCAATATAAAAACTATAACAATATAAATACATAAACAATATAAACACTATAACAGCAAAAATACATAACCAATATAAACACTATAACAATATAAATACATTAGCAATATAAAAACTAAACCAATATAAATACATAAACAATATAAAAACTATAACAATATAAATGCATAAACAATATAAACACTATAACAATATAAATACATAAACAATATAAACACTATAACAATATAAATACATGAAACTTATAAACACTATAATAGTAAAAATACATAAACAATATAAACACTATAACAATATAAATACATAAACAATATAAACACTATAACAAAAGGAACATAAACAATATAAACACTATAACAGCATAAATACTTAAACAAGATAAACACTATAGCAATATAAATACATAAACAATATAAACACAATAACAATATAAATACATAAACAATATACACACTATAACAGCATAAATACTATAACTATATAAACACAATAACAATAGAAACGTAAACAATATAAACACTATAAAAGTATAAATGCATAAACAATATAAACACTATCACAATATAAATACATAAACAACATAAAAACTATAATAATATAAATACATAAACAATATAAACACTATAACAATATAAATACATAAAACTTATAAACACTATAACAATATAAATACATAAACAATATAAACACTATAACAATATAAATACATAAACAATATAAAGACTATAATAGTATAAATACATAACCAATATAAACACTATAACAATATAAATACATAAACAATATAAACACTATAACAATATAAATACAGAAACAATATAAACAATATAACATTATAAATACATAAAACTTATAAACACTATAACAATATAAATACATAAACAATATAAACACTATAACAATATAAATACATAAAACTTATAAACACTATAACAGTAAAAATACATAAACAATATACACACTATAATAGTATAAATACATAAACAATATAAACACTATAACAATATAAATACATAAACAATATAAACATTATAACAATATAAATACATAAACAATATAAACACTATCACAATGTAAATACATGAAACTTATAAACACTATACCAATATAAATACACAAACAATATAAACACTATAACAATATAAAAACATAACCAATATAAACACTCTAACAATATAAATACATAAACTATATACACCCTATAACAATATAAATACATAAACTATATAAACACTGTAACAATATAAATACATAGACAATATAAACACTATCACAATATAAATACATGCACATTATAAACACTATAACAATATAAATATATAAACAATATAAACACTATAGCAATATAAATACATAAACAATATAAACACTATAACGATATAAATACATACACATTATAAACACTATAACAATATAAATACATAAACAATACAAACACTATAACAATATAAATACATAAACAATATAAACACTATAACAATATAAATACATACACATTATAAACACTATAACAATATAAATACATAACCAATATAAACACTATAACAATATAAATACATAAACAATATAAACACTATAACAATATAAATACATACACATTATAAACACTATAACAATATAAATACACAAACAATATAAACACTATAACAATATAAATACATAAACAATATAAACACTATAACAATATAAATACATAAACAAAATAAGCACTATAACAATGTAAGTATATAAGCAATATAAACACTATAACAATAGAAATATAAAAACAATATAAACACTACAACAATATAAATGCATAAACAATATAAACACTATAACAATATAAATACATAACCAATATAAACACTATAACAATAGAAACATAAAAAATATAGATACATACACATTATAAACACTATAACAATATAAATACATAAACAATATAAACACTATAACAATATAAATACATAAACAATATAAACACTATAACAATATAAATACATACACATTATAAACACTATAACAATATAAATACATAACCAATATAAACACTATAACAGCATAAATACATAAACAATATAAATACTATAACAATATAAATACATAAACAATATAAACACTATAACAATATTAATACATAAATAATATAAACGCTATAACAATATAAATACATAAACACTATAAACACTATAACAGTATTCTTAATGCGGGTAACACTCAGAATACAATTGCGAATTATTTATAACTTTTAGCCAGTCATAGCTGACGGAACGAGAACAAGCCACATTCATGGATTAAGTAAAAGGTTTAAAATTCTGTGCATACTCCTAAGTTCAACAAGATACACTTTAAGAAGATCAGAGGTGACATTAACTGAAACGTTGTGACAATAAGATGAGAACAATACTCCAAAATAATGCACAAATAATCAATCATCATCTCAAAAATTCAGGTACACATTTTTTCTTTACTAGAACATCACATCTGTGGAACAAGATAATACATATCTGCTTCCCCACCGACTACAACCGGGTCGTCTTCAAATCAAATGTAAATAGATACTTGTTGAGCCGTCCTTTTATAACGTTGTAATTACACCCTAACACGTCGTATGTAGAGAGAGAGAGAGAGAGAGAGAGAGAGAGAGAGAGAGAGAGAGAGAGAGAGAGAGAGAGCGCAATGAAACACACACAAAAAATGCGACTAAAATGATTTCTTATTTGAAGTAAAGTGCACTTATTTATGGTACTTTCCAAATAACGCAATCCGTCTTTTATTTTAATATCTTTTAGTTTGCTACATACTTAACAAATCTCCGCCGTGTCGGACACATGTGTTTTCTTTTCCCACGTCGACACGTCTGCTTGATCTGTCGCCACGCGAGTTTCAAATCTCTCACGTTGGTCCATCTTTGGCTCCGTGTCCCCCCGCCAGGCGTGTTTGCTTTTTCAAATCTTAATTTGCTTTTCTTTCTGCTATGTTTGCATTTCGCCCCACGACACTCGACCTTCAGATTGTTATTTTTTTGTTGTTTAAAATTCGGATTGCTTATTGGTTCAAAAGTTTATCATGCACTAACTAGTGCACCAAATCCACATGGCTACGTTTATTTTTCTACGCGTCTCTTTCTTTTCTCTTCCTCCGCTGTGATCTCATCTCATATACCCTCTTGCTCATTTGCATATCTGAGATGCAATTGCCGTTGCTGTTCCACACGTGCCAGCGACTCTGTCACACTCTTGGGTCCCGCTTAATTTATTTCCCTGTGCCGCTGATCATTGTCTTACTAATTCTCGAGTTGCCCTTGAGCCTTGATAAATGTTGATGAACCAGTAAAAAGTTCAGTAGAATTCTTTCTATATTTGTGTCAGCATATCAATTCCTTCTTTTTAATTATTCTGTACTTATGCAGTATAATTAGGTTTCAATAAAAAAATATTTTAGATAAAAACAATATACCCAATTATTTTACTTGGGAGTAACCACTTATAAAGGCCCGAAAGCCACTGGAGGATAAGGTTTTATGAATGCAAGACGGCAGTGAAGTAATCGCTAATGGTGTAAATTGGATGGAATTTGCTTATTTATGGGGACCGTGCAACAAGAACTTGTTGACATTGGATTTGAATATTACCATGTAGTATTTTAGTCAGGAAGCATGCCAGTGGAACAGGGTTCCGCAGGCGGGCAGTTCTGGGAAATAAATTTTGTTCATGGAATCTGAGTTTATATTTAGGCACAGATAGAGAATGTAGGGGAAATCATATATAGTAGTTGTAGCTAGTCGAGTGTTGCGTATTATGTCGAAATTATTAAAAATTGTAAAAGTTACGAAAAATGACCCACTAGAAAAAAGTTACAAATAAAATTATTGAATTACGAGATATAGACTTATCTTATTTGTTAATGTTAACGTTTTAAAAGCCAGCGGAGATAGCTGCAGTCTATGATTTTGACAAATTCGCCATTTCAAAATAAAAAATGGCGGACAAATAAGATTTATATTTTTTTTTGTGAAAAAATAGATCTCGCAGGTCTTGTACACGATGATTTTTCTTAATATTTAGAATGTTTACTATTCGACATTATACGTAAGTACAGGATCTTTTTTTTTTTTTACCGAAAATACATTTTTAAAAATAGTCAATGCTGGAACACAACATACATTTTTCTAAACTAATAATCGCGTATATGTTGATGCTTTAGACATAACTGGGATGGAGGTGTTCGGTCATATTCAGATATCACAATACAAAATAAACATATTTTATCTGACTAGATTTGAACTTGCTTTCACTGATTTCATCATTCACGTAGATATCCATTGCACTGCTTGTGCATATCAGGATACAGCAAAGAAAAGAAAAACCTTTTATATCTTTTACTGGGTTTTTGGATACACAGTTATTTTAATTTTTTAATTTGTGACCCTTCTTTAAATTCTTCCGAACGCTGAAGGAATGTTTCGCTGCAGGTGGTCAGTGCTTTCTAATTTGATTGCCCAATTAATTTGAACTTCGGTTCTTAATTATCATTTAATTCGATGGATTTGAGACTACGATTTGTTGATTAGTTCATTATAGTCAACACAGCTAAATAAAACGTTAATTAGTAGCAATTAGTCACTGCGCTAATTGGTAAAGTACGTTTCGTTTACCGTTTTTATTTTTAGACATTTTCAAATGATCCCAAAGATCAATGTTAGAACAGACGATTTGTCTGTATTACTTATACAGAGAGCCTTAAATTTTTGTATAAGCATTTAAAATTGTTGTAGACTTGAGGCAATTCAGTGTATTATTGGTATACATGTTATAAGATGACCAACCAAATTGTATGATTTCAGGTTCAAATGAACAACTACTGCAGGAATTGGAATACACCCTACTAAAACCTGATTGTCACAAGGGTTGAATCTGCAAAATTCAGCATGAACGTAAGGATACTTTAAAAGAACGATTTGCAATAAAATTTTATTTTAAACTTAGAAAAATGCCAAAGAAACGTAGGAGAGTAATCATATTGCTTTTACCATCTTGCATGAATAGAGCATCAATTTTTGAGTGACATAAGAGATTCAAGGAAAGCAGAGAGTGTGCGAGGGATGATGAGAAGTGTGAAAGGAGTAAGCAAGTCAGAACACCAGTTTTTATTCGTTAAATAAAGAATTTAATGGATAACGACCGTCGTGTGTCTATAGAGACAATAAGTGCACAGTTTGATACCAATCTGAGAAATGTACAAAAAATTATTCGTGAAGAACTAAAGGTGCGGAAAATTAGTGCGAATTTTGTCCCAAGTCTGCTCGGAGAAGATCAAAATATTTTATTAAGGTGCGAATAAACTCTGTGTATAATCTAGACCTCACTTTATGTGGCTTTTGATTATTCCCTAAGCTCAAGGAAAACCTGAGATACTGTCGTTATGAGATAATTGAGAATATGGAAGAGGCTGTGACGAGGGTCATTGACATGCTCACACAACAGGACTTTCATGGGGCCTTCTAAAATTGTTGAAACGGTACAGCAAGTGCATTGTCGCCGGAAGAGATTACTTCAAAGGTGATTAGAGTTTCATGGATGTACTGTCAATAACAGTGCCCAGACGAAAAAGTCGTAAAACTTACTGAAGTCATCTTGTAATTATGAATAGGAATTTCTGTTTTTAGTTATTTCATGCGAAACACGTGTCTTATCCATTGTTCTTCCTTTTTTGAAGAATCGGTTTACTTCCCCATTAAAAACCGATATTTTATTTAATCTTAACTTCATTGGGAAGCAAGTAAATATAAACTATTTACTGTTTTTGCATTATCTTATTTCTTTAATTTTCATTTTCTTACGATTTTCTTCAAGCTTGGAATGGGGCATCCTACCGGATGCCAGACATTCATCCGCTATCTCCTACATTCTAACCGAGAGATCTTTTTATAAATCTAACGCCCCTTAAAACGCAATTGTTTGTATATTCCTTGCAGTTGGTTCATCGAGTTTATTGTAAGTGGATGCAGCCTTGTATATTAAGTAAAATCCCATGGGTAAATGGATGAAGTTGGCATATATATATATATATATATATATATATATATATATATATATATATATATATATATATATATATTCCATGGGTAAATAAGAACTATTCTTCCATAAGTTTTATAATTTTCACTCCCCATTCTTTACCTGACTAATTCTATTTATTTAAACATAAATGCAAACATGTCTTATTAAAAATATCAGGTGAAATTAGAAATAAGTATAACACGATCAGCCGGTCACTGGCGTATGACTGGCTTCACATGTTACACTAATTGTCTTTGAAGCGGTTTCATAAAGATGTGAAGATGGCCAGTCATTCGGGACTGTGTAACAAGAAGAAAAGCATACCTGAGATGTTGAATGTGGGTGTAGCTCCTTTATTTTCTCAAGATGACCTCTTCACCCTGGTGGCATTCTGGTTGGACTTTTCTGCTTCGTCCTCCGGACTACTTCGTTGTTTGATGGAAGCATTCATGGCAGACTCAATAAAACACACAACACGACACAGTCATAATATTTATGAGAAATCTTAACTATTTTATTTCTATACATAAATATATTTTACAATATTTTACAATATCTTACAAAACGGATCAAAAGCAATTAATACTTAAACTTTAAAAATTATTAGACTGAGCTAGCGATATAGATAGTCCTAACTAGTGCTGATGGACAGAAACACGCGTACTACCCCATGTAGCCCGGCCGAAAAAAGGGTCGATCTAGAAAGGGAATTCTGGGATTGCATTTCTTTGTATCTCCACGCTTATGGCCAAATCACCACCCGGCCATGCTGTAGAGCGTGTTAGCAACCGTGGTACAGAGATATAGTGCCACATAAGGACCATTGAAAGATTTCTGCCCTACTCCACAAATGATTAAACAGGGTATCGATCACATCGGGTAAGAATATTAATTTTATGTTTATGAATTCTTGCGACGTGAATTAACAATTTGTATTCTCTATATACTATTATTCTTGTTTTTTTTTCTTGGTTAGTGCATACGTTACTCATTGAAAAACGCCAACTAAAATTTTGGAGGGTCAAAGTACACAAAAAAAATATAACGAACACTTTTTATTCCTCTGGAAGATGCCGTGGACCCCGGTTGGGAAACCATGTTGGACAAATCTATTAGTAACCAATCATGTTCGATTCCTATGTTCGTAATACAATTTATGTATAAGTAAAAATAAATATTGAAGAGAAACGTTTCAGACATGCTAATTCATAGGATTGTTACACAAATGTTTATTTATTACGCTGTAAAACGATATTGGCGGAACAATCATTTTAGATTTTTTGATTGCTATGAAAAGTCACAGAAAGCCTTGTCCAAAGACATTAATGAAACGATAATATGAGTTATACATTCACATGTCTGCAGTACCTAATGTCATAACTGTTAGAGAATAGCGGACAGAAGCAGTGATTTATCTGTCTATCGGTCTATCTATCTGTTTATCTAATTGTCGGCGTATATATCTATCCGTTTTTTCTATCTATCTATTTGTCTGTTTTTCTATCTATCTATCTATTTATCTATTTATCGATCTATATATCTATCTGTTTACATAAATATCTATCTACAGTTGAGCGGACAATAGAGATTAAAAGCGCCGTGTTTTGACAGGTTGTCAAGCATGTCAAACTATGACCTGGTCAGTTTCCACCGGAAAGTACCCAAACAGGTGATCGAACGTGACGTGTCGCATGTCACGTGTTCCGATCTGCGCGAGCATCGTTCAGTTGGATTGGAGACAGCGAATAAAAAAGATGGGCTAAAATGGGGCTTACCATGAGGGGAGGGAGAAGACTCAGAATGGAGACCTAGAAGAACTACCCCAAACCAAGACCGTTAATTACTCCTTTGTCATAACGAATACCCGGGAGTAAATAAGCATATAAAATTTTACATCGTCTTGGGTTCTGTTTTGAGTGTTTTTTCTAACAAACTCCAGCTTCCCCAAGAACGGTTGACAAAACTCCCCGACGAAACAATAGCAGAACGGATATGTTGTGTATATGTAATTATATGCTCTGACATGCACCAACACCTAGAGGAATCACATGCCACTTAAATAGGCAATTAGAACAAGGACAACAGTCCGTTACACAAAAGACACAACGTACATAGAGACACTCATATGGTGTGTTATGATAAGACCATAAAAGACATTAGTAGTGCTACATTACACATTCAAAGATCACAAACGCGAACACGTATAAACACATGTACGATTCAGCTGTACACACAAGTACGTATATATAAACACCATCTACAACAATAACAACCTAATACAACGCCATGAAAGAAGCTCTCATTTTCAGCGTCTTAATAACATTTCAAGTTTAAAGACTAAATATGTACAAAGGCCGTTCCATAAGTAATGACTCCTATTCTTTATTTCATCGGAATGAATCAGACGTGATTGCAAATTGCATTGTCTTGATGACTGAACATATGCATTCATATTATAATAGTTTCATCTCTCTGTTGCAGATATTGCCAGTGTGGGGCTCGAAGAACGCAAACCCGGTCATGAGCGTGCATCAGAATGAAGCGTCGTTCAATTTCTTGCAGAAAAAATTAATCCGACCAATATTTACCGGCTCCTGTTGAACGCTTATGAAGCCGATGCAGTTGATGCCAGCACTGTTAGAGGATGAGTTCGTCGATTTCTAAGTCGCGACAGAGATGTGTGTGACAAAGCACCCTCCGGAAACTCATGCACAACCATCATAATAGAAAACACTGTGCGCCTCAACCAACTTATCCGCACTGATCGGCGATAAACGGTGAATGAAATGCGTGTAGAGTTTAATGTGGGTGTCAGTAAATTGAAGCGATGTTGTCATCCTTAGGATACAAAAAGTGTGTAGGGTTCCACAGACGTTCAGGCAAGATCAATAGAACCACTAACGGGATTTCTGTCAGGATTGCTGAATCAGTACGAAGCTAAGTATGACGTATTCCTTAACTGGATTATCACTGGTGACGAGAGGTAGTGTCACCTCTACGAGCCGGAGTCCACTCACGCTTCCCGGCAAAGAGAAGTTAGAGACGCAAAAATATACAGGCAAAGTGATGGATACTGTCTTCTGTAACAGGAAAGGCGTCATGATCCTGGATTTCTTGAAACGAGGTTTGACTGTAACTCTGTTATTTACGTTGAAGCGTCAATAAAGCTGAAGGCTTTAACTGCTCGTGTGAGGACAGGAAAAAGGGAAACATTCCGCTTGCAACCCGACAACGCCAGGTCACACACAAGTTTGAAGACCATGAAATGCGGGACAAAGTTCGGCTCGACGGTGCTGTCTCACATACCGTAGAGTCCAGACCTGGAACCGCCAGATTTCCACTTGATTGAATCTCTGGAAGACGGTATACGTGGGCAGTATGTACTTGACGATAATACCATAATCGCAGTCGTAAAAATAAAGCAGCACTATATTTTTTCGGAGATCTTTGAGGTTAATCTCGCTCAACCCTAAAATACATTATCTCTTAGACATAGATCTTAAGATGGAATGTGGAGTGAGCACGACTCAGGATAGAAAATGAGTTCGTTCTGAAGTTCGCTGCACATGACAGATTTTAAGGAAGTGGTCAGTTTATTTAAATCGCTGCCCTGTCTTTTTTCTTACCAGTAAATATAATGCAACGCACCTTTCTTTTAATAATGAATATTGTTTTTTTACCCTTTTTAATCGACAAATACCATCGATTCAGCATTGAAAAAGTGAGGGCGAAATCGGTCAGCTGACTTCCCCTATTTTTCTGTCCTCTCCTTTTTCCGTTTTTACATAAAAAAACGTGTTTTTCTTGTTTAACTTTTAATCATGAACAATAAAAGTATTCTCTTCATGATCGCAATATTCATATTCTGTACCCCCAAATAATCATTATATATATATATATATATATATATGTATATATATATATGTGTGTGTGTGTGTATATATATGCAATACATTACAAATTAAGTTAATAAAATATATAAAAAAATATAAAAAGTATATAAACAAAAAAAAATAATAAAATAATATGCCAATGTAACTCGTAATTTCACCTAGAATATATATTACGAAATTCATAATAATCCATTTTATTCCTTACGCGATTATTCTGTCCAAATGTGTGCGCGCACACACACACACACACACACATATGTATATATATGTATAAAATGATTTGTACATGGGGTCATCGAATTTTTATCTGTTTGCTGGCTGTTTCATGAATGTGCGTGCGTAAATGGTTTACATTACAGATCATTTATTTTAAGAAAAGGTTGGCTTGAAAACACTTTTTAAAGATCGTGGCAAGTTGGCCTAATAGTTATCGTACTTCACACACTGTTTAAGGTTTTGACTTCGATCTCAGCTCGAGTATTTATTTTACTTACAAGAAGTGAACTGTTTAGAAAAACATAATACTCGCATGCACATGTCTCGGTTTCTGTATTAATTAATATATATTATTTCATATTTTATGACCGCTCAACGCATGCCGGTCTGCTAATATATATATATATATATATATATATATATATATATATATATATATATAGTCATCCACATACAGTACTGTTTCGCTGTTTCACAGCTCATCAGTGCGGCTAGACAGGCAACTACCTCAAGCCAGGATTGAAACCCGACCGTTTACACGGCAGTCAAGGCTTCTAACCATTACGCTATTGGCGACTGCTTGAACGAGTAGTGAGTTTAACGATGTTTTGATATCGTCCGAAATACCTCCGCTCGATTTGTTTACACAAAGAGCGTCGCTTATATGCTAATGGTAATTCGTTTTTCACTTCTCAATATGCTCAACTCAAGGTGAGGAGCATTAAATACTTCGATCATATTCATATATAGCCTACTAGTATATATATATATATATATATATATATATATATACTAGTAGGCTATATATGAATATGATCGAAAGTATTTAATTTGAGAGGGTATCTGAAGAAGGGTGTACAAGGGCTTAAATAAAACAAAATCGTTAGCAAAAAATAAATAAATAAATAAATAAATAATAAGTCATTAATTACAGACTAATTACCATTTTCCCCCTATGCATTCGTTTTCCATTTTGTAACACTTAAAAATTTACTCAGAAGGCAGAATAAAAATAAAACATAAATGAAAAAAAAAAAAAAAAATCATCTCTTTTGAAGGGTAAAATAAATAAAGAAAAAAAAAACCTTTCCAGCAAAGAACTAAAAAGCCATTTAGTGTGAAGAAGGCTACTTTGGCCCTTCGACCCGTGCACATCGTGATTTCTCGCCTAGTCTTTGATGTTAAATTATTTTATTGCCAGGCCCACGGCCTTCGGCATGTTAGAACGTTGCTTTTTCCTCTGCATTATCCGAAATCATCTGCAAGCAACAAACAATCAATTACGTTGCATGTTTGCACACAGTGTTCATCTTGTGGCAAATATGGTTTGGTATTCCACATGTGTCTATAAATTTTATAGTGAAAAAAAAAATGAAATATAATTAAAAATTGAAATATAATTAAAAGATACTTTAAAAAAAAGGAATAAATAAATATAGTAAAACTTAGTATAATTCTGATACATTGGAGTACTTTTCTCATCTTGAGTGTTATTTTCACAACATTTCGATCAATGTAACGTCCGACCTTCTTCAGGTGTATCTTGTCAAACTCGATAATGTTTTATGGAACACAGGAATTTGGACGAAATTTCGAAAGGTACTCTTTATTTACTTCACAGAGGTAGCATGCTCTCGTACAGTCAGCCAGTATTTCGCAATTGTATTTTTCGGTCGCCCACAGTGAGCACTAAACCTTCAACTTCAGAGGGAAATTAGTTTAACAATTGATTTTTTCAAATATTCTAACCACTGCGCCAGGAGTCCTTCCGGTTCTGAAGATGAATCCAAATAATACGAATAACCAACGTTCATCTTAAAAATTTAGAAACATACAAAAATATAGCACAAAAATATTTATTAATGGTGTTTGGTTTGGTTTGGTTATTTTGTGTTATGCCCGTGTATTTTAATTCCTAACCTGGTAATTTTAGAACAAATGTTTAATATTTCTTGCATATTAAACCGTTTCTCTCTTTAGGTTTTATTTTGTAGTCATGTCCATGTGTTTTAATTAGTTTCATATTTTGTCATTCTTATGAATTAGACCTCATCTACAAATTCAGAACTTTAAATATCCAATACTTTGAGTTGTTTAAACTTTTAAGTACTTATTCATTGTGTATGATGTGGTTGTTTTGTTTAAAAGGCTATCAATTACAATATTGTTTCATATTGCGACTAACAAGTCTTCAAAATTATGTTATTTCTGCATATTTAGTCACATACTCATCAGATTTTTACCTTAAAAAACACCATTTTGGACAACTTAATGGTTCATGTGACCGACATACTCTATCGTTCCATCTCAGTTACGGAGTTACAAAGATTATAATCACGCTGAATTTATTTTAATTTATATTAATCATTTTCGTATTTTTTTATTACTATTGCTATATTTTATTTTCATTTTATTTATCCGTCTGTTTTTTTTATTTGTATTATCATTCTTCTAGTTCTATATATATAATTATAATATTATACTTATAATCTTTTTCCAGTTTTTAGTGATTTAAATACGAAACGTTATGCTGTTTTCTTTTTTTTTTCCTTTGTTCACATTCTTCGGAGTTTTTAATTGATAGTTGAATTTAAATTAATTCCATAAGTTTTGTTAGCATCGTAACTAATAATAATAATAATAATAATATTAATAATAATAATAATAATAATAATAAAAATAATAATAATAATAATAATAATAATAATAATATGATTTGGTATATGTATTTAAATTATAATTTTTATTTCAGCTTTTGTTACGTTGTGTGTGCCAAGTTTTTAATTTTAATTCTAATAATTAAAATTATTCTTTCTTGCTATTTTTATCTTATAAACAATAAACGTCAAAATTAGGCAAAGTCAATCCAATCGATACGATTTTTAAAAATGACTCACAAGAATCAACCACTCCTTGTACAAAATTGGTCTGTTTAGGGTGAAGGAATGAATGTTTTTGATCAAGTCTTCGATATTTGTCGTCTGACAAAACAAGCTTCAAAAGGGGATCGATCTTGTCAGGATATGTCGCCTCTGTCAACACATATATAAAGGCTTCTTTTAGTCTTGACAGACTATGGATACCCACTGTAAGGATGCCTGCGCGTGTAATTTGTGTAGCAAGAGTTGCGCAATCTCCAACAACACCTTTCCTGAGTCGACATTGTTGAATACCAGTGGCAAGTGGCGGTTCCAGACGACTGAAAACAAATGCCGAGATAAGCGGAAAGCGCATATGGCGCCTAGAATCCCCAAATGGTCACCCATCTGGCACTAGCCAGGCTCAACGTTGCTTAACTTCGGTGATCTGACGAGAACCGGTGTGTCAACGTAATTACGCCGTACGTACATACATACGTACATGATGCGATGATTGCAACGTCTTGTCAGACGAGTGCCACTCCCTCAGACATTTAAAATCCATGAGCCCAAATCCCCGAGGGAGTATCTATACAAAGATGATGTTACAGAGTCTTAGCTTTTTACGGCAGTTAAGTCTCTCTCTCTCTCGGTTCAAAATGTTGAGATCCAGCAACAAGCAAGAGCAAGATAGCCAGCAACAAATTAAACTGCAGACCAGCTTAATGCGGGTACTGGTCTCCCGCTTTATGGTTTTTAAATCAGAGATTTGCTTCTACTAGAAAGGTTGCCTTCACCACGGCTTACGGGAGCCCTCTCCACCCCATACATACATACATACATACATACATACATACATACATACATACATACATACATACATACATTTTAACAGACAGGTGACATTTATATAATAGAATTTGTTTATAATTTATTTTCTAGTTACAGTATTCTAATCAAGTGATTTTACCTAATTCGAAAATTTATGTTGTTATTAATTTTTTTCTTTCTTTTGTTTACATTCTTAGAAGGCTTCGTTGATAGTTAGATTTAAATTACTTCTACAAAATTTGTTAACGTCGTCACTAGTTGCAATATGATTTATTATATGTATATGTATTTTAATTATAATTTCTAATATCAACTTTATCTAGATTGTGTGTGCTAAACTCAATATCTCAGAAGCTTGTTCACCTTGTTTTGTACTTGTCTGAATTTCAAGTAATTTCTAGCCTTTGGTTATTCTATTTTACTAAGCCATTAATGATTAATTTTAAATTTTGTATGTTCTTTGCTGTTTTAAAACCAATATTAAATGCATATTTATAATCTCTTATCTATTTTTTCTTCGTATTTTCTCTTTGTTATATTTAATAAGTAGTAAGTTATTTGTTCAAAT
This sequence comes from Euprymna scolopes, assembly GCF_053919585.1. NCBI lineage: Eukaryota > Metazoa > Mollusca > Cephalopoda > Sepiida > Sepiolidae > Euprymna > Euprymna scolopes. The sequence goes on along the minus strand of NC_136509.1, from coordinate 17,886,074 downwards.
ATTAGTCGGATTATTGAAGTGAAGTGTTTAAATCTTTCCGGTATGTTATGAAACTTATTTTTTCGATTTTCTTTAAATAGATATTTTCTATTTACTTTGTGTTATATTACTGTTAAGTTTGCAGGTTGAAACAAGTAATGTAGAAAGCAATACAAATGACAACACAACAAACAAAGGTAGATCAAATAAGAAGTGTATTAGGAAAAGGTATATTTACAGGATATTTACATAATGGTGTCAAATAAGAGGGTCTTTGCTGGAGAAACATATCTGCTTTCGGCAGCCTTCAGTGGCTTCTGGTGAACACACACTCAGACTAACTGAGTCTTCCTATTTATGTGTAATTACTATCCACATATTCGAATGAATGTGTGCCACCACAACAGTTACTAATGCTTATAAACGGCTATCTTTAATAAACCCATTTTCACTAAATAGCTATCTTTACCATTAATAGTTGTACATCTTCTAAAGTTTATGAGCGATATCCATATTTGTTAATTTTACTATGTCTTAATTCATTTCCCATGAAATCTTGTTATTTCCTTACTCTGGTCAACTCAGGCCGCCCCCCTCTCTTGATTTTCCATAAGTTCTATTCTCCCCTCTATAAGAATTCTTATTTGTCCGTGTTTTTTACCTTAATTTATACTGATTCATGATCACCTAACTATTGGTATGGTTAATCGTAACGTTTTGCCATTGGTTTATGTGTCTTTATTTTAGTTGCATTTAATTCTATAGTTGTAAATTTTGGTATAAGTTATATTCACACTGGTATTCGTCAAATATACTTATTCTAATTGTTTAATACCTGTTTTACAAATTGACATTTTCTTAAGTTAATTGTTAATTGCGTATATATATATATATATATATATATATATATATATATATATATATATATAAAACTTTTGAACGGATGCTCCGTATTGAAAAATTCTTTTTTCCCTGAAAGGTGTGAGTCCCTTGGTTGTCCTTATCTATATATGATTCGTAAAGAACAATGCCGAGTCATACAAAAAAACCCAAAAGAAGAGTTTTTGGCCGTTTCGTGCAATTGTCGAAAAACTTACCTGACCATGCCATCGGAATTTAGCACTGTCTGTATACAGTCGCGGTAACATCTTTCGGCAGACGGACAGGACTTGTGGCACAATCGATAACGCGTCTAACTACGGATCAGATGATTCAAAGTTCGAATCCTGGCAAGTTCGTAATAATTTTAACCATCATTTTATCCAACGTTTACTCATTATCCTTACCCTTATTTAGGGTATCTCTTTTTAGTGATTTTATTTTGTGCATATGGAAATTTCCTATACTCCGAGTTCACAAGGTAAGCGTTGACGATAAGACAATGTTGAGTGTACTCATTTTGTGTTTGACTCGGCGTTGTGTATGCCGACGCGGCGCAGCCGCTATTTTCTTATATATATTAATTAACCATACCAACTATTAATTATTAACTCATAATTTATAATGTACATCTTAAATCACTTTCCTTATATCAATTTTACCTAAAATTCTATATGTATTATATATTTATGATTTTCCGCTGAAATACAGAAGCAATCAGAAATAATTCTGTTCATGGTTTCGTGTCTCGGCTATGTTATTACTCTACCGGAAACCACCGGAATATATTATAATGGTCGATCATTATTATTGGTAAAAGTAGAATGTCAGAATGAATGTTATCGAAACGAAACAGTTGAAATGCATTAAATAGTTTTCAAGAATGTAACTTGATGGATGAAACGAGATTCTGATAATTATGTTATTTACTAAGAATGTTAGAACATAAACAACGTTACGTAACAAAAACATGACAAGGATCTTTAGGATGCGTGGAGTGAGGACGTAGTTTTAAATTACACGTAGAAAGTAGAGAGTTAGATTCGATGGTCTGTAACCCTTAGCCGTGGGATACAGATAAACAAGTGGATGATTGGATGAAAACACTGGACTGAATATATGAACATGTGTAGTTATTATGAAGAAAATAGCGAGCCACCTTGGAACAAACAACTCTCAACCACAATAAATGTAAATATTAAACAATTTTTTTGCTTGAGTTTTTCGTGAGAGAAATGGCTACACTATAAGAACACGTCGGAACAGACGAAAATTATTGTGATTTACGTTATAATTCGTTATTCGTTATAATTCTAGCACAACTGTAAAAGATGTTGATCCATCCTGTTCTCTATAAACTGTTTAGTATATCCACACGTACATTCTTCTGTTTATAAACTGTTTAGTATATCCACAATTATACATACACACCATTTATACACCAGATGATAACATAATGGATGACACAACACACATTAACTAGACGACTCGTTAACAAATAAACTCATTATGTACAACGATACATAAACACTTGCTGTATAGACCGGCAGAATATTCCTTTGAGTAGAATGGTAAGAAGTATCGTCCAGTATGGGATCTACTTTGACAGAAGGAAACTACAACATATTGCTTGTACAAAAATGGAGTACTGTGCGACATCTGAGCAGGAGCTTTTAGAAACACCTTATCGTGCCTTGCAAGAGTTCAAAATAGACTTCTTAGCCTAGTAGGGGATGCCCTTTTCTCTTCCCTGCAACCTCTTTTCCACAGAAGTGACGTTGGGATCCCGTCTTTGCTTCAACGTTATTTTCATGGCAAGTGTTCGTCTAGGATCCACTCTATGGTCGCCTCTTGCCTGACTTACACAAAAAACACTCGTGTAGCTAAAACCACTGTCAATAAATGCCCCTACATTTTATCTGTGCCTAAACCTAAACGTAGATTCCATAAACAAAGCTTCTTTCTTAGAACTGCACGCCTGTGGAACTGTCTTCTGCTTACCTGCTTTCAAACTGATTAGAATATGCTCGTCTTCAAGTCCAACGTAAACAAGTTCTTGATGAGCCGTCCCTTTAAGCAATCAAATTTACCAAATTTCCACTACTAACGATTACTGCAACATTTTCTCGTTGGCTAACGTACACTCATTAACCCTTATCCTTACATGGCCTCTGGGCCTTTATAAGTGGTAACTCTTTTGTAAAAAAAGCACTGCAAATAAAACTATGACACTACAACCAACACGTTCGAAAAACATCATGAATGGAATTCTGAATAATGAGCAACAATGAATTTGAAATGCCTTGAGGAAGGGATTAATGGAGAGGCATAGCCGTAAATGTTTACAATAGGCACGACACCACTTGAATAAACAAATACTAAGATAGAGTCTGGGGCTATAAAAACTATTATATTTAAGATAACGTAAGCTATTCTAAAAAAATCAGACACAATTCACTTGGAAAACATATACATAGGCTATGCTCTATTTTTATGCGTCATATGAGATATTTGAAAAGGGAAAGAGTTTCTTTTATCAAATAGCATAGAGATATATATTCCATACTCAATTTTTATATTATCAATTCAACAAATGTAGTTTTTGTTCATGTGTTCACAATTTAACTCTAACTCATGCATTTATTGTTTTAAAATTCCTCGTTTTCTACTCGGCAAGTTATGGTAATTACAATATCCTTAGTTATTTTTAAAGAGTTCCTCAAAGGAAATGACGTCTTCTCTGCTTAAACTATTATACACGTGATCTTTATATTTTTCTACAATTTACAAGTTTATTTAAAACGTTTACTAACATGGCTACAATCTTTAAGCCTTTATAAATTGATACGTTTATTCAGAAAGAAACACTGTTGCTCTCCACACACACACGCACACACACACACACACACACACACACATATATATATATATATATATATATATATATATATATATATAACACGAAAATTACATAATTACATTATTAAATTATGTTATTGCTCTGTTTACCACATTGAGCTCTCATACCCGGATTTCCTCCTGGAATTATTCCATTATAACACCATATATATATATATATATATATATATATATATATATATATATATATATATATATATATATATATATATATATATTGAGATTGAGATTGCTATTTTTCAAAAGTAAGGTAACCAGTGAAATATTACGAGCTTAATACAAGAGTGCTCAATACAGGAGTACATCAAGTTACATTTTAAATTTGTCTTTACATAAGTAGTAGTTTGATGCTACACAGTCATGAGCATGTTTCGGTCTACTAGTATTTATTAACTAGAGACCTCTTCAAGCAACAACCTTTATTTTAGAATTCCGCTTTCGAAAATAAGTTAATAAATACTAGTAGACCGAAACATGCTCATGACTGTGTAGCAACAAACTACTGCTTATGAAAAGACAAATTTAATATATATATATATATATATATATATATATATTACATTTTCACCCCAAACAAGGCTACTGTCAGGGAACTAAGTTGCAAGGGTACTATGTAGGGAGTTTAGCAGCAAGATGTCCGTTCAAATTACACTTGAATTTCTGCATGTCAGCACAGTTGGGGAAGAAGGAAACTGGAAGAGAATTCCAAAGTTCTGCAGTTCTGGGGAAGAAGCTGTTAGAGTAGAAGGCTTTCTTACATCTAGGGATCTCGACTGTGTAAGGGTGGGACTTCGGTGCTTGTCGGGTTTGTCGGGGGTACTTTCATCGAGGGCGTAGAAGGGCTTGTAGTTCGTGAGATCATCCACCATTGAATACTTGTAGAACAGGCAGAGGGATGCAAAATTTCGTCGATGGGACAGGGGCTGAAGCTTAGATGACCGTTCAGGACCTATTAGGTTGGCGACTCTCTTTTGGACCCTATCCAGGAGCGAGAGACTAGTAGCAGATGCACCAGCCTAAATGGGCAAATGGTGGCTTTGTATAGCCACCATTTGTATAGGATACTTTCAGGCGTAAGTAACTTTCCGGCACGATATAGAGAACCCACCTTCTTTGCAGCAGCCTTGGCAATGATCTCGATGTATCTATTCCAACTCATGTTTCCTATGAACGTTAAGCTTGAACGAAGTGCTTTCAGGTAATGTATCTCTAGCTATAGCTATTGGTAGTTGGTAAAGTTTCATGTAATTATTAAAGGAAACGAGCTTTGTCCCAGCAGCGTTGAACGTTACCATCCATTTTGACCCCATTCCACTACAGACTGAAGAGCTTCCTCTAGGGTTTCAGCCATTACCTTAGATGTGTACTCATTAGTTTTCCCCTCTTGCCTACTATAGAGCGTGGTGTCGTCGGCAAATAAACCATTTCAGTGACAGCTTTATATATATATATATATATATATATATATATATATATATATATATATATATATATATATATATATACTAACAGATGAATCCGGACTTGCTCGGTATTATATATAACGTTAAATTCATTTAAAAATAAAGTAGAAACGGAAAGAAATTAAGATATGTGCATGCAAGTATTATGTTTTTTTCGAAACAGTTCACTTGTAAGTAAAAAATATACTCGAGCTGTGATCGACACCAAAATCTAAAGACGATAATTAAAGTACGATAACAATTAGGCAACCCTGACACTATTTTAGAATTTGTTTTCAATCCAATTTATTCTTAACATAAAGAAAAGTGTCATATGAAGTATTCGCGCATGCAGAGTCGTTAAACAGTTGGCAAAGAGATGAAAGACCAATGACCACTCAATACCAATTTCTCAATTTGGTCCCCTTCGCAGCCCCCTTTTCCGGATGAAAATCTATTTAAAAATTTTCCATATGCCTTAATACCTTTTATACCAAATTTCTAGTCTGTAGACAAAACATACGTTGAGTATAAAGGTTGCGTGTTGTCCGTACACACATTCTCCCTATATATATATATATTATATATCTGTGTGTGTGCGTGTGTGTGTGTGTATATATATACTTATGCATTATCAGATTTATAAACTAATTATTTTATATCTAACGACCCTAGTGTTTTATTCTTACACAATCAGCAGTGCAGGAGATTACGATCAATACTGGTCGAAAGATTGGAATGAAACCATCTTTGTCTCTATTATACGCACACATATATTCATTTTTTTTAATATTAATATAGCTTGTGGTCATAATTTCTTTATTTATAATCCTGAGATACGTAACTCTTACCAGAATTCTGATCTGAAAAATCCGCTTTACTTAATTTGTATCGTGGAAATTTACGATAGTAACATTTTCTTTAAACACTCACATCTGAATATTATGACAAAAATAAAATAAATATTCAATGTCATTTGACTGAACGGACCATGAGTACCTCTAGTATTAGTATACATTTAGTTTTTGATACTCGGTCATTTTTACATTTCGTTTAATATTTAAATTACTTGTCACATTGTCTGACGTTTAACAATCCTCAAACCTGACTTTCTTTCCCCTAACGCTTTTTATTATTTTTATTATTACTCGGACGGGTGCCTAATATCCTCATTTCATCGTGAAAACCTCTTGAAACGTCCGTTTTTCATTTGATTGTTTCGTGCACCTGCTTCTACTTCAACGACCGTTGTTCATCGGCAAAACATGTGACGTGCTGAGTCTTGTTCAAGGCCAGCCGAGTCATAAACATTATGCGAGATTAAATTGATTAAAAAATAATATAATAAACGGAAATAAAGAAAAATATATATTGTATATAAACAAAATTATATGAATTAAATAAAAACGCATAAATATCTTTTCGTATTATAAAAAGAATAAAAAGGTAATATTCATTGCTTTTATATTCGTTAGGGTAGGGTTTATATCCAATGTGTATACTTAAGAGCCCCAGTCTATCAATGTAGTCTATTAATCACAAAAATGATATTCATAAATATCTTGTTACCTTTGATTATTTTTATTGAATGTTCCTTTTAGTGGTTTCTGCCTTTCGGTGAACGCAACATTCTATCTTCTACGAAGTAGTGATGCAGACACTAAGTGTTAGATATTGACCAGGCAACACCGAAATGTGTGCTGGTTGACGGTTATTATAAGTATTCAAGTCTAAAATATTGTCAGCTATAATATATTTTAGAATAATATGAATATAATAAATATTGATTTACATTAATTTCTTAATAATTTTAGGAATGTTACTTAAAAATATCATAACTTTTAAATATGACATTGTAAACTCATCAGACGTATACCAATGACGTCATCTAGAGATGGAAACGGTTTTTCGAGGTCCACGGTTTGTGTTATGGTCCAACGCCTATCAATTGTAGGCATCTAGAACAAACGTTGCAACTTTCCAAAGGGGGGAAAACACTCTGAAATAAAATACATATGTTGCTGAATATAAAATCCGAGACTGTTGTTCTTAAGGAAAATTTACATTGCATGTTTCGACAACACACGACCAAAGATGAAACCGATTGGCCAGACGTTGAAACCCCAAATATGTGTTATTCGTTCTTAGTGTTGTAAAGGTATTTAGGTATATTCCTGTTCCAATCGGTTTCATTTTAGATTTTAATAAATATAATAACCGTCAACCAGCACACATTTCGGTGTTGCCTGGTCAATATTTAACACTTCGTGTCTTTATCACTACTTGATGGCGATAGAATGTTGTGTTTACTGAAAGGCAGAAAGCACTAAAAACAACATTTAATAAAAATAATCAAAGGTAATAAGATACTTATGAATGTCATTTTTGTGATGAATAAACTACAGTCTGACCAAACTGGCTCTCTGGCTCTGTCTGTCTCGGACGAACCCACTCTGATTATATTGGGAATTCTCTTTTTTCATGACGTCAAAGCGTGCCCCACCATGTGATCCATTCACGTGGATTTCACCCATGTATGTGCAAAAACGCTTTTGGCAAACAAAAAAAAATTCCTAAATTGAATTATTCAATATCTAACCTATTTATTAATCATTATTTCCAACTTGTATTGTCCATTCTTTTAACTGACATAATTAATATATCCAGTTATTTCTAAGAACAATGAACAATATTTAACTGCTGTTAAATGTTGTATGCTAAGTTCCAAATATCATTTTCAAACTTATCTAGCGAACAGAGAAGAACTCTACAACCGATACTTAACTCCCGTCATTATGTGTCAATTATCAATCAAACCAAGCTCGAAATTGACCCCACCACTAATGTTCAATCATCTGGATTCCAAACAGGTTTGCCAAATAGTAAGCTCTTCAAAAAATCAAGGAAAGAAAGGGGGTATGTTAGTTAATAACTTCAAACACAATCATTATATACTAGATTGAATGATGATAAAGGTGTCACTATCACATACTTTTTATTGTCATCAGAATCGGTGAAATCGTCCATGTTTTAAAAAAATTGATCGATTGCCTATTCTATGGTACATTATAGTCTATATTACACTGTTGAGATACATTGTGTTTATATAATGCCTTAAATCAAAGTTTAAAATGCAAATATCAGAAAGGACTTATCCTGCTTTGATAAAGTTCAAAATAGACTTCGTAGCCTCGTAGATGTCCTTTTCTCTTCCTTGCAACCTCTTTCTCACGGAAGAGATGTTGCGAGTTTGTCTCTACTTTATCACTATTTTCATGGCAAATGCTCGACTGTGCTCAGATCTATGCTTTCCTCCTCGCCAAAATATCAGAAGAAACACTCGTCTAACTGAAAACACTATCAATAATTCCCCAGCACTTTATTTGTGCCTAAACCTAAACGTAGATTCCATAAACAAAGTGTATTTCTTAGAACTGCACGCCTGTGGAACTGTCTTCCGTTTGCCTGCTTTCCAGCTGACTACAATATGGTTGTCTTCAAGTCCAACGTAAATAATTTCTTGATGAGCCGTTCCCTTAAGTAATCAAATTTTCCGAATTTCCATGACTAACGATTACTATATTGTTCAATTAACTATTGTACACTCTTTAACCCTTATCTTCGAGTGGCCTCTTGGCCTTGATATGTGGTGATGCCTATGTAAAAAGTCATGGTTCAATTGTACTTTAAATGGAAACATTCATTTTAGTCGCTCTCTGTCTTATCAAAGAAGCTACTGTTGAATTTATACACTGGATCCTTCTGCTTGTGCGATGATAAAACTTTTCAAATGCACTTGTAATGTTAGGCTGTGTAAGGTGTTAACTTTAGTCAAAATTGGACTTGCTTTCTTGATCGGATTTTTTCGATTATCGATTTCTTATATTTGTCAGAAGCATTCCGATACAAACTTTTTTAAGAACACTCCCAGACAGATAGAATACATTTATATGTAATTTCCAAAAACGATCAGCTGTTTCAGAGTCCACAAGGAACTCTCTCTCTCTCTCTCTCTCTCTTTCAAACACATAGATAAAGTACCTTTTATATAAAAGTAAGTTTTTATAAGTGTTTTCAACGCAAACAAGGCGCACTGCGACTTTCAGGTGGGGATTTACAAATCAACATCATGTCTACAGAGGACTATGTTAGGAGTTTAGCAGCGACATGTCTGTTCGTGTTACATTTAAACTTCTTCGTGTTAGTACAGTTAGGACAGTAAGGAGTACTGCAGAAACCACGTCTTCTTGAACAGCACAAAACTAATCGACTTAAATATGCCGCCAAATACCAGACTTGGAATGAAGAGAAGTGGGAAAATGTAATTCCCTCCGATGAGAAAAAGTTTAATCTAGATGGTCCAGATGGATTTCAACACTATTGGCATGATAAAAATTTGCCCAAAGAGACTTTTTCAATTCGGCATAGCGGAGGAGGGTTTTACTGATCTGGGGTGCTTTCTCGTCAGCTGGGACCCTAAAGTTGCTAGTAGTGAAAGGTCGGCAAACATCATTGAAGTACATTTCAATGCTTCTATCAGGACTGAAGGTCCACGTCTGTGTGGAAGAAATTGGATTTTCCAGCAAGACAACGCTGCGATACACGCTTCTCGAGAAGCACAAGAATACTTTTCTTCAAATAATATAGAATTACTTCAAAAATTCTCTTCGGTATGCTTGCGACTAAGTTTTTTCTCAATTGCGAAGGAATTTTATCCCATGTACTGAAAACTGAATCAGAAAGTTCTCCGGACTTCAATCCCATTGAAAATCTTTGGGGATGGATGGCAAAATAAGTGTTCAAGGACGGAACCCAGTATGATTCGATTAAGGAACTTTCTGATTCAGTTTTCAGTACATGGGATAAAATTCCTTCGCAACTGATAAAAAACTTAGTCACAAGCATACCGAAGAGAATTTTTGAAGTAATTCCTAATAATGGAGGCTATACTAAATACTGAGACCATTTCTAGTAATTTATAATTGCCTTTTGTTAGATAAATTATCAGTGGTCTTATCATTTTGACCAGGTGAAAATGTTTGTTTTTTAAAAAATAATTATTATATCAGTGTTAAGGTTTCGAATAGAGCAGATTTCATTTTTTTCCATCATATTTTCCCTTTTGGCAATGGTTTCAACCATTTGTTTGATTAAAAATTCGATAATATGCGTAAACGGTTACTTTCTTAAGTGGTCTTATGATTTTGACCAGGACTGTATATATATATATATATATATATATATATATATGTGTATATATTAAATAAGAGACGTGTTATATTGAGCACTTCAACGCCAAATAGCTGCAACGCGAATTTTTTTTCTTAACCTTTATAAAATAAACGAATGTTTATTTTAAAGAGATATATTTCGGAGATATACACTCCTTTTTCAATCTGTATATATGTCTATATTTTTTTTCTCTTATTTTTCGCCATGGTGTGAATGGTAAAATTTGAGTTGAGTCCACATGATGTTAGCTGCGGAATTACCTGTAGCCGGATAATTACGCGTGGTCGCGTGTGTTTTGAAAATCTGGGTATGTTATCCATTAAAAGGCCATCGCCTTTTAATGGATAACATACCCAGAAGTGAAATTTGAAAATTAAATAAGATACGTGTTACATTGAGCACTTTAAAGCCAAATAGCTGCAACGCGAATTTCTTATAAAGGTAAAAAAAATTCGCGTTGCAGATTTTATATATATATATATATATATATATATATATATATATATATATATATATATAGATAAGAACAAGTAGTTAATAAAACATGTTAAAAAACACGTTAAAAATGAGTTAAAAACATATTTAATTTTAAAAAGGAAGCACTAAGTAAGCGGATAGTCCTTAATCTGCGGAGTTTCGAAGAAATACTTTCCTTCTCATCTGAGGATATGATTTAGCAAAATGCGGGATCGGATTTTGCTTGCAAACGTATTAAATGAAACTACAAGTAAGTCATGATAATGTAAATGATCATAATAATGTAAATGTTAACAAAAAGTGAAGCAGAATGAATATGGTGAAGAAAAGCGTGATTTCATGGGAATGGATAGTCTGGTGAAGGGTAAAATATCCAATAACGGTAAAATCCAAAAATCCTGAATACAAAAAGTTGGTTTAATTTCCATTTCCACAAGTAAAATCCAAGGGAATCGCGTAATTGGAAGATGGTCCAAATTAATCTAAAAGGCAGAAATCTGTGGAATAATTCACAAATAGGTACAAGGAAAAAGGGAATGAATTCAAATAATATTATTAAAAGGAAGATAAGGTGTGCGTAGAAAAAAGAAATGGAAGAAGTTTAAAACTCGACTGTCTAGTTTAAGAAAAAAGAATATATATATATATATATATATATATATATATATATGTTCACAATCATCTGTGAATGAAATTTGTATAACATCCCCTCTAAGCATTCTGTGTCCCCACCACTATCATCAATAATGTATCCCCTCCTCCGATATAAATATCATTCCAGTATAAATGTGTCCCCAATATCTATTGTCTCAATATGTACCTCACTATTCAACACGATCAGCTAAATATTTGGGTACTCTCAAATAAGCATGTGTATCCCTTGGAGTGTTTCCGGCGTTGATTACCCTACGCTAAAAAGTATCGATTAATTTAGCTTGTAGGAATTCTGACGAGGGTCACCTTTAGTGCATGCCAGGATAATTGTTATATGCAAAACAATACTGTTTCCAGGGTTGAATGAACGATGGATGGAACAGTCAAGATATAAAACATCGTAGGCAAAAATCGAATCTGTTAAAGCTCGACTAAACACATGGAAATAAATAACTACAGCAAGAAAGTGTATACGATATTTACATAGAGTCCATTGGTATATTCATGGGGAGACCGTCCCTGAGCAAGGGGTCGGCTTGGTGGTCGTCGACTCTCGATCTCGTTGTCTCTCTGAGTCTCTCGCCGAGTCTCTCCTTACGTCTCTCCCGTCTTTACTGTACCAACCATATTAATATAGTTGACACTCCACATATGCTTATTAGGTGGATCCTACCACAACAGAACTATATAAGGATATATTTTCGAGCGAGAAAAACAAAAGCTTTTAAACAGTCTTTCCATTGGAACCATGCGGATGAGACACGTCCAATGATGTAGAAAATTGATAATTCAACGTGCCCATTGCGTCTCTCACTTCTCCAGTTAGAAAACTAAGCCAAGACGGAGATAATGACTTAGTTTTAGTCTCTAGGCATTCCAAGGGAATTCAACTAAATTTTGAGGAAAACGCAGCCAAAGTCCCCATTACGTCTTTCATTCATAAGAAGTTTTCTTTCCGTTGAACGACATTGCCAAACTCGGAGAAGATAAAGAAGAAAACAGACCCCGTATAAATACGCACATAGGTGTAATAAAGAATTTATTGTATTTAACTTATTGATCCCTCATCGGTGAAAACATTACACGCTGCAATGTGTTTGAGTTCCTTTACTGTTGCAGCTAGGTTAATCACTTACAATGTTGAAGACAACCTCGTTTCGAAGTTATTTTACTTTCGTTTTCGTTTTTGTTATTAGGCAACTTAATCATATTCTGTGCTTTTTACATCAGGTAACTCCATGCCTTGTTTGGAGTGACTCATATTTAAAAAAATGTTAACGAGATATCAATAATCAATGTCTTCAGACAATATGTGTATATATTGCCTCATATAAAGTAATAAAGCGATCATTAAATCGCAGTCGACTCTGATAAGGGAAATGATGAAAAACACGAATTAAATTGTAAACAAAGTGAACTATTGGAATCGAGGCCGACCTGAAAGCCCCCTTTTCATTAGCTGTTAAGCCGAGATGTAAGGAATGGCACCACTCTATTTCCCTTAATCTTCATCTTATAATGCTGAGTGCAACATTTTTAAGTGTTTGGTATGACTCAATCAAGGATTGAACCCGGATCTACCGGCCCATTAGCGAACACGCATACTATTATTCAAGTTGTGCAGAATGATTAAAATCGTGACCTGTTCATGTAATCTTATACAAGTAACCGTTCGAAATGTAAGAGTGCGGACGCGCGTATGGCAGCAGCTACTGTATGAAAACGACCGAGTCGAATGCGAGGTGACGTAACAGCAAGGAAGGAGGAGGGAAAAAGATTATGAATAGAAACACCTGACCGAGAAGGACAAAGATAGTCGTCTTCCACAAGTGGCCCGAGGGCGAAAGGGAAAAACATGTCCTAAACATGGTCGTACAAAGACAGAGTACAACATATTCGATACGGCAGAGTCTTGTTAAGAATATTGGAGTACGAGAATATATTCGAAAAAGAGATAAGGCGTTACTCTGAGTAGTACCTGTAAATAAATGTCTGCTATTTAAACTGAAAAACAAATGAGTGGAATTCTTTCCTTGTCCTTGTTTCCTTGCGACTGTCTGCATAAAACGTGTGGGTCCAGAGTGTTGACATGTGACGACGACGATACAGAAACACATATTGTGTTTTCGGAAATAAATTGTAAAAATAGACAAGCACAACAAAAATCGGCTATGATGTACGTCGCCCAATGTACGTCGAAGGCTGTTTTAAAAGCCATGTGACCAGCTGCGTAACTGAATAAAGTAAAACAGCCACAGTACTGACTATTACAGAGGATGGTTATTTTTTGTTTTATTTTTCAAAGAAATTTCTGAGGGATTTATAAAACTGATCCTAAACTGAATGTACTTATTTTTCTGATAACTAAATAAAACAATTATTTTATATTTGGACACATACAATTAAATGTGGATATATTTTGCAGAGAAATATTGTGATTTTTTTCTTTCTTTTTCTGACGCTTTTTTAAAGAGTTTTCTAATACTTTTTGTGAAAAACTCTTATTCATTGTATTTATTTGCTTCCCCACTGAGCGAATTAGGCACAAGGCCGTTTTTTAATGTGAGGAGTGAAGAGGAAATGGACACCAACTCCCCTGGGAGTAGGGGAGCTGGATAGTGACAATTGGTATAAAGGGTTGCCCCTACATTGACCAAGGTCTTATATGTGGGGTTGGTATTTATTTGCTCCCCCACCGAGCAAATTAGGCACAAGGCCGATTTTTAATGTGAGGAGTGAAGGGAAAATGGGAACCAACTCCCCAGGGAGTAGGGGAGCTGGATAGTGACAATTGGTATGAAGGGTTGCCCCTACAGTGACTAAGGTCTTATATGTGGGGTTGGTATTTATTTGCTCCCCCACCGAGCAAATTAGGCACAAGGCCGATTTTTAATGTGAGGAGTGAAGAGGAAATGGACACCAACTCCCCTGGGAGTAGGGGAGCTGGATAGTGACAATTGGTATAAAGGGTTGCCCCTACATTGACCAAGGTCTTATATGTGGGGTTGGTATTTATTTGCTCCCCCACCGAGCAAATTAGGCACAAGGCCGATTTTTAATGTGAGGAGTGAAGGGAAAATGGGGACCAACTCCCCGGGGAGTAGGGGAGCTGGATAGTGACAATTGGTATGAAGGGTTGCCCCTACAGTGACTAAGGTCTTATATGTGGGGTTGGTATTTATTTGCTCCCCCACCGAGCAAATTAGGCACAAGGCCGATTTTTAATGTGAGGAGTGAAGGGAAAATGGGGACCAACTCCCCGGGGAGTAGGGGAGCTGGATAGTGACAATTGGTATGAAGGGTTGCCCATACAGTGACTAAGGTCTTATATGTGGGGTTGGTATTTATTTGCTCCCCCATCGAGCAAATTAGGCACAAGGCCGTTTTTTAATGTGAGGAGTGAAGGGGAAATGGGGACCAACTCCCCGGGAAGTAGGGGAGCTGGATAGTGACAATTGGTATGAAGGGTTGCTTCTACAGTGACTAAGGTCTTATATGTGGGGGAAACCCCAATTATGGTCTTTGCTTGCAGTATCTGCCGGGCAGATACTACACTTTGATCTTGGCCAAAAGGCCAAGAATAACAGAAAAAAACTCTTATTCATTATCGACAGTCTAACAATTCGACAGAACAGGTATGACGTCATTTTGCAATGCATTAAAAAACATTTCTTTTTATTAAAAAAAAATCTCTTATTCAATACCGACGCTTCATTTGTCAGTTCTTGCTTTCTTATACCTCAGGCATGACGTCATTTTTCAGTGACCAAGCATGCTTTACGATGTACTCATTTTACGTGGGTGTACTCACTTTACGGTTCGAAACCCACATAATCATTTCGAAACAAAGCATATAATTCTCAGGGATGATTCACCGACCTTTATGGCGGATTCGTTTTTAAGTTTAATGGCTGACCATTTCCGACTTCAATAAAAGCCCGGTGTCACGTACGTTATGACACGCTTTCTACGGAAAACGGTGTGTAAATGTGCAAAGAGTAAATTAATAGTAATGGCGCATGTGTTTATTAGAAGCATTCTCTTTCCATTCGTTATTCGGGTATCGTCTTTGAATGATTACGAAATGCGCCAGATTTCTTATAATCTCTGATTGGTAAGTAAATGACTAACAAATGCAATCGCAGAAATCAGTTTATATGATAAAAGCGTGCGCCATCTTTAGCCAAGTGTTTCGTACTTTGTGACTGTTCTCTTCGTGAGGCACTAATTTTTATGGCGGTGCTTTAACGTTATTGTACGATCCAGGTAGCTTAGCACAAAACGAAGTCATAAAAACTACAAAACCTTTAGAGAAAGATGAAGAGAGAGAGAGAGAGTGAGGGGGATAGAGAAAGTTAAAGATAATGGGAGAGAGGGAAAGTGTTAGAGAGTGAGAGTGAAAGTAAATATTAGAGAGGGAGCGAAAGAAATAGAAAAAGAGAGTGAGAGAATGTGAAAGGAAGAGATACCGTTAGAGAGAGAGAGAGAGAGAGCGAGAGAGAGAGAGAGAGAGAGAGGAAGAGATAGAGAGAGAGAGAGAGAGTACACGAGAATGAGAGAGTAAGACTAACGGATGGAGAGAAAATGAAAAGTGAGAGAGTTAAAGTGAGGAATATAGGGAGAGGTTAAGGGTAAAAGGGAGAGAGCTTAGTGGATAGAGTGAGTTAGAAGAAAGAAATAGAAAGAGAATGAGAAAGAAAGTGAGTGAAAGAAAGTAAGAAAGAGAGTGAGTGATAGTGAGTGAAGTGGTGTGAGAGAGAGTAGCAGATAAAGAGAGAGATAGAGAGAGAGAGAGAGAGAGAGGGAGAAAGTAAAAGTAAGAAAGTGTGATTTAAACGGAATCAAATGCTCGTCCAATTGTCAGTATCGTAAATACGAGATCATAAAACGTCAAGATAGAAAAACTTGCCTCTGATAATGTAAATGAACATGATACAGGTCGGCAATCGCTCGAAAAGTGTGCAATTTTATTAGATTTTAGAGATAACAGTTTTGTTACTTTAAAATCTTCATCAGAGTTTCTTTTCTTTTGTTTTTTTCGTTTGAAGGTCGATATTAGCTAATTTAATTTAACAAGACTGTGATAAAAACAAAGAGCCAATACAATGGAAAAAGGTTTAACCCTTTATTATGAAGGTCCAAATAAATTCCATGATGATATAAAAGATTTTTTCTCAGAAAATCATTTTGTTTCCGTTGTCATTTGAAATTTTATCCTCTTATCATATATATATATATATATATATATATATATATATATATATATATATATATATATATATATATATGTGTGTGTGTGTGTGTGTGTGTCTGAGTCTGTGTCTGTGCGAATGGGAAGGAAAAACTAAATTTAATAAATGGTAATCAACGTTTCCTCCCTATTCCAGAGGACATCATCAGGAGTTGGTAAGAAAAATGCCGAGGAAACAGGCTACAGACAATCTGCGACTGGAAACGTAAAGAACTTTAGGTTCATTCCTACTCTGGAAAGAATTTATAAATGTGTGCGTAGAAAGGTTGGATTATTCTATGTATATATACACATTTAATACGACATAATAGCGTTGACACACCGGTTCTTGTCATATCACCGAAGTAAAGCAACGTTGAGCCTGGTTAGTATCAGATGGGTGACCATTTGGGAATTCCTGGCGCTGTATGTGCTCTCCGCTTATCTCGGTATTTATTTCCAGTAGTCCTGAACTTACACTTCACTTACCACTGGTATATAACTATGTCGATTCAGAAGAGGTGTGGTTGAGGATTGCGGACCTCCTGCCACAAAACTTTCGCGCGCAGGCACTCCTTGGTAGGTATACATAGTCTGTCAAAAACTGAAGGAGCCCTTTTTTATATACACGTATACATACATATTTACTGAACCGATGACTTTTTACTAAAAATATATCTACTAAATAGATATCTCCTCATACCAACCCATAGTTATAATACGACAATTTGCAACACCCTCAACAGACTTGGTATACATACGATACAGACACATTATTTAACAATAAACCAAACATTGAAAACCACTAGGCACTCCTCCAAAACCCTCACATCCAACGCCGGCATATATATTATCCCTTGTAATAACTGCCACCAGACATATATAGGAGAAACACGACGTAAGTTAGAAATAAGACTTAGTGAACATAAAAGAGACATAAAGAATGGAAACTCCTTAAACGCACTTTTCTCCCAATGTGCTGAATATAATCACTCGTTTAACTTTGCACATGCAAAAATCGTCAACTTCGTTCCAGATAAAGTTGAACGAAGACTTCTAGAACCAGCACTCATTTCAAATACAAGTACCATCCCGCAGAAAAATCATTCTACAATTTAGCCCACATCATAGGAAATATAAAAATCAAAGAGCAAAACGTGAATGTAGATCCTGGGTAGCTAATCTATATAACCTTAAACGTTTCTCCTTATATGATTTCAAAAAATAAATAAGGCATTACATAACTAACAAAAGCAAATTATAGGATCAGTAAATATGCATGTATATATGTGTGTATAAATGACGTGTATATATACAAAGAATAATCCAACCTTTCTACACGCACATTTATAAATTCTTTCCAGAGTAGGAAGGAACCTAAAGTTCTTTCCTTCTCCACTCGCGTGTTTCCTCAGTATTTTACCAACCAAATCCTGATGATGTTCCCTGAAATAGGGACGATACGTTGATTACCATGTATTAAATTTACATTTTCCTTCTCATTCACATAACGTCAACCATCGTTTTGTATCTTATTTTACCCATATATATATATATATATATATATATATATATATATATATATATATATATATATATATGCATATTTAGTTTTTTTTTTCGAAAAAGAAACCCATTAGAGTGCTCAATTATAAGGAAAATCCGACAGTAAGAGCGTATTTATATATATATATATATATATATATATATATATATATATATATATATATATATATATATATATATATATATACTTGTTTTTGTTTACAGAAAGTTTTTAGATGGGACAAGTCATTGGTACCGTCGGTTTCAAACCCGATAATTAGTATTGATGAGTATTGTCTGATGAGAGTTTTATATGGGTGTCTAAAACGGTCCTAATTATCGGGTTTGAAACCGACGGTACCAATGATTTTTCCCATCTAAAAACTTTCTCTAAACAAATATATATATATATATTTATATATATATATTTGTGTGTGTGTATGTGTAATGATGATGATTGCTGATTAATTAAAATTTCGAGACGTTTCCAAAGCAAAACTAGTGAAATCTGATATCGTTGGATTTATTTTCTGATTCATTTGATAAAATAATGTGTGAGATGCATCATCATCATCATCATCATGAGCAAGAGCGTGAGTGTTGTTGGTTGGTTGGTTGTTTTTGTTTTACGGCATATCAACCCTTTCCGGGTTATTTAATGCCGAATCCAAAGATTTTGAAGAAAAATTTTTTAATAGAATATATTTGTTGTTTTTACGTCGGTTTCTATTTAACCCATAGTTGGGACCCTAACAGGTACTACCACTCCGAGTCAGGGTGGACCTGGGAGCAATGGTAATTAAAGGGTGGCTCCACACTCCCCAAAGCCCACAAGCTAGGGCCTCACCACTGGATATAGTTTAAGGTCATATCCAGGACCCCCATTGAGGGACTTTACCCCCTGCATGGGGGCAGTCGGCGTATTCTAATGCCCCACCGACAGGACCCGTGAGTGTTGTAAAAAACTTTTTATTTAAAATATCGAAACGTTTACAATGCCAACCTGGTGAAATCTGTGTTCGAAAGATTAATTTGTTTATTCATTTTAAAAAATAATCTGTGCGATTCATCATCATCATCGTCGCCATCAGCAACATGCATACAGGCACACACACATACACATATATATATATATGCATATATATACATATATATATATATATATATATATATATATATGTATATATATGTGATGCATTCAAAAATGTAAATACTAAAACATTGAAATAATAATTATTATTGCTTCTGCTCTACGAAACAGTTGCTGCCCAGTAGTGAACATTTTAACATGATGGAAGAAATAAACGGTAAGATAAACAACATCTTATCATTTGAAATATAGACATTTTGTTATGTATATATATATATATATATATATATATATATATATATATATATATATATATATATAATGTGTGTGTGTGTGTGAGCGTGCGGGTGTGTGTGCGAATTTTGAACATAGACATTTTGTTATTTATTTGTATATGTTTTATAGTTGTATTTAACGTCATAAATAAAAGAATTGGGATAAATAAAACGGGAAATATAATTGAATAATCATATTTTCCATAACATATGTGTGTGTGCGTGTGCGTGTGCGTGTGTGTGTGTGTGTGTGTGTGTGTGTGTGTGTGTGTGTGTGTGTGTGTGTGCATACTTGCTATAATCTTTGTAACTAAGAAAGTACGGCAGAGTGTGTCGGTTTCATAAATTATGTAAGTTGTCTAGAATGATACTTCTATAAGAGAGAAGGATTTATTAATTGAGAGGACATTTCTAGCTATTCCATAATTGGAAATGTACTGAAATAGACCTTTATGCCATACCCTATCAAAAGCCTTCGATATACCCCGTTATGCTACAAATTCTTTATATTTTCTAAATATCTATTTCTTGAACTCGTTTTTTTTTTAAATTTATTTTACGGCATATGAACCATTTGCGGGTTCTTTAATGCCAAATGAAGCAATTTTAATTTATTTATTACGGACTATTATCCTCGCCTTTCTTAGTTGTTGTTTCGTAACGTTTCGACCAACTATTCCTTCGTCAGGTAGTAACCGCGACGAGATAAAATTCCTCTGGCATGAATCAGGTGGTAACAGCAACGGGATAGGATACCACCTGACGAAGGCCAGAGTAATAGTTGGCCGAAACGTCGTGAAACAACAACTAAGAAAGATTAGGATAATAGTCCGCAATAAATAAATAAATTAATAATACCCATTTCAATAATGAATTCCAATTAAATAAGATGCCATTCGGTACGGACCGACAATGGAAGACCGAGAAATCTTGTCTAATGGTTGCTATGCTTCAAGTTTTTTTTTTTTTATATCTTACGTATTTATTTAGGGTGTTTGGTTGTTTTGTAGCGAAAAATGTTTGTTTTCTGTATTTATAGAAAATCATAAAGATTTGCAAAGGGAGGATATATCACCGCTAATTCTATTTGACGTCAGGAAGCGGGAATATGTACCCAGCCTTATCTGGTGGCACTATGTCTAAAAGAACGAAAAGTGATTATCCCTCACTCGATTGCGAAGTTTTTTTACACTTTCATGGCGAGAACTGCCTCGAGTGAAACATGTCAAGCTATGACAGCCGTACACCATCTTAGAACGTATGTAGCTCTCATATAATTATAAGATTTCATCAAAAGTGAGGCAACCATTTTCCTAGTGACATTGTAAGTTGTTTTCGAGAACGTCATCTCCTTGGCAATCCCAGTTTGTTTGCAATCTAATCTGATAATAATATAACGGCATTATGACTAGAATAAAATAGCTTATTCACAAATCCTCTCTTGCCTTCGTATATCACAGCGGTAAATTGATATTTGTTCACGTGTGCATATATGTATATAAGGACATTTCCAACCAATGCTGTGCAAATATGTCCATAAATGGGACCAGATTATACAGGTCTAACCGACGCACTTAACGTTTATTAGTCGTTAAAAGAAAACGACATAGCATTGCTTCCATGACACGAATCAACGAGTATGGAGTTTATCCTTTAAACAGCGGGAATCATCAACGAAGGTTTCATAGCCTATCCGGAGATGTAATCCAACGATAAATTGAACTTTCTCAAACGATACGAGCACATAGTTCGAACAAAAATAACGAATTGGCAATTCTAAGTTACTATTGACGCTTTAATTTATGCAAGATCATGCGCAATAGGGTAGGCCTATCTTGGAAGTGTGACTATGTCTATGCAGAGAAAGTTATTAAATATCCTAAATTATTATAACCCAAAATATTTTTTCAAACGCTTTATTGTTTTCTGAGCAAATGAATTTAAACATTGAAAAAACTCAATATGCTGACTTCATGCCGGTGTTAAATGAAAAAAATAATATATATATAATGAACTCATTTTCCCCTCTGATTTTGACCTTAATAGGATTAAAAATCAAGACATTCCATGCAAATGTAATATGCACAAACTGCAGCAGTATATCTGAGTTGTGTTATAGGTTTATTACCTCTCCACTACCTCGATAATCGTAGATTCCTATATTTTTTCTGCTTAGAGTTCCCTGCCAAAATCGGTTAAAATCGCTAGAAGTAGTAAAATCTTTCCTCTCTGATTCATTCATCCTTCCCCCGCCACTCATTTACACCGTTGCGTGACCATTCACAAGGGACAGTTACGAACGGACGCCGGTTTCGGTTTTCTGTACTTCGCAGCTGCTTAAAAAAACTGGAATGTAATTTCACCGTGGCTTTCCGTTGGATGCTCCCTAGTGGGTGAAACGCACCACGAAATTAACCGATAGCGACATTTCCACAAACATTAATTATTATCCCCCGCTTACTTTTACGTCGCTTAATTACCATTTATTTCCCAACATTTATACACTAAAAAAGAAAGGATTCTTTCCATTTTTTTTTTAAATAAACATATAATACATCATTTCCGTTTTATTTCGCTTTTCGCTGTGTTTCTTTGTTTTTGTTTTTCCGACCACGTTCATCATTTAGGTTATCGTGCTGAAATGATAACGTTAATATTAAAAAAAAACATTCGTAGCATGGAGAGGGGAGGATGAGTGTAACTATTCTGTACTTTCACCTAACATTTTAATTAAAAAAATATATCAGAAAACTTGAAAATCTATATATATATAAAAGCGAAAATGTATGTATGTATGTATGTGTGTTCTCTTTTTCTGTATGTCTACAAAAGGCTTTTTTCAGAGAAGCGGTCGCTCGCTTCACAACTTTTTAAAACTTTTTATATCACATATAAATCGTAATATATCACAGTTAACAACGAAGCTCGCCTGTCTATTTAATTTGTTTGATTTCGGGAAGATAAATATTCAACATTTGTCGCTCGCCGCATGTGGGTTAGTCTTTTTCCTATAACATCTTGGGGGAAAAAGCGTTCAGCAGTAAATGAAGGTACCATCCCGCAGTCAAACTTGACCTTATTAACTCATTAAAACGGGCACCTGCTAAATCCAAGTAATTAAATAAATTCAAACGTGTTTCCGTTAGCATGTCTCGGTGGGACAATGGTTAACGTCGCGCGTTTTTTTTTTTTTTTTCACACTTTAATTTGCAACTTTGCCTCAACAGTTCGGGTTCGATCCTCATACTTACTATTTTTTAAATCCACCACCCCAACCGCTGGAGTTTCTGCACACACCTACAAACACCCGGGCAACGCTGGTACCCCTCGCTAGTACTACTATAAAATAAATAGAAACTTTTCACTTCACTTGTTTGGTCTCGGTTGGTGGAGGAAAAATCCTTCGTGACTTATACATTTGTATTTTTATTTTTATTACCTTTAGTGTAGCTGATTACCGCCAAAATTAAAAACCGACCTTGTGTCATACTCTGCCCTCGTGAGGCAGCAAGTAGACAAAAAATAAAAGAAAAATACCATTTTCTCTGGTATTTATGGACGTATTGTAACACAATATTTAAAAATAGAATTTTCAATTTTATTATATCATTTTTATTAAATTGTTAGGTGAAAGTGCGGAATATTTATGAAACATCCTTCCATCCCCATGTTAAGAATGGGTTTCTAAATAATCACATTATTTCCACATGCATACAATATGTGTATAAATACATTTTTTTTCATATTTGCTCATTTTTCCTAATTTAATTTTTAATTCGTAATTTTCTTTGTTTAAATTCTTACAATATTATAAAATATCTTTTTTGCAGATATTTTACTAAATACGAGTCGGAAACGAATAATTACTACACGCAGTAATGATACAACAAAATTTGCGGGTCCATCTCCATTAAATATGACTGGACCCCCTACTTTCCATCAAGTTATTAAATATAGCTATTATATGCAGAATTCTCACCCAACATTAGATACATTTGCTCTCTCAGAATTAATGGAAAATTATATTATAGGAATTAGAAGGCAGTTAATCTACGTTTGCTCCTATTAACTGAATCGTGGAGTGTGCAGAAAATGCAGTACACATGCTTAAAAAAAACTTAAGCAAATAAATAGAAAACCATTATCTACAGTTGCCAACATGTTCTGATGCAAAAACTTGATAAATTGTTTGACATTTCAATATGTTCGTGTGAATTACCAATTGCCAGTTGTAGCGGGAATCATCAGCGGAGGTTTCATAGCCTATCCGGATATGTAATCCAACGATAAATGCTAAATGTGGAAACGAAAATTGAAAGGCAAATCACATAATTTGTACCTATCCTATCAAACAGAATGTAAGTTTATTTTTTATATCGTTTATGTTCTCTCGTTTTTACTTTTAAATGTCGATATCAAACGCATCTTTAATTTAATGAATTTCTACATTTGTTGTTTATGTAAACCAATGGAAAAAAAACTTGTAGTTTTTATTTTTATGTTAAATAAGAGGAGAGCAGATTAGAATTAACATTTGTCAAATATACACTTCCGGTTCCTCTGGAAGAGCGAGAGTATTTGAAGAACCCAAGAAATAACATAAGACCCAAAAGCAACTTTTTAGTTGGACTTATCGATAAAGCTGCCGGGGCAAAATCTAAAAATGTTAATTGTGTTAGGAGGAAGGCTAGAATATTCATCCCATATTGCTTCAACATCCCATGATGAAAATATCATTCTTCCACAATCAGAGAATAGCGATGAAACTGATGAAAATTTTTAGCCAGAGGAAGATTCTAGGAGTATTAACAGATTGATAAAAATTCCTCTTTATGCAATTGAACTAATCAGAGGTGATGTTTCATCAAATTTAGGTGTAAGTCTTGCAAAAGCTTTTCTACTAAACCTGCAGGATGTGGTCCTTCTAAATCCTTGATTTAAAGAATATTTTATTGGATAAATCCAAAATATACAGGGAGAATGAAAAAAGAAAAAATAATTCTTATCAAAAGCATAATCCAAAAAAAAATGTCTGTAATGGTGTTGATGGAAAACATGATAGAAACACTTTATTTTACGAGGAAATTGTGGACGAACATGGATACAAAAATCAGAGAAAATCCAAGGGTCAAGAACACCATTTGACATTCATAGGTGTGATAGTAAGGGAGAGCATCTCACACATAGAGCGACACCTAAAATTGGAGCATCTGGTGCTCTTCTAGCAGATGAGGTATCAATGTTTACAACCGTATAACAGTGTAGATACACTAAAGGCTGTACTTTTAAATAACAAAAGCACAAATACTAGATGTCAACCAGGACTGGTTACATCTTTAGAGAATAAACTAAATAGGAAATTATATACCATTGATTGCCCCTTTTAAGGCGTTATTTAAATCCATTGATGAATCTTTACAACATCATTCAATGGTCCACTCTGAGAATTGTGTGGAAACAATTGCCATAATTTGCCTCAACTTGACTTTTTATCAATAAGTCGTCCTCTAGATAGTATTTAATTTGTTTATCTAGTCTAATAGAAAAAAGTGATTTCATTGGAGACCAATGGCTACTCTTAGAATATGTTGTTGGGATTTCAAGGAGTAAAGTAGATCCTAAATATGCCGCATAAAGGATCTTGAAATTTTAGATCAGGCAAAATGGCTTACTTTCGCCATTAATGTGTTTATGAACCAGAAAAAATATCCCTCAGAACTAACCAATAAAATGCACAACCTGGTTACATTTATTATAGAAGTGCATGCAGTTAGGATTAGGGTTAGGGTTAGGGTTAGGTTTAGCTGGTTTGAAATTAAAATAGATAATAAATTCCATAACTAGAAATTGTATAGTTTTAAAATGATCCACGGATAAAAAAAAATAGCAGCCTCCAGTAGCTCAAGGAACTGCATTGAAAAATATTCAATTTAATACTTTTACCGCTTTGTGAGAGAATATTTTCTTCTCAATGTTTAAATCAGATGAACTGGAAGTAAGATCAGAAGCTGTCAATAACATTTTAGTCATTAGATAGGTAAACATTTATCCAAAATTGATCAAATTGTAAATACTGATTTATATGTTTATTATAAATTAGTATTTTAATTTCATGATAAAAAAGCAAAAGTTGTGTTCATTTGTTCAAGTCAATTAAATAAATTGATTTCCATTTTATTTTTCAAGAATGAGGAACCAATTAAAAAGCGTTAAAATTTTCAGGAATTAATTTGGAGGCTTCAGATTGGACACATTTGATAGACCTTTCGCAAAGTGGATTTTCTGAGCCAGCATTTACTAAAGGATTACCTGATTATGAACTTCAGGGAATATTGATGAATGGCAGAAAGCAAGAGTTACCGGATTTGCCTGCACATTCAAAAAATGTGGAAAGGACAGTAAAATTAACATCTGAAGCCTGCCAATCAGTCTATGGACTTGGAGCAAAAAATACACAAATACCTGCTAAAGTTTTATGTTGCGAAATGAGGCCATGTTTTGCGTCAAAAGTACATGTAGGGAAAGTTTTGACATGATGGAACAAGAATAGATATATTTTCTACTTTGTAATTGTTTGGTGTTTTTGCAGAAACGCAGAGAACTCATTAATAGTAAACAGTATGTGCAGTATTTGTTGTTAAAACTGTTTTTTGCAAACAAAATTAAAACTTCTTTTTTTCGTTGATAGCAGAAAATTCCATTCTTTTTACGTATAGAACTCAATAAAATAAAATATCGCTTTTCATAAATTATTGGGGTTGGAAGAATTTTTGAATATTTACCATATCAGTTATTCTATAATTCAATTAAATAAACACACTTCTTGTAAGGACTGAAACTGCAAAATACTAAATAATTTCACATATACATCTTAAAAAGACAAGGATTTCTCCGTACATCAAAGTAGATGATTTTTAAAATCAAATGCTCATCTAACGTTTGATGTAAAAGACTTAGGATTTTTTAAATTTCTACTCCCCATATGTTTGTGTAACTTTGGATGCTGCAACATTTTAGATTAAAAAAAAAAAAAACTCGTGGGGCTGCAAGTAGACAAAACAATAAAAGAAAAAGTACCATGAAAAAAATTTTCTCTTGTATTTATGGACGTATTGTAACACAATATTTTTAAATAGAATTTTCAAGTTTTCTTATTGTCGTTAAAAGTAAAGAACCTTACCTCATGCATCGTGCGGCTCGTGTTAGGAAAGAAAAAAAAAGAGAAAATAAAAATGGCCGCCCCCTGGTATTTATGGACTGAAAATCACGTGATGTGAAGAGAGGGGGGAGGGGGTATGCAAATAAGATGTGGTTGGGTCTCTCTATAAAAGAGCCGTCTTCTTTATTTTTTGGTGTCAGTGTGGAAAGTGCAGAGAAAAGAGAGCAGTTGGATTTGAGTTTGAGGCTTTTGATCTGAGGTTGGGTTCAAATTTAACGTCAATTATATCATTTTTTATTAAATTGTTAGGTGAACGTCCGGAATAATTATGAAACATCCTTCCCTCTCCATGTTAAGAATGGATTTCTAAATAATCACATTATTTCCACATGCATACAATACGTGTATAAATACCTTTTTTTTCATATTTGCTCATTTTTTTCTAATTTCATTTTTAATTCGTAATTTTCTTTGTTTAAATTCTTACACTATTATAAAATATCTTTTTTGCAAATAATTACTACCTACACCATGTTGCACACCAATTTTACAGAAAATTCATGAGCGTCCATTTGGTTATCTTTCAAATCAATGGTTCCCAAACAGTCGGTCGCAATCACCTGGGTGTGTGTGTGGGGGGGATCTCTTCACAAAGAAGCATGCAGCCTTGTAAGAAGTAGCTTGGGATAACATTAATTTTATTTCATCGACTAGCTGAGACCCGACGTTGCCCGAGATTTAATAATAATCAAATAATGTTTCACATTCCCATATTTTTATTGTCATCGAAATCAGTTAAATCGACAATTTTTCAATCAAATCGATTGATTGCCTGCTCTAATTGGCGACTCATCGCGGTGCATAGGAAGGAAGTTTCACATGCCTCTCGCTTAGGAAACAATACAGTGTAATCCACATTGCACTGCAGAAAACATACTGTAAATTTTAAAATTATGTATATATGTGCATATGTATATATATATATATATATATATATATATATATATATATATATATATACACTTGAAGTAAAGTTCAAAATGTAATAGTCAAGTATCCTGCTTCTAATAGTGCTCTAAATCGAAACATTTCGAAATCGATTCTGCCATATCAAAGAGCCTATGTTGATTTTATATGGTTTTATTTTATATGGTTTTATTTTATATGATTAAATGCACTCGGGTTTTTTTTTTCGATTACGGATAATCGATAATTGTCGAAAGCATTCTGATACAAAACCTATCTAAGAACACTGCCGATACATGATGTACATTTGTGTGAGATATCAAAAACATTGGCTCAGCCATTTCGGAGTACATAGGTAAGGAATTACCACACGCGCACAGACACACAGACGAGGTTCCTCTTATACAATAGTACAGGGTGGAACGATAAAGTTGTCGCCATAAAAAACAACACTATATCCTTATTTTAAGTTTTTTATTGAAAAAAAAAAAAAAATAAATTCCGGCAACTTGGTTATGTAGTAGAGCTGACATCTATTTAATGTAGCCGCCTTCAGCCTCAATCACTGCCTCCATATGGGTTCGATACCTGAAGCATTCCTTTTCAACAAACGCCGGAGGGAGCTCAGCGAATACTTGGCGGATGGCAGCAAACAGGCTGGCTTTGGTGTTGTAGGAGTTCATGTTGGTGATATTCTCGACGTACGACCAAATAAAGTAGTTCAGCGGGTTCAGGTTGAAGAAAGAGGGGGCAGTGAGAGGGGGCACAAAGTTGTTGCACTCCTTCTGAAGTTAACTTTGGAACAAAAAAAATTAACATATCCGTTATTTATGGATTTTTAATCACCGCAAAAGTATTAAACAATAAGAAATAAAAACTGACGTAAACAAACTGTTAGTTTATTTTAAAAGAAATAACTTTGGCATACTGCTATCTCTATCGGAGCACATTGACCCTTCCCACTTTTCCGGAGAATATTTTTCTAGAACTAATGGAACTAGCCACCAAGTCGGTTTGCTTCAGTTTTAATGGTATAATATATCAGCAGATCGGCGGGGTGGCTATGGGCAGTCATTTGGTTTATATCTTAGCCAATATTTTCCTTTGCTTTCAGGAATCCTTACTCTTCACTTGGGTCTCTTGACCTTTCCGTTATTGGCGGTATGTGGATGACACTTTTGTCATCTTCAAATCTCGCGATGAAGTAAGCGATTTTTTCCTGAATTTTAATAGTCTCCACTCTGCACTCACGTTCATTATGGAGGAAGAGCAAAATGATTCTTTACACTTTTTGTACGTCCTTGTAGAAAGGACAGAGAATCGGTTTAGTACAACTATATACAGGAAACCGACATTTACAGGCCTGTATATAAGTTGGGATTCTACCAGGAGAAAAATCAGTTTGATGCTGACTATGTGGGTCGTACATTTCAACGTGTGGGAGTCAGATTGGCACAGCATGTCCCTGCGTGTTTTCGAAAGTCCAGGGGGTCTAGAACAAACACAGTTGAACACATCCGGGCGTTCACAGAACACTTCCGGGCATTTACGGACCACATCCGGACGCTTACTTATTCATGAGTCATCAATTGGTGCGCACTTGTATGACAATAAAGCATGTGGCGAAGCGTATTCTGATGGCTGGTTTTGCATTGTACATCAGGCCCGTTCCAAACAACATCTCAATATTTTGGAGGCTGTAACAGTACTAATGCGCATACTATCGCTCTATAGGCAAAATGAGCTGTCGCATAAGTTATACCTTTTTAAGGAGCTCTGATTTACCAAAAGAAAACAAAAAAATGCCTACATTGCATCATTATTTCTTGTTTCTGCACTTATTTGCAGGCAAGTCAACTTTCTTTTGCCCCAGGTATGACCTTCACCTTCACCGAGGTGAACGATTTATATGACCTTAACCGAGGTGCGCGATTTAACACACAAAAATAAACCGCCTCTTAATCACCTGCTAACGCATGCGTCACTGTAACGTCCAATGACAACAACAACCCCAACCTTCTTACTCGATCTGCCTTTATACCACTATCTCAATCCCTTCTCTTGCGCATGCGCCTGTAGATTCCTGACAATCTCGAGACTCCCGCTTATAAAAACCCAAGTTTTGTTGTCGCGCATGCCTATACAAGGCACAAACACGAGGGCGTTTGTTGTGTTGGTAAGTACTACACTCCCCCCCTGATCTGATGATCATATAGAGTGCACTCCGGGGGTGGCCTCTTAGTTCGTTGGCTTCTGCGAAGGGCCACACATGCTCAACTTCCAATGAAATATGGACGATATATCACGGGTTATTCATTCATTCATTTAATTCACCCCGTATAGTTTTATAATTTTTATTTTGGTTTTACCCGTTCCTTCGTTTCCATTTTCAATTGTGTGTAAAGTGTTTTATTTTAATCGCTGCCGACATAATCTCTTGACAAGAATTGGACCAGAGGTACCTCGAGATTCTCTCTTTTTTGTTTTTTTAGTCGAATAGTTTTTTGATAATTTTTCGTGTCTATTTTGCTCCCCGCATTGATCCTCATAAAAATTCTAATAATGACTCCACTTATCCTTTTTAAAACTTTAATATATATATAATAATAGAAGGTAACACATACACATTCAAAAACCCAGCACAAACATTAAAAATAAAAAAGTATCTAAATTGCACCTCCAGAAATGTAGTATATGCACTAAGATGCATAACATGCAACAAATCCTACATAGGCGCCACCAAAAATTTCAGCAATAGAGTGGCCTTACATAAGAGCAACATCAAAATTGCAGATAACAGACACCTCTATGTTTCTAAACACGTACACACATGCAGTGGAAACAGCTTCAAAATAATGCCAATCTTCCAAAAAGACAATTATTTTTATTTATATACACAGGAAAAAAAAACTTTATCACCAAATTCACTCCTGAACTTAACAGAACCTAATACCATCACACAAAAACATGAAATGCAAGGTACACTCGCATGCACACCCATACACATACACATATACACACCCACACATAAATCAGAACCGACATTAAAACACACACACGTGCGCACATACAACCACACACAGATATAACACCCCTATCTCTAATACAACACACTGAACAATACCAACCCTACTTAACCTCGAAACCAACAACACTAGGAGACACCTAGAACCATAGTATAATATCTGTTCCAACATCTCGCTCCCTCCTCAGTCAGGGGAGGAGAACCCCCTCATGACTGAAACGACTATCTTCCCTTCTATCATCCCCCTCCCATACCAACACCCCCTCCAATGCCCCCCCTCTGGGGAACAAAATCTTCCCCACACTAGGAACCGATCCTGGGTCTGGCCATACCCACATGGGGAGACAAATAAATAAATAGAAACATTAAAAAATCCCCTATTTTAAATACACCCCTCTTTCTAAACAAACATAATATAAGACTAAAACGAAAAAGCACAATACTAAAATCCAAGAATCCAAAAAATAAATATCAAAATAGAATGAAAGCACCCCTACCCTTACTTCAGAAGAGCCAGTCCCCCCTCCCACACATACACATTAGTAACGACCTCGGACCACAGCAGCCTTCCTAAGGAAGCAAATAAAAATATACACATTCCCAAACCAATAAAAGCAAACACACACACGCACACACACGCGCACACACACGCACATAAACACACACGCACGCACACACACATACACACACACACACATACACACACACACACACACACACACCCTACCCCACCCTAAAGGAAAAGAAAAACACATTAGCAGAAAGAGATAGCGACTGACTCCAGAGAGGTCAAAATCTCCCTGGACAAACCAAATAAAAAAGCCATAAAAAAACAATAAAAATTCAGCATAAACACTTACAAGCCTCCACCCCTTGGAAAAACTTCAAACTAACTGAAAATCGCCATTTTTACACATTTGAAAATAATTTCTGAAGAGGACGCATCAGACCGTCTGAAACGTATGTAAACGATTTCAATGACTTAAAAACATTATTACAATGATCCAAACATAATTCTCAATGGAAAACCAAGACACGGAATAATAAAATAATGTTAAAAAATACACATTGTTGGTGACTACTCCCTTATTTAAATATATATATATATATATATACATATATATATATATATATATATATATACTAGCAAGAGTACCCATCATTGACTGGGTTCAAAAGCAGCATACAGAAAATGGACTCTGATTTATGAAAGTGTGATAGCTTATGAAAAGGAAGGGTTGTTAAGAGATAGCATCGAATTTGGGGGTATCAAAACCAAAGCAAAATATGATGACAGTAAAAATAAAATAGATAAACCCCATAATTTATCATGCCATACTGAAACACTTATCACACTGTTCTGTGGATCTATATTAAAAAGCCTTGTTAAACTTTGTGACATATTTCCATTCTATGGAGGTCAAGCGCGAACGAACTTCCCATAATTTTATTATACCATATTTCTTCAAACTGAAACATAATTATCAAAATATACTTACGCAGATAGATATGGAAAGTTTTTATTAAAGTTTGTGCTGATTTCCATTCTATGGAGGCCAGGCGCGAACGCGGACCCCCACAATGTTTATTATACTATCCCTATTTAAGTTAAAACATACTTATCAAAGAATTATTATGTAAATCTATATCAAAAACACATGTAAACGTTTTTTTTTACTTTTTAATTTTTTATTTTCATACTTTGTGGACCAGGCGCGAACGCACACCCCACAGTTTTAATGAACAACCGTTCTGCAGGATCAAACATACCCATTTCTTTGTCTCGATAAATCTTCTATCATTTTATGTAATCAGTTTTTTTTTAAATAGTCAACCATATAGGAGCCTATTCGTGAACAGACAGACACACACACACGCACAGGGACATACAGCTTTATATTATAGATATATACACGCACCTACACATTTTCTTGATTTACATTAATTTAGTAATATTATGCTCACTTTCCTTATAATCGTTCGAAATAAGTGATATTCTCCTCGCGGATCATTTAGGGCTATTCATCCTTGAAAATGGCACACAAAACTGTGGGCGAAACGTTGAGGACTTTGCTTTTCCTTTTCCAGGCTTAAATATATATAAATAGCTAAATAGATCCGCAACAAACACAAATAGGTAAAACAGAAAGATAAAACTATGGAAGCGAATAATGAGATGGCCATGAAAAGCAGATTCAATCGTAATACTTGTGGCGTCGTTGATAGCAATGGAAATGATTGAAAATTATTACAAATTAATCCGTTTGTTTGTTTCGAACGGAAACAATAAATAATTTGCCTTTTGTTAATGAGCAATGATAACGCAGAATGAATTGATTTAATTGGTGGATGTAACCGAATAGTCCTCATTTCTCCGTATATTAATAATATTTTTTTTTTATCCGTTTTCTTTTCGGCATTTATTTTTTCAATTTCCTTTCCTCTGTACACTTCTTCAGTCAGTAGATGCTTAACGACCGTTAATACGCATGCGTCGATGAGTACACACATGCGCATGCTCAGTTGTATTTACGTAAGTGTTTAAACTATTTGTTTTTAGACCGATTATCAAGACTCAAGGACAATTTGAGGATAAACGTTAATGATGAACAGCTTTGGAACAATTGTGGAATTGTCAACAATAAATAAACTCCTTTTACACATGCGTGCAGGTCTCCTTTTTCTGCTTCTGTTATAGTTTCTACTTTTCATTGATTATGCGTAAGTGTTTAACCTATTTCTTTTTACACCGATTATTAAAACCCAAGGACAACTCGAAGATTATATTGCTCTATTTTCATTGTGTAAATAAAATATGACAATTTAGTGATAATAGTCATAATAGTAGAACTTGGCTTAACGTTATATTATTGAAAAAAAGATTTACATTAGACTTAAAATCGACTATTTTATAGTAAGTAGCGAAGTAAATCTGCGGTATTGTGTTCCATAGAAGAACAGTTGTAGAAAGTAAATTTTGTTCACGGAATTAAGCACAGGCAGAGAGTGGCGGACATTGTTGGGAGTTGTTGTAATTGTGCAGGTGTTTGTCGTGAATATTTTGCAAGCGATGACCACAGATTGAAGCGCAGTTAAGCACTTGCCATAAAAATAACGATAGAGCAGATATAGATTTGCGACGTCTGTTCTGTGAGAATGAGTTTGCAAGGACAAAAAAGGGCGTCATCTACTTCGAAGCGGGTCTCATGCATAAGTGTTTTAATCAAGTAATGAGATATTTTTTACATAGCCGTCACCACTTATCAAGGCCGATAGGCCACTCAAGGATAAGGGTTAAAGAGTGTACAGTAGTCAAAAGGACAATATAGTAATCGATACTAATGGAAGTTTGGTAAATTTGTTAACTTAAGTGGAACGGCTCATCAGAAACTTGTTCACGTTGGACTTGAAGACAACCATGTTATAGACAGCTGGAAAGCAGGAAAACGGAAGACAATTCCACAGGCGTGCAGTTCTAAGAAAGAAGCTTTGATCATGGAATCTATGTTTAGGTTTAGGCACAGATAAAGAGTGGGGGAATTATTGATAGTGTTTACAGCTAGACGAGTGTTTCTTGTGAAAGTTTGGCGAGGAGGGACCATAGATTGAAGCTCAGTCGAACACTTTCCATGAAAATAACGATACATAAGAGACAAACTCGCAACATCTCTTCTGTGAGATAGAGGTTGCAAGGAAGAGAAAAGGACATCTCCTACGAGGCTACGAAGTCTATTTTGAACACTATCAAGGCAGGACAAGTCCTTTCTAGCAGCTCCTGCCCAGATGTGGCAACAGTATTCCATCCTTGGACGCATCTGGCTCTTATATATATAGAGAATAGCATCAGCAGTGAGATATCTACCGGATCGATAGAAAGATCCCACCATTTTTCCAGCGGCCTTGGCAACAGATTTGATGTACGTATTCCATTTAAGATCAGGAGTAAAGGTCAAGCCTAGAAGCCTGTCAAAACTTGAGGCCTCCCCAAGACGAGAGCCATTCATTTTAATTGATGTCAGATGGGGATCAGAACGTTGATGATGTAAAGATAGAAGCTTGGTTTTAGATGCATTAAAAGTAACCAGCCACTCCTTTCCCCATTGTACAACGTGATCAAGATCAGAGGAGAGAGAATCGGAGAGAACTTGGTCGTTTACTGCATTAGATGTGCTACCATAGATGGTAGTGCCGTCAGCAAAAATGTCTACGAATGATAAGAGACAAAATCCATCCTCCGAAATTATACAGATACACCTGAAGAAGGTCAGACCGAAACATTGTAAAAATGACACACGAGATAAGAACAGTAGTCTGATGAATCCAAATAATCCGAATTACCAACACTAATCTAAAAAAAATCAGAAACGTTATGCAAAGCTGGTTCGTTCGAGGGATTAATTTTACTCACTCTAGGATATGTATTCTTCAATATTGCAAGTAAATCTAGTATCCGTTTGCATATATGGAAGACGTAAGTCCTTATGTAAGAATGAACCTAAATGAAATAGAAAACTGACTACAACATAATCTGTATTAAATTTATTACAACTTGAAAATACTGAAATATTTTGCCGTGTTTTGTCATAGGAGAATTACAAAAAAAGCATATGCATATTATAACATAATTGTATAAGAAAACGAAGACGTTTAATCCAATTTTCTGTCCATTCGCGCTTGTTAAGCTGCTACAAGAATTTAAAATCTGAAGGGAAACAGTTGTAATATGAAATTATTACAGAAAGCGAATGATTAAAGCTCGCTATTACTCTCTGTCTCTGTCCGTCTCTCTCTCTATCTTTCTCTCTATATATGATATTACTTTATGCATTTACATAAACATTTTATGTATCTATTTCCTGAATTTACTTTTTTACATGTTTTTATATATTCCGGTGGAAGTGGGTTTGCCAGTAAGCCAATCAGATTCTTCTATTCACGCACTCGTTTATCGTAGCAAATAGGCGTGTGCTTATCAGACAAAGATAATTTGACATCTCATTCAACTGTTTCTTTGTCCTTCTTGGCGGGGATCGGGCTCATCCGTTTTTGGTGTTTGAAAACGACCTAGTTTTAATCTACATGTTTTCACTTATATTTTATTTTATACTAGTCAATTTATTATAATTATGATTGGCATTTTTGTTATTATTGTTGTTATATATTTATGGTTTGTGGTTATAGCATAATTTCTTTTCATATATATCTATTAATATACTAAAATCTTTTCATATACACTGCCGATCCAAATTTTAAGACCACTTAAAAATCTTTAAAAAAAAAAAAAAATTAAGGATAGATTTTAAACTATTTCGACTTAAGGTTACCAATGCTACAATTTAAAAGATTATGGAAACAAAAAGCTACATTTCCATAAATATATTTTTTTAAATTTTGCATTTTTATTAAATTAGGCTTTTTACATATGATCAAAATTATTAGACCAGAGACAAAAATTCTATTAAATTGTACAAAAAGTGTATGAAAAGTGTATGGACATATTCGACATTCAAATTTAATAATGAGTTCTACCTCCACTGCTTTTGATGAGTTCAAAAATTATTTTTGGCATGCAAGAAATACGGATTTGCCACAGTTTCTGAAGAAGTTCATTTTTTATTGAATATTGTTTGCCATTTCGATATAACTTTTCTTGTCATCCATCCCCAAACATTTTCACCTGGGTTCAAGTCCGGTGAACATGCAGGATTTCCCAAAAGAATGGACTCCATTTTTTGTAGAAAGCTGAAGCCCCATCTTTCAGTGTGGATTGCAGCATTGCCCTCTTGAAATAACCATCCATCCCAACCTAAACGTTGATCCTCCCTCATCAAAGATGCTTTTTGTAGTATGCTAACATAATCCAGCTGCTGTATAACGCCCCTGCACCACCTGGGACTCCATTGTCCCTCTGTAAGAAAAGGCACCTTATACTATTACGGACCCTCCACCACTATGACGTGTGGACAAAATTTCAAGGAGCATCCTTTTGTCATGCCAATATCGCTGGAAGCCATCAGTACCATCTAAATTGAATTTTATCTCATCAGAAAACAGGACTTTCTTCCATTTCTCAACGCCCCAAGTTTGGTATTCATGACCAAATCTTAAGCGGTCCACTTTGTGACGTGGAAGCAATCGAGGAATTTGTTTACGCTGTTTATTTACCACGCCTTTTTGTTGTAAGTGTCGTCTGATGGTTATTGGACTGCAATCGGCATCTGTAACCGCCTTAATTTGACTAGAAGAAAGTCCTCTGTCACTCATAACAACTCGTCTGATTCTCCTACTCAATACAGGAGAAATTTTGGAGGGGGACCTACCAAAGTATTTTGCTTTTCAATAATTATCAGTGTTCTTTAGAAAGTTGCAAATAACAGTTTTACTGCGATTTACCTTAGCTGATATTGCTCGCTGTGACAAACCTTGCTTACGGAACCCTAGAATTCGAGAGCGCTCAACTTCGGTTAGTTTTCTTGCTTTAGGTATGGTAACACCTTTACACAATGATTGCTAATTTCTAACTGAACTAAAAACATTAGAATTACCATAAATCTAACAATTTATACCCTTGATCTTATAATTTTGATCATGTGTAAAAAGCCTAATTTAATAAAAATGCAAAGTTTTAAATAACATTGTTGGAATGCACCTTTTTGTTTCCCTAACATTTTACCAGACCCAAAAGAAACACTCCCCCAGGGTTCAAACCTTGGTAGAAAAAACTGGGTGACTCTAAATAGAGCCAGAGCCAAAGTAGGCAAAACAAAAGACAATCTCCACAAGTGGGGCCTAGACACCTCACCTTTATGCCCATGTGGAGAGATACAAACGATGCACCACCTTAGGGAAACCTACCGATTGGGTCCTCATTGCTCAAATCAAGTCCTTAAGGGGGCGAACAGCACCGCCATACGATGGGTTAATTTCTATTGCGATAAGATATAATGAACATTTTAGGTTGTAGTATTAGTAATCTTACGCCGGAATAGTTTTAAAAAATAGGTTTATTTTAAAAGATTTTTAAGTGGTCTTAAATTTTTGATCAACAGTGTATACTATTTTTATACAAAAAATATAAATTTGTTTGTCACCATATAAAATGTGAACGTCATGACGTCACTGCTAGCAAACTTTTCATAATTTGAAAACAAAGCTGGAACGCTATATGTTTTTGTTTCGATTCTAGCTGATGGCACTTAAATCATATTTTTTAAACTTTTGAAATCACTATTATATATTTGGTACACTATAATAATCAATGGATTATTAGCTCTATAATAATAAATACGGAATCTGCATGAATTAAATATATTTAAACGTATTTTACGACGGGGTCACACCGGGGTGAACCCACTATATATTTGGTACAGTTAAATAATTTTGCTGAGAAATTTACGAAAAATTCGCGTATTTTTGTCCATACTGATACAACTGAAAACTATTGGTAGATAGATACGTAATGCCATTATGTAAGATGAAAATAATAAGCTAAACAGCAAAGTCTCTCACATCTGAGAATATCCTGCACATCTACAAGGCAATCATTCGCCCATGTATGAAGTATCGTTCTCACATCTTGGATATGGTAAAAAAAAGAGTCTGCAATCTAATATGTCCCACTTTGTCAACAAAGCTCCAACCCCTGTCCCATCGCTGCAATGTTTCGTCTCTGTGCCTGTTTTACAAAAATTTTAATGAAATGTGCTCTGATGCACTCGTTGCTCTTGTACGTCGATGTACATATCCCCGACAAACCCACATAGCAACACAATCTCACTTCTTTATTATTGAGGTCCCTAAGTGCAAGAAGGCTTTCTACTGTAGTAGTTTCTTCTCTCGAACAGCTAAACGTTGGAATTCCCTTCTCGCACATGCTGTCCTGACTGTACTGATATGCAGAAGTTTAAACTTAACGTAAACCAACATCGTATTAATCTTTTCTAGGCATGCTTCTAAATAGTAGCCCCTTATGTCGAAGCGGCGATATGTTTTGTTAGGGGTTAACGCGATTAAAAATAAGTATGTTGTTTAAAACTGTATACAAAAGTATACAACTTATTATAAATGGATCTCCTTAGCTATTAACTGCATATAACGTTAAATATCTACAGAACTTGACATAGCAACTATACATAAACTATTCATATATAACTATCATAATGTTAAATTACTCACAAGCGTACATATTTCATCGTTTTTACTGTTTATACTGGCATGATATTGTTTTATTAAGGTTGATAAAGAAGAACACTATGGTAAGTGAATATAAGATCGCATTAACTTAATGTGCATTTATATGTCTGTTTAACTTGTAAAGGAATTTTATTATTATTTTTTACGTGAATATTTATTGGTAACTTTATATTTCAGTTCATAATTCCTGAAAGATAATTACAACTATTTGCATGGTAAATATGATTTGTATTTACATGGTAAATATGATTTGTATTTACATGGTAAATATGTTTTGTATTTACATGGTAAATACAAACAAAAAAAGAGACAAATGTCATATTTAAGCGGAAACCAGAATCTAGAATTGGAAAAGACAATAGTTGCAGAAAATGAAAAAAAAATGCAGGTGCTCATAAAAAAGGCTTGTTATTCCACCTGTTAAATGTCCACGCATTAAAATAAAGAAATATATTCATATTACTTGCGGGTCCTTATGGTTAGAGTACCCGGAAAAAAATCAATTATAAAAGTGAAGTAAATAAAGGGTTCTATTCAGAATTATGTTTAAATTCCCGAGTTTCAATCCCTAGTTCGACAAGATACACCGGAAGAAGGTCGGAGGTTTCATCGACCGAAACGATGCCTAAACCACACTCAAGATGAGAAGAGTAGTTCGATGATTACAAAATAATATGAATAACCAATCCTTATCTCAAAAATTTAGAAACGTCAAGAAATTAATTGTTTAGAAAATAAAAACCTGGACGTCATTCAAATTACTATTGATAAATACAATGATAGTTTCAAGTTGACACAGAGTAAAATCAATCTTGAGATGACCTCAATACAACAGAAAACAATGTCAATGTAAAAAGTCTATTTACAACCAAAGCAGAGTCAGAAAGCCAAAATCCCAAGCACGCACAGGGATTGATCATCCGCAATACATCTGTAATTAATATTAGTAACGGCCGAATGAGTTGGCCAGTGAATCTATATATATATATATAAATGTAATTCTTGGTTCGTTCAAAATGAATAAAACCATATTTCTACGTTACCAATTTAATTGAAATTTTCAGAAAATTTATCTGTAAAGTCAAGGACTGTTTGCATGTTATTAAAATAAATTAAGATTGCAAATTATAAAAAATATATGAAATAAAATAAAAATATTTTTCGTAACTGCGAGACTGTCCACCATGCAAAAGAAATCAAACAGAAAACTTTTTAGCCAAGAAACACACAAAAATTATTTTTAAAATAGCATCCATTTTTTTCTATCGAATTTATTTGCTGTTTTTATTGGAAACTATTTTCTCCCAGATTTTTGATAAAATTTTCCATAAAGGGCCGTGCGTCTCACGTTCGTATATAACAGAAATATTTTTTATAGATTTCGGTGTGCTACAAACGAATCTGCAGACCGTTTCCGTCGCAAAAAAGTAATTTTTATGATATGAAGAAATTACTTTTTCAAAAAGTAGGCGATCACTTTTCCATGTAAATTTAACTTAAAATGATCACCCACTTTCTAACCACCTGAGAGAGGAGAGATTTTTCCCATGTTTATTGGCTAAACAGATTTCGTTTATGCTCGCGCGTAGCATAAACGAAGGCTACGGCTGTGAAATGGAAAATAGTCCCAGAGTTCAGGGGTTATTACCATGCAAAAGAAATCAAACAAAAAACTTTTTAGCCAAGAAACACACAGAAAAATGCCCCTTTCTCAGGTGGCCAGAAGGTGAGTGCACATTTTAAGTTAAATTTACATTGAAAAGTGATCACCCACTTTTCGAAAAAATAATTTCTTCATATCATGAAAACTTTTTTTTTGCGACGGAAACGGTTTGCAGATTCGTTTTTAGTACACTGAAATCTACAATAAAATATTTCGTTATATACAAACATGAGATGGGCCTTAAAGTAAAATAATACCGGATTTTTGGGGCATATTTGCCGTTTAGTTGTATAATATCCTCAAACGAGATAATCACTAAGAGGTACTCTTAAAAGTCGTCATCTGTATCGAGCAAACGTTTAAAACCACTGATTATATGTCAGCCTACGTCACAGTAACATATATTGAGTGAGTTCCTAACAGTATTTTGTATAGTTTTTAAGTTTAAACTCATTTTCCCAAACTTTCCCCAAACTTAACGTGTCCGATACAGTCTCTCCCCATTTGTATTTTTAAAATATACCGATAAACACTGCATGTTTTTGAACCGATTAAACATTATACATTACATAAAAACACTACAATCTTATCGAGTTGGTAGAACATTTACTTTTCTTGCCTTTGATAAAATTTATTTGTTATATATTTATTTTTTGACGACTTCTTTGTATCTGTGTTTAGTAATACAAACCCTTTTCATTTAATGTAACATTTAGTCGGCTCGAAAAACAGTGTTTATCGGTGTATTTGAAAGATACAAATGGTGGCGGACACTGTTGATTACGTTAAGTTTGAGAAAGTGAATTAAAACTAAAAAACTATACAAAATACTGTCATAAACCCACCAATTATGTCAGCCTATATCATGCTAACATATATTCGGTGGGTTTTTTGACACTGTATTGTATAGTTTTTAGTTTTCAACTTAGTTTCCCAAACTTAACGTAGTCAACAGAGTCTGCAACCATTTCTGTTTTTCCAGCCGATTAAACATTTTACATTACATAAAAACACTAAACAATTATCCAGTTAGGTAGAAACGTAACTTCCCTTACCTTTGCTTTCATATATTTGTTTTTGGACAACTATTTCGAATATGTGTATAGTAACCCCCCCCCATCACTCAAATATTAATTACTAACTCACAATTTTGAATACAGAAAACAAAAAAAAAACAATTAGCGTTTCAACATTTTTGCTACGTTCAGCTTTATCCACTGATTGTTGGTCGAGCCCAAGCCATGATTGACGGTAATCCCGAGGATCAGGATCCAATTCTGCAAGAGTACCATTTTTTTTCATTTTCACCTCTTTTTTTTACTTTTTGGAGTGGATTGCTGTACTAAGAATATAAGAAACATGCATTTTCTCTTTTTATTAGAATTTTCCATTATACCAAATTGAACCACAGCAACGCGTGGCAGGGTACAGCTAGTATAAATATACATATAAATATAAATCATTAAGTCAGTCAACAGCTCTCCACGAAATGAAAACAGTTTGCATTTATTCAAAGCTTCACTGCAAATGAAAATTTCCTATTGGCGAGTTTGTTGAAAGACCTTGGAGTATATACTCTCAGTCTGCTGATAGAATTTATTGCTTTTATTGTAAGCTTTTTAATGTGAGCAGAACCAGTGCATTATCAACAAGTGATTTCAACAACTTGCCTTATTTCTTCATAAGGTAAGATCAGCATGAAAGTTCTAAAAATCACGTGGTAACGTCTGGGATTTACATCAGAGACGTTAACGTGAACAGTCCATTAACAAATAATATGAGCTAATTATTAACAAACATGCTAAGTACTGGCAGGAAGTATTCAAAAGACTAGATGCAATAGTGCAGTTTATTGCTGAGAGAAGTCTAGGATTTAGATATACCAAAAACAAAGGTGACAATGAAAGTGCATAAAATGGAAACACGTTAAACCTCATGAAGTTGCTTGAAAAGTTTGACCCTGTCCTTGAAGAACATTTGCGTAAAATATCTATTAACGAAACCAAGAATAATTATTTAAAAAGAATGAACGACTGAACATTATAGCTACAGCTGTTTTAAATGAAATACTGAATCGTGTAAAAGCAGATAAGTACTATGCCATCATTTTCTACGGCACATCTGACATTTTTAACGATGCAATATGCTTTTGATCTTCTACATGCATACGAAAATTTCATACATTTTATGCAGGTTGAAAGTAGCACAGGAGAAATTTTATATAAAACACTAGCGGGGGTACCCGGCGTTGCCCGAGTGTTTGTTTCCGGGACGGGGGGGGGAGTTTTAAAAAATGTTATGGTAAGTACGTAGGAAGGATCCAACCCGGAGTCATGAGTAAAAGTAGGAAAATAAAGTGTGAAAAAAAACAAAAAAACATTTGCAACGTTAACAGTTCGGCCATCAAGAAAAGTCCATTCCAGTTGTTTAGGAAAAAAAAAAACGACTACGGTAGGTCGGCGCGAACGTGAAAATATAATGTGAATTGTCCAGCACGCTAACCACTACGCCACAGAGCACTGCAGCTTAGTTTAGTGATTTTAAATAACTTCACATGAAAGAACTACGAAGCCAAATCGGTGTTCTCTTCTCAACTGTTCCTTGTGAACGATCCCCAAACGGTGTAAAGTGGTGGCAGGGGGAGGAGGAATTTATTAGAGAGAAAATATTTTACCACTTCCATTGATCTTAACCGATTTTGGCCGTGACTTCTCAGCAGAAAAAGTATAGAAATCCAAGATTATCGAGGAATTTGAGAAATAATAAGCCTATAACACACCTCAGATATTGTTCTGCCGTTTGTGCATATTATATTTGCATGAAATATCTTGATTTTTAATCCTATTAAGGTCAAAATCCGACGGGAAAAAATGAGTTCATTTTATTTATAAAAAATAATAATAATAATAATAATAATAATAATAATAATAATAATAATAATAATAATAATAATAATATAGAGAGAAGAAGAGAAGATAGAAGATAGAATAGAAGAAGATAGAATAGAAGAAGAGAAAGAGAAGAAGAATAGAAGAAGAGATAATTAAACACTAAACGGATTAGATTTTGAGATTAAACGCATAAATGGCAAACGTTTAGGACAAAGGAAGCAATATGAAACGTCATACATTCTCAATTAAAGTACGGCTGTTACAAAATAATCTAAGAGCATTTGTGTACCCTGTGTTTTCAGCAATTATAATCTGTTAGTTGATGTAGCCAAGTACAGATGCAATAACGGTTTTTGCTTTGCGATCTTGCAAAAGATCTACATAACGGTTTCAGCTTCAACTAAGAGATGGGCAGTTTTAGCAAACACATACGTGTGTTATCAGTAAAGCCCTTAATATATATATATATATATATATATATATATATATAACTTCTTAATTTATTCACATAATATTAATATATGAAAGTATAAATTTATGCGTAAACTTTAAGTATTTACTTCAAAAGTGCTCAGTAAGCAGGTAGAGCTAGTAAGTAAGTTATAAAATATATATGGCGGTTAAGCTACACTGAATATTCCGCGTTTCATCCACTCTAGGACGCATAAACCTTAAGAGTCCTAGAGTGGATGAAACGCGGAATATTCAGTGTAGCTTAATCGCCATATATATTTTATAACTTACCATATATATATATATATATATATATATATATATATATATATATATATATATATTAAATGGGTGCAATAAGTATCCGATACAAAAAAAAAAGTTAACTTATTTTTATTATTCAAATTTATTTTTATTATTCGAAAACAAAAACAATATCAAAGTC
The DNA here is from genome assembly GCF_053919585.1 of Euprymna scolopes. Lineage (NCBI taxonomy): Eukaryota > Metazoa > Mollusca > Cephalopoda > Sepiida > Sepiolidae > Euprymna > Euprymna scolopes. Next base: position 17,841,557 of record NC_136509.1, on the reverse strand, counting down.
CTATTCTAATATATTTTTGTATGATAAATACAAATCTCGTCAAAAATCTTATATACTTACTCATATATATATATATATATATATATATATATATATATATATATGTACTTACTCATATATATATACATATATATATATATATATATATATATATATATATATATATATATATATATATATATACAATCAGACCATTCAGGTAGTCTCTCCCTCTTGGATGAGGTTAAAAAAAAGAGCCTTCTATCTCATAGATCCGACTTTGTCAACTAAGCCCCAATCTTGTTAATTTTCCTAGGCATGTAATCTTTCCTAGACATGGTCCCAAATAGTAGCCCCTTATGTCCCAGAGGCGATATGCAATGTTAGGGGTGAATGTGAGTAAAGAAAGCAAAAACAAAAGAAATCACAAAATGATCGCTTGATATAATGACTAATCAATATTCACTTGAAAATGTTAATCTGTTGCCAATCTATGAACATAAAAAAAATCTGTCTACAGGGGTCCTCCCTCATTCCACGTATCTATATAGTCATTAAATTTGGAAGACCCCACCATTAAGTGAGTCATAACCGCAGCAGGAAACCTCATATCTGAAGGAACATAATTTCTTCTGGTGCTCCATACCACATGATCTTAAAAAGAGATACTGACTTTTCTTAAAAGAGAAATCAAATTCTGGGTGGCCAAATACAAAATCCGAGATATTTCTTAAAACTTTGGCGATTTCTCTTTGCTTAGTTGAATATTTCTCACTTGAAGAAGTGTGGCATCAACAGACAAACATGGAGGCAGATCATTTTTGGCTTAACAGCCATTGGTATGTGAAAATTTACTGAATTTCACGATCTCGGTATATTACATATAAGTCTATATATATATATATATATATATATATATATATATATATATATATATATATATATATATATATATATATCAGCTTCTTTTCATGAGTGGTCGTGGATCGGATTTTGTTTAACTAAGACGAATGCAACATGTTATGCAAGAAAAACACAAGGTAAACATCCGCTTAGTGTTCTTCAATGTTTTATATAAAGGGAATGGACTTAGAAAATAGAGAGACTAATGGCATCTTATGTATTTATTTACTTGTTAAACTTAAATTATTACTTAACGAAATGAGTGACTTAAACAGAGATACATCGGTAATTTTCACCTCATATTATTCTACATTATTCACCGTGTCTCGTTCGAATGGCATCCCGAAGAGAGACTTATCTGAAAAGCTTAGTTTTCTCTCGCCCGCAAACATGACGTCATTCGCCATATAACCATATCGTTCGACTTCTTTTTGTCTACGACGTTTAATAGCTTCCTCTGCTTTGCCATCCATCTTTTATTTGAACTTGAAAACAATTCTGTTTTACAGATATGGGTTATCGTTATGCACTCAACCATACTCTAGTCAGAGTGCACACTAGCTAATCATTAGGTATCTTTAATATAAAGCATGCCGTAAGTAGCCTATAACTTTTAGAAAATAAAATTATTATTGATGTTATGTTTGTAGTCTACCGAAAAACACTGGGAAGTAAAATAGTCGATTATTATGATTATAATTGTAAAGATAAAAAAATGTCATCGATGTCAAAAGTTATGTAAAGTTAAAATATTTACATTTAATAGTTCCTAGGAATATTAATCTGATATTAACTTGAGAGATTGGAATTTAATCTAACAATAATAATAAGCAAATATAACTGACAAAAAACAGACAAGGATCTTTGTTTACGTGGGTCATGACATCATAAAAATAAAGATTTGTGAGACACGTAGAATTTTAGTTACGTAGGAAAAAACGGTTCGATACGCAACACATTAGCGGACTCCCGAGATTTTGGGGAGTGACGCCTGTGGAAGTCAGAAAGGGGCGACTTGGCATGATGTAGTCGTATACAAAGCATGCCAACTCTGAAAAAGAACAAAGTAAGAAATAAATGATCATATCAAAATATAATTCACGCATGAAAAGCACCATTAATTTCAAGACGCATAAAAGAAAGATTTGAGGTTTGTGTCATTGCTGGTGCTTGCACCAACAACGATGTTTGTCTCTTGCTCTCGATAAACTATTAATATATGTATACACACATCAAAACACAGTAAAGAATTCTAAACAATTACCGATCATAAAACGGTTAAGACGATCATGAATGTTAAAGGTACTGTCATAAATATACATTAGATGAATCACATATCGCAAAACGTTTAACACTCATAAGTTAGGAAGGAAGAGCTCTTTCAGTCTTTGAGAGACTATGGGTACCCACGAAGGGGTGTCTGCGCGTGGAATTTTTGTGACAGGAAGTGCGCAGTCTCCAACCACACCTCTCCTTAGTCGACATTGTTAAATACCAGTGGCCAGTGAAGTGTGTACAGGACGACTGGAAACAAATGCCGAGATAAGCGGAGAGCTCATACAGCGACTAGAATTCCCAAATGGTCACCAATCTGGTACTAACAAGGCTCGACGTTGCTTAACTTCGGTGATCTGACCAGAACGGGTGTGTCAACGCGATTATACCGTATAAGTTAGGATAGATTCGTTATATATACAAGGACAATATCGTTATAGACACATTGACTACACCGGCGAATCTATGCCAACGATAACATCATTTCATTCACACTTACTGGATGATTGACTGTCGTTATTACCAATACAAGATGGTAATACGGGAGTTATGAGTTAACTTTAGATTATAGAAACATTAAAAATCAAAATGTAAAATTGCACTTTAGATTGTATGTTAAAAAACGGGCATCGAAATCTAATACGGGATGTACTTTTTTTTTCCTTGCGAACTCATTCTCACAGAAGAGACGCTCCGTGTCTATCTCTACTTTATCCTTAATATCCAGGAAGGCTTTCGACTACGATTTAGTTTATGGTCCCACCCCCCGCGAGACATTCGTAACAAATACTCGCCTAGCTATAACCACTGTCAACATTTTCCCTACTCCCTATTTGTGACTTTTACATTTGGACTTTTAAACGTGTTACTAAAATTTCAGTGAAGACCAATCGTCGCTTCCAACGAGAAATCAATGGTAAGCGGATATTGCGATAGTGCAAATGAATTTGCAACGGTTATCGAACGAGATGGTGAGTACTGGAAATCCGAAAGGACGGGTTGTTAATTTGATTCCAGGTAACACTGCAGATTGTTCTCAAAGAGAATATTTTGATGACAGCCTGTGTGAAAACTAAATGAAAACTGCATGTGACAAAATTTCTTTCCTAGAACTGCTCGACTGTGGAAATCTATTTCATGGGGATGTTTTCCAGCTGACTACAACATGGTCGTTTTCAAGTCCAATGTAAATAAGTTTTTGTTGGGCCGCCCCTTAAATAATCAAATTTTATCAAATTTCCACTGTTACTGATAATTACGGCATTGTTTCACCACCACCTGACACTTATTATATTAACGTTTATCCTCGAGTAGTCTTTCATCCTTGATTATTTGTGATTCCTATATAAAAAAATGTTGGTAGGAATTTTTCATAAGATAGCTTAAATGTATAAACTAGTGATGGGACGATTCAATATCTTTCCCGATTCCGATACAATTAACAATTCCATACTAATTTACCAATTCCAATACAATAACCAAGCTTGTACTAAATCCCGATTCTGATACAATTAACGATTCCGCATAATATTCCCGATTCCGATACAATTAACGATTCCCAATTCCGTATCAAATTCACAATTCCGTATAAATTACCAATTCCGTATAAAATTTCTAATTCTGTATACAATTCCCGATTGCATATAAAAATCCTAATTCTAAGAAAATTGACAATTCTGTATACAATTCCCGATTCCATATAAAATTCCAAATTTTGTATATAATTCCCAATTCTATATAAAATTCCCTATTCTGTATAAAATTCCAAATTCTGTATAAAATTCCCAATTCTGCATAAAATTCCATATAAAATTCCCAATTCCATATACAATTCTCAATTCCATATACAATCCCCAATTCTGTATAAAATTCCCAATTCCGTATAATATTCCTTATTCAATATAAAATTCCCGATTCCATATAAAATTCCCAATTCCATATAAAATTCTTTATTCAATATAAAATTCCCAATTCCATATAATATTCCCAATTCCATATAAAATTCAAAATTCTGTATAAAATTCCCTATACCATATAAAATTACCACTACCATATAAACTTCCCAATTCTGTAAAAAATTCCCTATTCGATATAAAATTCCCAAATCTGTATAAAATTACCTATAAAATATAAAATTCCTAATTTCATATAAAATTCCCAATTCCACATAACATTCCAAATTCCGTACTACTTTGCCTATTCCATATAAAATTCCCTATTCTGTATAAAATTCCCTATTCCATATAAATTTCCTGATTTCATATAAAATTCCCAATTCCATATACAATTCCAAATTCAATATAAAATCCCTAATGCGATATAAAATTCGCAATTACATATAAAATTCCCTATTCTATATAAAATTCAAATTCCATATAAAATTCCAAATTCCATAAAAAATTCCCTATTCCATATAAAATTCCCAATTCTGTATAAAATTCCCACCTCTGTATAAAATTCCCAATTCTGCCTAAAATTCCCAATTCCATATAAACTTCCCAATTCCATATAAAATTCGCAATTACATATAAAATTCCCAATTCCATATACAATTGCCAATTCCACCTACAATTCCCAATTCTGTATAAAATTCCCTAATCGGTATAATATTCCATATTCCATATAAAATTCCCAATTCCATATAAAATTCCCAATTCCATATAAAATTCACAACTCTGTATAAAATTCCCTATTCTATATAAAATTCTACTTTCCGTATAAAATTCCCAATTTCATATAAAATTCTCACCACCATATAAAATTCCCAATTCGGTATAAAATTCCCTATTCCATATAAAATTCCTAATTCCGTATAAAATTCCAAATTCCGTACTACTTTTCCTATTCCACGTAAAATTCTTTATTCAATATAACATTTCCTGTTCTGTATAAAATTCCCAATTCCATATAAAATTCCTTATTCCATATAAAATTCGCAATTGCATACAAAATTCCCAATTCCATAAAAAATGCCAAATTCCGTATAAAATTCGCAATTAAATATAAAATTCCCTATTTCATATAAAAGTATCAATTTCATATAAAATTCCAAAATCCGTATAAAATTCGCAATTTCCTATAAATAGATAATATAAATGAATATAAAATTCTTTATTCCATATAAAATTCGCAATTACATATAAAATTCCCAATTGCATAAAAAAATTCAAAATTCCGATCGAAATTCGCAATTCCATATAAAATTCCCTATTCCATATCAAATTCCATATAAAATTCGCAATTCCATATAAAATTCCAAATTCCGTATAAAATTCCTAATACCATATAAAATTCCCTATTCGATATAAAATTCACAATTCTGTATAAAATTCATAATTCTGTAATAAATTTCCAATTCGATATAAACTTCCCAATTCCGTATACAAATTCCCAATTAAATATAAAATTCCTAATTACGTAAAATAATTCCTGATTCCGTATAAAATTCGCTAGTCTTTAAAAAAATTCTCTATTCCATATCAAATTTCTCCATTCCTTATAAAATTCCCAATTCTGTATAAAATTCCCAATTCTGTATAAAATTCCCTATTCCATATAAAATTCCTGAATCCACACAAAATGCTCAATGCTGTATAAAATTAACAATTACATATAAAATTCCCGATTCTATATAAAATTCCCTATTCCATATAAAAATTCCCAATTCTGTATAAAATTAACAATATCATATAAAATTCCTTATTCCATATAAAATTCGCAATTACATATAAAATTCCCAATTCCATATAAAATTCCAAATTCCGTATAAAATTCGCAATTCCATATAAAATTCCCTATTCCATATAAAATTAGCAATGACATATATAATTCGCAATTCCATATAAAATTCCAAATTCCACATAAAAATTCGCAATTACATATAAAATTCCCAATTCCATATAAAATTCCAAATTCCGTATAAAATTCGAATTTCCATATAAAATTCCCTTTTCTATATAAAATTCCCTATTCCATATAAAATTCACAATTCCATATAAAATTCGCAATTCCATATATAATTTCAAATTCCGTATAAAATTCCAAATTCCATATAAAATTCCCAATTCCATATAAATTCCCTATTCCATATAAAATTCACAATTCTGTATAAAATTTCCAATTCTGTATAAAATTCAAAATTCTGTAAAAATTCCCAATTCGGTATAAACTTCCTGATTCCATCTAAAAATTCTCAATTTAATATAAAATTCTCAATTTTGTAAAAAATCCTTATTCCCCATAAAATTCTCTATTTTGTATAAAATTCCCTATTCCATACAAAATTCCCAACTCTGTATAAAATTCGCAATTACATATAAAATTCCCAATTCTATAAAAAATTTCCTATTCCATATAAAATCCCCAATTCCGTACAAAATTCACAATTCGATATAAAATTCCCAATTCTATATAAAATTCCCAATTCTGTATAAAATCCCCAATTCCATATAAAATTCTCTATTCCACATAAAATTCCCAATTCTGTATAAAAATTTCTAATTCCATATAAAATTCCTTATGTCATATAAGATTCCCAATTCTCAAAAAAAATCCCCAATTCCATATAAAATTCCCAATTCAATATAAAATTCTCAATTCGGTATAAAATTCCAAATTCCGTATAAAATTTCCAATTTTCTATAAAATTCCCAATTCTGAATAAAAATCCAAATTCCATATAAAATTCTTCATTCTCTATAAAATTCCCAATTCTGAATAAAAAATCTATATTCCATATAAAATTCCCAATTCTGAATAAAAATCTATATTCCATATAAAATTCCCAATTCCATATAAAATTCTCAATTTCCTATAAAATTCCCTATTCCATATAAAATTCCCAATTCCATATAAAATTCCCAAGTCCATATGAAATCCCCTAATTCTGTATAAAATTCCCAATTTCTTATAAAATTCCCAATTCCATATAAAAATCCCTATTCCATATAAAATTCCCAACTCTGTATAATATTTAAAATTCGGTATAAAATCCCCAATTCCATACTAAACTCCTTATTCTGTATAAAATTCCAAATTCCATACAAAATTCACTATTTCATGTAAAATTCCCAATTCCATATAAAAAACCCCATTCTGTAAAAATTCCCAATTCTGTTTAAAATTCCTAATTCTGGATAAAATTCACAGTTCTTGATAAAATACCGAATACTTTATAAAGTTCCCAATTCTGTAGAAAATTCCAGATGCCCTATAAGATTCCCAATTCTGTAGAAAATTCCCAATTCTGTGTAAAAGTTCCAATTTAATGTAATATTCCCAATTTCAAATAAAAACTTCCCAATTCTGTATAAAATACCCAGTTCTGTATAAAATACCCAATTTTGTATAAAATTCCCAAGTCCATATAAAATTCCCAATTCCATATAAAATTCTCAATTCTCTATAAAATTCCCAATTCTATATAAAATTTCCAATTCCATACTAAATTCCCAATTCCATATAAAATTCCCAATTCCATATAAAATTCCTTATTGCATATTACATTTCCTATTCCTGTAAAATTCCCAATTCTACATAAAATTCCTAATTCTGTATAAAATTCAGAATTCTGTATAAAATGCACCATATACATATAAAATTCCCAATTCAGTATAAAATTCTTGATTTGATATAATTCTTGGTTCCATATAAAATTCCCTATTTCATATAAAATTCACAATTCCATATAAAATTTCCAATTCTCTACAAAATTCCCAATTCCATATAAAATTCCCAATTCTGTATAAAATTCCCAATTCTATATAAATTCTCAATTTCATATAAAATTCCCAATTCTCTATAAAATTCCCAATTCTCTATAAAATTCCCTATTCCATATAAAATTCCCAATTTTATATGAAACTACCTATTCCATATAAAATTATCTATGCCATATAAAATTCCTAATTCTGTATAAAATTCCCCATTCCGTAAATAATTCTTGATTAAGTATAACATTCCCGATTCCGTATTAAATTCCCAATTCAGTATAACATTCCCTATTCGGTATGAAATTCCCGATTCTGTATAAAATTCCCAATTCCGTATAAAATTTCCAATTCCGAATAAAATTCCCAATTTCGTATAAAATTCCCGATTCCGGATAAAATTCTTGATTCGGTATAAATTTCCCGATTCCTTATAAAATTCTTGATTCGGTATAAAATTCTCAATTCCATATAAAATTCCTGATTCCGTATAAAATTCCCTATTCTGTATAAAATTCCCATTTTTGTATGAAATTCACAATTCTGTATAAAATTTCCAATTCCGTATAAAATTATCGATTTCGTTACGATAACAGATTCTGTACTAACCTCCCGATTCCAATACAATTACCGATTCTGTACTGAATTTTCGATTCCGATACAATTACTAATTCCATACTAAATTCCCAACTCTGATACAATAACAAATTCCATACTGAATTCCCGATTCCGATAGAAAAACCGATGCCATAATAAATTCCCGATTCCAATACAATAACCAATGACAGAATAAATGCCCGACTCCGGTACAATCACCGATTCCGTACTAAATTCCCGATTCCGATACAATTACCGTTTCCATACTAAATTCCCGATTCCAATAAAATCACCGATTCCGTACTAAATTCCCGATTCCGATACAATTACCGATTCCATACTAAATTCCCGATTCCGATACAATTACCGATTCCATACTAAATTCCCGATTCCGATACACTCACCGATTCTATACTAAATTCCTGATTCTGATAGAATCACCAATTCCTATTCCGATTCTTTATAAATCTCTAAATATTTTACTATAAAATTACAATTTTTCCCCCGATTTCTGTAACTACACATGTTAAGTGTGCACATATTTTGTCAAATGTAAAAACATACAGGTAAAGTGTAATCTATAGCTTTACTGGTAGTTGGAAATCAATTTTTATTCTTTTATTATTACTAACGCTAAAATAAAATAAAAAAATCGAATTAAAAAAATGATATTAAAGGAATCGTTTGGGGAAATCGGAAAATACACACATTTTTTTCCGATTCCAATACCGATTCTGACACTCCCTAAAACTTCTGATTTTTCCGATTCCCGATTTCGATTCGGATTGATCGTTCAAACACTTGTTTAAACATTAAAAAAAAAAAACTAATATAAAACTTCAACTTCCAAGATCAAAGGAAACACAGAAATAAATAGAAATATTGAATGACAGTAGACGAAAGGTAAAGCTAAGCAAACTGGCTTAAAGGAGAAGCCACTTAATAAAAATAATTGCAATTATTTTATTTCGCTGACGTAATGGATGGTCACATCTTCTTATATCCATGCTGACATTCAGGTTTCCTCATTCAATGTGTCTTTTGTTTGTTTGTCCTCTTGAACTTCGCATCTCATTCGATTTAATTGTTCCCGTTTATGTTTACCCTATTTCCCAAACGATCCCTGCAAACAATTTTATAAATGCCGTCAAATATCATAATCTTCGTGGCATAATTAATGATAATGCCACAAAATTGCCTAGTCTTCACAAAGCAATTAATGACACTGGCATCACATATCTGTTAATAATACTGTGATAAAATCTAAATAACAATAATAATAATAATAATAATAATAATTCCCTTCCATCCCCATCTCCCTGCACTTCCATCCCTCTCCTCCTCCTCCTCTTTCTCCTCTTCCTCCTCCTCCTTCTACCCATATTCCTCTCACCCCCTCATGCCCTCCCCTAATTGTAGCCTCAGCTGATGCTGGCACTACACCAAAGGATCAAGAAGGATGGAAAGACCGAAGAGTGAAAGTGAAACACACACACACACACACACACACACACACACACACACACACACACACACACACACACACAAATATATATATATAAATTTTGAGTGTTGGTGCATGGATATTCATATTTAAAACCCTATTATTCTATTTATTTAAAAAGAAAATACAACTTCGTTATACTATGAGCATTTTTATATATAACTACTAATCCATCTTTTTTCACTAAACACATCTTTGCATAAATAACTGAAAGTTATTTATATATTTTATCTATAAAACATTTTTGTTATAAAACTTTGATTTTGTCCAGTTTAGGTAGTACTTTCTACTTTGTGACCCTTTTATGCTTGATTTTTTTTTTATTTCATTCAATTTATAATATAGCATGTTCTGCATATCTATCTGTCATTCACTAAGCCGTAACGTCCATACCAATATTATTTTAAATGCTGGTGTGGCTCTTGGCTAAACTTAAATACGCTATCTTCGTCCAATATGGCTTCTTCCAAAGCCATGGAACTCGCCTCACACGTATTCAAACTAGTTCATTGAAACGGACGTGTCTTTTTCAGTCACAGTTTTCGATATTTTAGATTTTGTCTGTTTTGATATTTTATTTTCTTTATTTATCGATGCTTTTAATATTTTGTTTTCGTTTAATATTGATTTTTCCTTGCCACAATGCTTCACCGTGACTGTTATTTAACAATCGGTATTGAAGAGTTATCTCCCCATGTTCCTCTAATGTGGATTCTAAAAATGCAGACACATTATTATTATTATTATTATTATTATTATTATTACCGATAATTCATTCATGAAGACAATGAGCCGACGTTTTGTTTTGCAAAACAATACATGAATAGAAAGAAAAGAAAACATAAAAACTAACTTTATTTCTGTTTTAGTGAAGCTTGTCTTAATTGGGTAAAACAGTTTCCAATCTAATTGCCGCTTAGCCGCACGTTTGTGGAACCGCAAAACGACACTAGCTATAATTTGAAAATATGGTTCCGAACAAAATGAATAATAGAAATCATTTTCATGATTGATAGTAGGTTTTGAAATAACGACCACGACAACAAATACAGAACAGGGAAAACAGATGGCGTTTCTTTCTTCTTTCAGACGCGTCTAAGTATTATACAAGAGGCTCCGTCCGGTGGGAAGGCTTAATTTTCAAAATATAATTTTCAGTGGTAAAAAAATATGCAGTGAATGAATTATCATATTTTAGAAACACCCACGTGTTTCAAAACGAGGTTCTGCCTGTCGGTCTGTCAGGTTTGGTTTTAAAACAGTATTTTACATATGCCTAAGCAATTGTATAAGCGGCTACGTCCGTCAGTAAGTTAGATTTTAGTGTAAAACACGATTTGAAAAGGTTGTGATGTGATCCTTGATTTTAGTAGAGAAAATTCAAGACAACAATAGTGTATAAGGGTATTGCTAAGAACCACATTCATATTTAATATATATTTTAACGAAGGAAGTACGTGAGCATGCCCATATCGATCGGTTGATCGATTATTATTAAAATCGTATTTGATGTTGTAAAATAAAATGTTAGTTAGAATGTTATCAAGACTAAAGTATTTTAGGATAAAAATATTTATGTTATAAACGAAAAGGGATGTTAGTTTTCATAGCTAAGAAAAACAGGGTAATTTTTATTTTTTTTTTAAAATTCATTTTCACCCCAACCAAAGCACAGTGCCACTTTGATAGAGAGGGCTTCTCTCATAGACATGTTGAAGGAATGCTATGTAGGGAGTTTAGCAGCAAGATGTCTGTTCACATAATACTTGAACTTCTGCATATCAGTACAGCTGAGGAAGCAGAAACCCGGAATGGAATTCCAAAGTTTAGCAGTTCTGGAGAAGGAGCTATTAGAGTAGAATGCTTTCTTACATCTAGGGATCTCTACTGTGAAGAGGTGGGACTTTGCTGCTTGTCGGGTTTGATGGGGTTATTTACGTCGCGGGGGAACCGGGGCTTGTAGTTCATCGGATCATCCACATATAAACAAGAAACATGACAGACATCAGCCAATGGCCATGATGGATACGTATTGATGACGTCATTAGAAGGGAGATGTTTTTGTATAAGGTTTTAGCCAGTTAGTGGATCATCCGATTTTTTTCATTCGTTACGCGGAATTAATGTCGTAACAAGATAGTTTGGGATACACGTAGGAATTAGCCAAGAGTCGACAGCCGGTACTCAAAGGGAGAGAGACGTTTGACCGACCGAAATGGCTACGAGCAAGGGAACGTGTTGGAAAATGTCGATAGTAAAAATCTAAGACCAGGGTACAACTTTATTATGAGAAAACATTGGTAAATAAAACTGCTGTAAATACAAGTACGATTTCGGGTCGTACAAATTTTCAATCGCAACTTAACCAAAGATCCGTCAAATCAAGATCTACCCAGAGGGATAAGGTATGTTCCTCCATTGGTCAATGCAACAGCCCCCAAAGAGAACTGTGTCCGTCTCCTATTATTGTAAAGACCGTCGTTTAAAAATATTATATGACCTGTTTATACACTCATCACCAGATGATCACATATACACTTCAAATATATATATATATATATATATATATATATATATATATATATATATATATACACTTAACATCTTAGAGACAATTAAATACAACACACGTCAAACAGAAAATAAACAGATATTTATATATACTAGTAAATATATGAACACATTGTATAAACTATATTACACATTCAAAAATGGAAATAAAGTGAAGCATTGAAAGAATCAAGGGGTCACCAGGTAGTAAGTGCTACTTAAAAAGCAAAAATAAACAGAATTTCGAAAATACAAAACTTAAGAAGAACGAAATTTATAACAAAATTTTATTTACACGAGATAAAAATATAAAAGTTAATTCCATTTTAATAAATGTTCATATTGCAAACACGTGTTTGTGTAATAAAATTTGGGTAAGTGCTCACAAATCTTAGAATTATGTAGGTCAGTATGTTCATAATGTGAATATCAGTAAGCATCGTCGCATTGTCGATGTGTATGTGTGTGTGTGTGCGTTAATTTGCCTTGCTATTATATGTTAGTGTGGCTAGCAATTTCTATCTAATTGCCTTACTTTTATTTGTGAGTAAGCATTTGCGTGCAGGATAAATCAGGCTGATATGTGAGTCATTGAGGACCGTCTCCTACCTACGACTAAAGGCCGATGGAAGTCTTTTAAACACTTGGGCATTTTTCTAGTTTTAGGTTGTTTATTTTATAGGAGTGTATTTTAGCATTTTCACGTAGACTTGTTACTTTTTTAGTTTGAAAATTTTTTTTTTAGTTAACACTTTTCTTTGAGACTCAAATTATTTCACTTCCCCCATAAAATGTTCCACCCCCCCAAGAGCAACACGTTTATATGAAAATAATCAGAACTTAGAAAGAAAATCAGGTTGCTTCAGAATCGTTAATCCGTATTGAATGACACAAACACGCACACCCAACACATCCCGTGTATCTGGCCAGAAAAGATAGGAGGCGAAAAGTAACCAATGACTCAATAACTAGCTTTTTTTCATCTCGCGCATATATATATATATATATATATATATATATATATATATATATATATATATATATATGTATATATATATATACTCACTAGAGGCAACCAGGCGAACAAACTCAAATGGATGCAGACAGCTATGCACGAACTAACAAGAACAAGGTTGATCAAAACACATGCATACACAATGCCACGCTGCCAAATACTTACATAAGTATATTATTTACATTATGAATATATTTTATGTTAGTTACTACTAACTCAATTTCTTTTGTCAAAAGTGTGTTTGCACTATGAATAATTTACTGATTGCAAATAGTTTAGATGTGCTTTTAAAATTATAGATACAAGAATTGTTTACGTATAACATTTTACTTTCTAACCTTTTGCATAGCACTATGTAACTGGTGACCCGTTTCTGGCATTTAGATTTTTATCCGTTTTTTTTTCAATGTCAGTGTGTGTATATGGATTGTTAGCGCTGTTCATTGATTCGTTTCAAAGATGATACTATCGCGATAAATACACTATCCGAAGCCATGAGCAGTATTTTATTCAGCCAGACTTAAATTCAAAATATCATTACAAGAGATATCAACGGACCTCTGAAGGGGCTTTGTCCGTCAGTTTCTCTACCGTTTTTTTTTTTTCAATAATAAGCGTGATAGTTGAACCAGGATAAAAGGTATAAACACACGTATTGTTTTTTATGGTTTTACTTTATGTTTTTCCCCTTTCGTTTATTGTGCATAGTTTGGGGAGGGGCCCGTCTGGTAAATGACACTCCGGCGTATTTTCTTGCTCTTTACGAGAGGTCATAAAAGATTTATGCTTGCCCATAAAAAACCCGAAAAAAACTATAAAAAGCAACGTATCTAAGAGAGCACTATATTTTGAATACACGACAAATTCTAGATGAACTATTTATTGCTACAAGCTATTAGATTTGGAAAGACAGTCATTTTATAGTATTTTTTAGTTAGAGGAAAAATGTACCAAAAACACTAACGTTTACAGAGAATATTTATGGTTGTCGTAGGGGTTGCATCCAGCTACTGTGCGTGCAGCAACGCCAGGTTCAAGAATGACTGCACAACAAAATCATTTTTAAAGCATTTAAACTATATATATATATATATATATATATGTGTGTGTGTGTGTGTGTATATATATATATATATATATATATATATATATATATATATATATATATATACCGTACTTTAGGGTAATTGCGCCAAGTCCGTAGCAATTGCGCTAACTAGCTGAACGTGCTCTTTTGGCAACCACGCATATAAAGAGCCCTTTTTTTAGTTGGCACAATTACTCCCGGATATGGCGCAATTACTCCAAAGTACGGTAGCATTTCATCCCGGCGTTGCCCGGGTGTTTGGATATGTATGTGAGCAAAAAAAAATGTGGTAGTAGGGAGGAAGGCTCGAACCCATACAACTTAGGAGGAAAAGAACGGGAAAAATACCCTGGCGTCTTTGCGGTTACGACCACCGCCAAACCTGAAGTGATTCATGTTTAAATTAAGTCTAGACGATCAAAAGTTGAGGATATCTTTCATAAATATCGGCGAAAAAAGAAACGGCCCCGTAGAAAAGTATTTAGTTGAAGGTGAAGCTATTAATGTTGTTAGCCACTTTGCATGAAAGGTCGAACTTTAAAACGATACTGATCTTGGTAAAACCTGTCGCAGCTGTCGAAAGTTTTAGGCAGACATGCAAACATACATACATACAGTTCTATGTTGGTAACTGAAAATTTTCAACATAAACCGGTGAAAAAGCTTGCCCTATCTCTGAATACCTTTTATGTAAAATTTCAAATGTTTAAACCAGAAATTGTCTGAGTAATTTGGTAGAGACACCAGAGGTATTTTTTTTTATCTTTGACCCCTATTATGACCCATAAAATTTATTGTTTTGGGCTCAAATAAAGTTATTAAGTTAGATCCATGCCCAAGTAACCTATTTCTAAAAATTCAAGTGTTTAGACCCAAAATTGTCGGAGGAGTTTGTTAGAGTTCTCAAAGGTCAAATCGTTGAACTTTGACCCCTTAACAGCGAAATTTCTGACCGAAACCCGAACACATCGATCTTTCCAAATCTCAGTACCCCGTATATCAAATTTCGAATCTGTAGACTTTAAATTGACAGAGTTATTGCGTAGGGAAATGTACACACACAAATAGACAGACACACAGATACACAGCCACGTTCACTTTTATATATATACTAGCATGGGTACCCGGCGTTCCCCGGGTGTTTGGAGGTGTATGCTGAGCAAAAAAAACAAAACAAAAAAAAAAAAAACCAAAACAAAAACAAAAAAAACAGTTAAAAAAAACACTTTGACCCCTATTATGGACCCTTAATATTTATTCTTTTGGGCTCAAATCAAGTTATTAAGTTAGATCCATGTCCAAGTAACCTATATCTAAAAATTCAAGTGTTTAGATCCAAAATTGTTGGAGGAGTTTGGTAGAGTTCTCAAAGGTAAAATCGTTGAACTTTGACCCTTTAGCAGCCAAATTTCTGGCCGAAAACCGATCACATCGATTTTTCCAAAGACTGTAGACTAAAAGTTGACAGAGTTATTGCGTAGGGAAATATACACATACACAGACAGAAACGCAGACACCAGACACACATAGACGTTCGCTTTTATATATATACTAGCATGGGTGCCCGGCGTTGCCCGGGTGTTTGGAGGTGTAAGCTGAGCAAAAAAAAAAAAGGGTTAATTTTTATAAAAACTTAGACCCCTATTATAACCCCTTAAAATTTATTGTTTTTGTCTCAAATAAAGTTATTAAGTTAGATCAATGTCCAAGTAACCTACATCTAAAATTTAAATTGTGTAGACCCAAAATTGTCGAAGGAGTTTGGTAGAGTTCTCAAAACTCAAATCGTTGAACTTTGACCCTGTAACAGCGAAATTTCTGGCAGAAAACCGATCACATCGATTTTTCCAAATTCCAGTACCCTCTATATCAAATTTCGAGTCTGTAGACTTAAAATTTACAGAGTTATTGCGTAGGGAAATGCACACACACAGACACACATATACACAGATATGTTCACTTTTATAGATATACTATCATGGGTACCCGGCGTTTCCTGGGTATTTGCAGATGTATGTTGAGCAAAATCAATAAATAAATAAAAGGTGTAATTTTTTTAAACTTTGATCCCTATTATGACCCCGTAATATTTATTGTTTTGGGCTCAAATCAAGTTATTAAGTTAGATCCATGTCCAATGAACCTATATCTAAAATTTCAAGTGTGTAGACCCAAAATTGTCGAAGGAGTTTGGTAGAGTTCTCAAAAGTCAAATCGTTGAACGCTGACCCCTTAATCGCCAAATTTCTGGCCAAAAATCGATCACATCAATTTTTCCAAATCTCAGTTACCTGTATATCAAATTTCGAGTCTGTAGACTTAAAATTGACAGAGTTATTGCGTAGGGAAATGAACATATACAGACACACAGATACACAGATACACAGACAGACACTTTCACTTTTATAGATATATAGACTAGCATTTCAGTCCGGCGTTGCCGGGGTGTTTTGAGGTTCATGTTGAGAAAAAAAAGAACAAAAGAAAGGTCATTTTTTTTAACTTTGACCCCTATTATGACCCCTTAAAATTTAATGTTTTGGGCTCAACTTAAGTTATTATGTTAGATCCATTTCCAAGGAATCTATATCTAAAATTTTAAGTGTTTAGACCAAAAATTGTCGGAGGAGTTCGGTAGAATTCTCAAAAGCCAAATCGCTGAACTTTGACACTTTAACAGTCAAATTTCTGGCCGAAAACGGACCACATCGACTTTCCTAAATCTCAGTACCCTCTATGTCAAATTTCGAGTCTGTAGACTTAAAATTGACAAAGTTATTGCGTAGGGAAATGTACACACACAGATACACAGACAGTCAGACGGACACGTTCACTTTTATAGATATATAGACTAGCATTTGTGCCCTGCGTTGCCCGGGTGTTTGGAGGTGTATGCTTAGCAAAAAAAAAAAAAAAAGAAACGGTCAATTTTTTTTAACTTGACCCCTATTATGTCCCCATAAAATTTATTGTTTTGGGCTCAAATCAAGTTATTAAGTTAGATCCATGTCCAATGAACCTATATCTAAAATTTAAAGTGTTTAAACCGAAAATTGTCGGAGGAGTTTGGTAGAATTCTCAAAAGTCAAATCGTTGAACTTTAACCCCTTAACAGTGAAATTTCTGTCCGAAAACCAATCACATCGATTTTTCCAAATCTCAGTACCTTGTATATCAAATTTCGAGCCTGTAGACTAAAAATTGACAGAGTTATTGCGTAGGGAAATGTATACAGACAGACAGTCAGACACGTTCACACCCACCCACACACACACACACACACACACACACACACATATATATATATATATATATATATATATATATATATATGGATGAAACATACTATTAGAAAAGTTCGTATTATTTGGATTCTCCGGACTATCGCTCCCATCTTGAGTATTATTTTCATTATGGTTCGGTCGATGTTATCTCCTTCCTAAGGTTTATCTGATCGTTCTCAGGAATCTCTGTCATACTCCTGAATCTACACGGCATCTAGAGCGGAATCCTTTAATTAATCAAGTACGGTTGTATTCTCCTATTCCGTCAGGTATTACTGGATAGAAGTTTTAATTAATTAGTGATTTATTTGAGAGTCGCTCACACTCATCTGAAAAATTCAAAAACATTGGGATGAGTAATTTAGAGACGTGTACGCTAGGAGATAGACAGTCAAACAAACTCAACCGGAAACATAATCTTCTTGATGGAAGTAATGCCTGGGAATATAATGGTTCTTGTAATTATCTATTTCAATCGTAAATTTATGGATTTGTGTTTTAGATATTGTTCAAGTGAATCCAAAGTAGTGATGACTAATTCGCGATCGTTGCAAAATTTTGAAAAATCCCAGAATAATGGACAAACAACAATATTACGTAATACTTGAATAACCATCAATCTTTATTCTCGGGAATTTGTCAGTTGAACCCGGAAATCATTATTTTACAAGAACGCGTGGAATGGTTGATAAAGTACTTGGTAAATTCACTTGTAAGTTAGAGTTTCTTTGGAGATTGAAGGTTCAATCCTAAGTGAGGGTAATACTCAAAATATAATTGCGAATTACTTAGCATAGCTACTTAGTCGGGGCTGGCAGGATGAGTGCATACTACCCTCGCGAATTAAATAATGGGTTTTGTTCGAAATAAATGTCTATGAATCATCTATATTGATTGGATATCGTTGATAAAGGGAGTTGAGCCCAGGATGAAACCCTAAGGAACGCCAGCGTTAATACTATGATCTTCTGAATTCTTCCCATTAACGACTAATTGTATAGAGTTCTTAGAGATAAAAAATATTTAATAATTGAGGGGACATATTTAGCTATTCTGTAGCTGGAAATCTTGTGAAGTAGAGATTTGTATTATACCTTATCAAAAGCCTTTAATATATCAAGAGCAATTCCCTAGGAACGAAGCCCCGTCAAGCGATTTACTAATCTTGTCTGATATTACTGTTAACACAAGATTAGATTCAGCAGAACGGTAACCATATCACATGTCAGTGTGTAGGTTATTTTAGCTGATGTGGTTTATCACTTGTCTATTAATCACAGATTCCAGTAACTTACCCATGACACACTGGAGACGGACTTAAGAGGCAAAATACCGATCTCCAGCATTTCTCTTAAAGATAACGTTTAATCAGGTTTGTAAGTATGGAAGCTATTTCAGATGGAAGTTTTCTGAGCAATATGATTGGAATGCCGTCAGGTTCGCCCGACAAACAGAATTAAACCATTCTTACCACCATTTAATAATAAGAACGTCGTAGGTTTCATCGGCTGAAACATTGTGAGAATAAGGTATGAGATAAGAGACATAGTCCGGACAACGTAAATAATGCCTATCTCTAGTCAAGTTTTTATTCATTCACTTTTTAAATAAATCTTTATTACATTCTCTCCCTACGAATTGATCTTGTTACATTAGCTGTTCTATATCTATTTACCCAAGAACATTCTCTTAACATGACCATACCATCAGAGTCTCCTTTTCTGCATACAAGTACCTATACTGTCCATAGTCATTCTTTATCGAAGATCATCAGAAATTAATGTCGTTAGAGCTCACATTACACATTCATCGTATCATGGTGATATCATTTCTTGCCATGAATCTTATTCTCTTAGCCTTTTATTCAATTTCAGAATCCGACTTTTGCAATCAGATATTCAGTTCCAACATGGGAACGCCCTCAACATCAGCACATCAGTAACAGTAACATCGATGAAAACAATTGAGAATGTCCTAAATTTCGGCAGAAACACTGATGGTGATTTTAATTGAGTGCCAAATTGACAGTGATTGTCAAACGATCCCGAAGAGCTTTACAAAAAAATATATAAATAAATAAAATAAAATAACATAAAATAAATAAATAAAGAAAAAAGAAAACAAAAAATAAAGACTCACACTTGAAAAGTTCTAAACGCGATCCAAACCTTAAATCAATTTTTTTAATTAACGCTTTTTTTTGTCCATGTGAAAGATTAAAATAAAACTTTACATTAACAGCACGAGAAATCCGTGAAATCATCTTTGTAACGTGCAAATATTTGCATTGGTTTTCGTAATAATGACGGATAACATTCGACTTCTTTATTCGAAGGGCTTTTATTTATTTTTTACTGTTATTTTACCCCAAACAAGACGCAGTGGAACTCTGACGTAGGGGATGCCTAATTAGAACCAAATTTACAAGGATACTATGTAAGGAGTTAACCATCGAGATGTCTGCTCACATTGAACTTCTGCAAGTCAGTGCAGCCAGGGTAGCAAGAACCCGGGAAGGAGTTCCTAAGTCTAGCAGTTCGAGAGAAGAACTTATTTAAGTAGAAGGCTTTTCGACATCAACAGATTTCTGCAGTGTAAAGGGGAGATTTTGTTGCTCGTCAGATTAGTCGAAGATATTTACGTCGACGGGGACACATTTTCATCAATGCATATTCCATTAAAGTACTTGTAAAATAGGCACAGGAATGTCACATTTCGTTGATGGAGCAGAGATTGTAGTTTGGCTGCTAGTACGGGACCTATTAGGTTGGCGACATGTTTCTGAACACAGTTGAATAGCGAGAAACTAGTGGCAGATACACCAGCGTATGGTCGGCAGCAGTACTCCATGCATAGGCGAATAGTGGCTCTGTAAAAGGTTTAGAATACTCACGTGTGAGGAATCTTCTAGCACAGTAGACAGGGCCCACCATCTTCCCAGTAGCATTAGGACTAGCCTCAATGAATCTGTTCCAATTTATGTTGCCTGTGAATGTAAGCCAAAGAGTTGAACTGACGAACTTTCAGGTAGTGTATTATTAGCCATAGTAATACGTGGTTTAGAGGTTTCTTTTAATCATTAAACGAAGGAAGCTTAGATCTGAGAGCATTAAATGTTACCATCAATTTCCGTCCCCATTTCATCATCGGAATGTCTTTCCATAAGGTGTTAGTCATTTTGTTTCGTTTATCCATTATAGAGTTTTGTTTATCATTAAATATATTTATCTTAGAGAAAGTTTATCCTTCATGAATATCAGTAATATGAAAAGTTCAAACGTCGACTTCTGTGGCCTATATGCATTATATCATGCTGTTTTGACGCACGCCCATTCTCTACAAGAATTTTTCTCTCATTTTAGAATGATCGAAATATGCTTCGTCCAGAAATACAGTGTTGTTTAATGCTCGTGAGAAGTATATCGTTTTAAACCATGTCAAAGGCTTTAGATATATCTACTTTCACAGCTTTCCCTGCCTTATCACGTGCATGGTACATACGTTCGAATATTACAGTTAGAATATCAGTAATAGAACGGGCTTGCCTAAATCCATACTGTCGGTCGGAGAGAAGTTTATTATCTGAGGTGGTGGACTAATGCTTGATTAATAAAGGACTCAAAGATACTGGCGAAGAAAGGAAGGGGGCTACTGAAGCTATTTTCCAGCAGTCAGGAAAGCAAGATCCGGTAAGGCGTTTGTTGAAAAGTTTGTCGAAAATCGATGGAACTACAGAGGACCATTTTATTTTAATTGGGTGAAATCAGGATCACACGCCTTCGAGGTATCTAGTTGTTTTTATGACGACATGAACATAGGACATGGTGATTTTCCGAAAATACACTGTGGTTTCTGTCTGAAAAAAGGAAATATAGTAGGAGGTTTTTTTTTGGTCTAAAGTGAAGTTGAAGACAAACTCTCGGGTCAGCTTTTTCGCTTGAGGTTGTTTGCCGTGGATAGTTTTTTGGATAGTTGTGGAATTGTTGATTGCCATTTCTTTACTACACTGTTATACATTTTCCGAAATAACGACTTCCTATTCTCAATGCATTCTTTAGTTACTTCGGAATTCCTTCTCTTTGCTACGATTATTTAACTCTTACAGTTATTTTATATTTACCTTATTTGTACTGGACGTATGTCGAATAAGTCTGTAGGGATTGAAACTTCCAGACTAATTCGATTGTCGCCCTTTAATTCTAATAACCGGAGAGCGACACAGCGACGTCACTTCCTCATTCTTATATTTCTGCCTCTGTTCTGTTGAACTCTCAACCAGTCAGCATGTAACCAAGAACCACTCCGGTTTACCCAACCAACGCTCCTGACTAACCCGTCAGCTTCTCTTCAATCGCAGTAAAATTATTCCTTTCTCAATGAACTCTTATTCTTACTATCTATATACTTGTTTTTTCTCATGTAAATTTATGTGAATTAATCTACATTCTTTCACTAATATATATCGGTATGTTTTCGTCATCATTATGCGACCTTTTGTTTTTTAATCACTTAACATTCAATTCAGTTAACAACATGGAGGATGGGATCGTCTATAATATAAACAGACGATTCTGTGCTGCCCCCATCTCCTACAAGTCCGTGGAATGCATATCTGCTTTTCCTCGATTGCAGCTGCACAGGAAAAGATGAACCATTGGGGAAACCCACTTTCCCTGATGGTTCATCTTTTCTTGTGCAGCTGCAAGTTTGTTTGTGCAGTTTGTTAAAGAACTTCCGTGTAGTGAACATATGTGGCAATTGCTGTTTTGAACCGTTCAGTAAGTTCATTTACACACAGTCCACGCAAGATGAAAAATATACGACGCCATTCTCTATGGGACATTTCTGATGTGATCCCTGATGGCTGTCTAGTCAATTTTCCTGGCGTACCTTGTCATTTTAAGAAA
Organism: Euprymna scolopes; assembly: GCF_053919585.1. Lineage (NCBI taxonomy): Eukaryota > Metazoa > Mollusca > Cephalopoda > Sepiida > Sepiolidae > Euprymna > Euprymna scolopes. Next base: position 17,818,748 of record NC_136509.1, on the reverse strand, counting down.
TGGCTCTTCAACTTGGGTTCGAGAGTTTAAGGTGATTTCTACCAGTATCACAACGTGATCAGCATTCTCGAGTGGACCATGAGAATTTGTTAGATAATCTTTGGGAACTGCGGTCAGAAATAGATGTAGAAGTGAGTATTGCTAATCCGGTTGATCTGGGAGACGAGTCGGGAACCTGACCGTCCGTGACAGGGGATGGGATATGGTAAAGCTATGGTTGATGCCTTTTTTTACAATGGAGTCACCACTTATCAAGGTCTGGAGATCACTAGAGGATATAGGTAATGAGTGTACATCAGTCAATGGGACAATATCATAATAATCATTAATATTGGAACTTTGGTAAATTGGATTACTTAAGGGGATGGCTCATCAAAAACTTGTTCACGTTGGACTTAAAGACGAGCATATTGTAGCCAACTGGAAAGTAGGTAAACGGAAGAAAATTGTAAGGCGTGCAGTTCTAAGAAAGAAGCTCGTTCATGGAATGTTTGTTAAGGTTTAGGCACATATAAAGATTAGGCGAATTTATTGGTAGTGGTTTCAGAAGACGAGTGTTTTTCGTGAAAGTTTGGGGAAGCGGGGAATAGATTTAGCTCAGACAAGCACTTCTCATGAAAATAACGATAAAGCAGAGACAGGCTCGCAACGTCTCTTTTCTTAGAAAGAGGTTAAAAAGAGGAAAATAGGGCATCCTCCCACTAGACTTCAAAGTCTATTTTGAACTCAGTCAAGGCAGGATAGGTCTTTCTAGCAGCTCCTGCCGAAATTATTTTTTGCTTTCCAGATGACTAAGCCCAACGTTAACACGTTCTTGTTGAATCGCCCTCTTAAATAATCTAATTATATCTAATCCCCATTATTAACAATTATTATGATATTCCCCTAATGATACCGTACACACATTAACCTTTATTCCTCAAGTGGCATCCGGGCCTCGATAATATATATGTATAAAATCTATGCTAAAGGTCAGAGAAATGCTGGAACCTTAACAAAAAGTGATAAATTCTAAATGACAGTTTTTTGCTAAAATTGGCAAAATATTTGGACGGCAATCAATCACTGCAAGGATAAGAAAAGCCGGCAGATACGAATATAGAATGAAATCTCAACAACAACAACAAAAACATTAACGCTAAGATTAAGTCGGTGGAAGGATAAAGCAACTATCATGGAACTAAAGGGATAGAAAGGAAAATAATGGTGGCAGTCAGAGACACTTAAAATGACAAAATGTCCACGGATGACAAATGACAGAAATTCGCCCCAAATTAAGGCAATGGGGTTACAGATAGGGAGTGGGAAGATGAACCTATCCAAGATTTAAGAAACCAAAGGGAGAAAATGGCGGGCAAAAATAAACTGGTCGCGATAAAGCAGAGCTTAAGTTGTAAGTGGAATGGATTGCTAATAGTATCGACCACAGAAGAAGAACAAAACCAAAAAGATGATCAAATTATGTCGGGTATAAATGAACAACATGTAATAATAAAAATAAAAAAAATATTTTTACAAGAAGACACGGAAAGATAGAGAGTGCAAATGACAGATAAAAGGGAGAGAAATTGAGAAATAGAGGGAGCGAGAAAGATGGAAAAGAGAGAAAGAAAGAAACAAGAAGTTATCCGTAAGATGCGGCTATTTAATCTGATGTAGAAATAACAATTCTGTTTTAAACTTAACTGTGACTGCCCAACTGATGGATACGCCACGTAAAAATCTAGATAAAACTTAAGTCTGACAGACCAAAGATATCTCTCCGACGCAATCCTCTACCTTTACAAGACACAAATATGTCTTAAGAGTATTCTTTCAACATCTGAAGGGATGCTACCCAAAACCTCAAGTACGTGGTGTCCTTTTCTCCTCCTAACAAACCTTTTCACACAGAAAATACATTGCGTGTCTTTTCCTGCGCTCTCGTTATTTTCACGGCACGCGTTCGACTGAGTTTAAATCTATAGCCACCCTTTGCAAAGAATTCTCGAAAACTACTTGTCTACTTGTAACAACTGTCCACAGTTTTCCTTAAGCTCTATCTTTGTGTGTGTGCGTTTGTGTGTGAAACAGCACTAACCCTATTTGAGTTTAACTAACTTCCTCCGAAGGAAGAAACTCTATGGGAGTATGAAATTCACAAGCGGTCCCCAATCGCATGTGTATCACCGGTAGGGGAGATTATGATGTTAGGTTTTTGCAACTCTTGCAGGGAGATGTCGACGTCCTTTTACATACATCGCCATGAATTCCCAAATTGGTCACCCATTTTAGTAATGACCAGGCTCAACGTTGCTTAACTTCGGTGATCTGACGGGAACCGGTGTGTCAACGTGATTATGCTGTATATATTTATCTGTGCCTTTATCTAAACGTAAATTGCACGAATATTTTTTCTAGAACTGCGCGCATGTGAACATCTATGTCGATAGGCTGCTTTCCAGCGGACTACAATATGGTTGTTTTCAAGCCAAATCTAAACAAATTCATGTTAAGCCGTCCTCTTAAATAATACAATTCTCTCCGCCTTATTTCCACCAGTACTGATCATTACGCTGTTATCTCGCCTATAATTAACAGTTATCCTCGAGGCCTTTATATGTGGCGACTCCCATAAAAAATGAAGCTTGAGAGATAAAACAACATTTTATTTCAACCGCAAGCATGACAAACTAAAGAACAAAAAGTTGTTTCAAAATAAAGCATGGCAGAATAAAATAAAACTATCAAGTCATCCCATGAATTCTGTTCGCATTTATGAATAAAGAAAAGAAATGTTACATTTCCTGAAAGATTTAATCATCAATATACTTTCCCTGATTATCCATGACTTCCTTTCATTTATTAACAAGCTTATTAATTCCGTATTCGTAAAATCCTTTGGGCTTGGATTCGAAAAACTCACAAAGGTCAGTTTCAACATCTTTCTGCTTTACAAAAGCTGTTCCTTCCAAATGATTTTGTACGCTACGAAACAAATTATAGCCTGAAGAAACAAGGTCAAGAGAATGGGGTGGATGAGAAATTTTCTCCCCACCAAGTTCTTCTATAGTTTGTGAAATGATTCTTGCTGTGTGGGGTCGTGTATTATGCTGATGAAATATTACCCCTTTTCGATTCACAAGAGCAGGTCTTTTTACCCACAAAGCTTGGTTCAAACGTTCTAATTGCTGACAGTATATTTGAGGATTAATTGTTGTATTAGGTGGTAACAATTCAAAGTGGATTATTCTTTGGCAATCCCACCATATTGAAAGAAGAACCTTATTTCTATGAATTTCTCTTTTCATTTGTGGCTGAGGTCTTTCTTCTTTACCAAACCATTGTCTGCGACGCTTATCATTTCGATAAAAGATCTATTTTTCGTCACCAATCACAAGTCCATCCAAAACATGCGAAACGAGTTGGCGAGAATGGAGAGAAAAGCAGATTGTTTTTAGACAATTCATGCGGCAGGAACTTTACCAACTTGTTGAAGACGACGATGAACAGTTGCATAATTTTAACTCAGTTTTATTGTCAATTCCTCAACTGATAAAGCAGGATTTTCTTTAAAAAACTTATCATCAAACTCAACTGGATGCCCGATTCGCTCTTCATCTTCAAGAGTAAAATTTCCACTTCTGAATTTCGCAAACCATCTTCTGCAAGTTCTTTCATTCACACATTCCTTTCCATACACTGAGTGAAGATTTCTAGCCACTTCGGCTGCTGAGTTTCCTTTCTTGAACTCATAAAGCATTATATGCCTCAAATGATTCTTATACATTTCCATGTTAGTAGGGTTCTAATCAAACAAATTTAAATTTTATCGTTCCGCAAAAAAATTCAGTTAAATCAGCTAAAATGCATCTAAACATGAAAACTTAAAAAATATTACACAATATACATAATATTTTATAAGTTTAGTTCAATTTAAAAACAAATGTAAAAAATCGGACAGAACTTATGGGATGACCTGATAATTTCAAATTTAATCATGACAAATTAAAATACTAAAGAAAATGCTATTTTCTGACGTAACATTGACAGGCATAAGAAAATGTTTTTTAAACTTAAGTATGATAAAATAATGAAGCAACGAAAATGCTGTTTTAAACTTAAGCTTTGCTTATTTAAGTCAGACTGCACAAACACGTCATTTGAAACTTGAACGTGACACACGGCAAGAACAATTATACCTTGTGGTTTCATTATATTCAAATGAAATATTTTTGTTTTATATAGATTTTAGATTAAATGATTTTCTTATATGCGTCTTTTACCTCCGCCGATTGATACGTTATTATACATGCAAATACTGGCGAAAAACAATCATACATATATAATTATTGCTGGCATTATAGTGCCATTTATTTTGTTTCTGCTATATTATATAAATGCGCGAGATGATTTGGTATTGACTTGATAATATCGATTGTTTCGGCATAACGAAACGGATATGTAAAAAAGTACCGAAAATTCCAAAGGTTATTAAGTACGGAAGTAAATATTTAAATCTTGGAATGTAGCTAAACTCTTATTATTATTTTATATACGCTCTGTTTTTATATTAAAAACATTGAGTTTCTAAGCAAGAAAGATTGGTATACATAAAGAAAAATATATTTTACCAAAAAACAACGAATATATAAAACAAGGGTCCACACATTCAAAGTATTGTAATAATATAACATCATATATATATATATATATATATATATATATATATATATATATATATTCTTGTCTATTTGTTTGTTTGTTTGTTTACAATTAAATTAAGATATACAAAAGTTCCATTACTTTAATGTTCTATTCATTTATATATATAGTATAATTCTTGCAAAATATACGATTAAGAGGTGACGTCATTTGTATATTATACTAAGGAAAATCGATTTTATTAAATAGCGGTGTGTTAGTTATTATTTATAGTGAGAGAATTATTTTAAGTGTTCTATTTCTATTTATTATTTAAATTTAATTTATATTGATAACATATTTAATTTAATCTATTTTTACCGACATCGATTTTTTTATAAACCAGTTTGAGTTATTTCCCCTTGGCCCAAACTTTGTTCTTTTTGTTCTTGTTTTCTTTTTCGGCGGATATTAAAACTAAAAACATTTGAGCATTATTTTTTGAATTAGTTTAAATAAAATAATTTCCGTGATTTCGCAATGGTCCAATGGATTTTTAAAATAAAGAAAAACTCCAATTCAACCACGATTCTTTATTTAAAACAATAACAAAAAAACTTTCATTTACGTTTTTTATCAGGTTTTTTTCTTCATATTTCTTTGACATCGTAACTGCTAATTTTTTTTCCGTTTAATAAGACAATAAGTCTTAACTCATCATCACATAAAAACGTTTCGGTTAACACAAATTGTACTTGGGTATTTTTGAAGGTGAATTATTTACAGTTTCTTTTCGTTGCAATAGAGCGTAGTACAATCTTTCTAGACTGAGGTACCTATTTACTATGCCTCCCCACGGGACAGAGTAACACACCACGGTCGTTTTTTAACGCGGAGAAAAGATACAAAAATAAAAATTGTCTGAGTCGTGAAGGATTTCTCCTCCACCGAAAGAGAACAAGAAAATGAAGTGCAGCATCTGAAGAACAGATACTACATTTTGATCGTGACCAAAAGGCCAAGAATCGCTTATACTGGAATATAGTTATAAACAAGTTCTCAATATCCGGAGAATAGCTCCTCTTCGTATCCCTTCGGCCGAACTATATGGTGGAGTGTTTGTCACGTACATCTTCATTTTTCGGGGAGGGGGGTTACATTTTCGTGTTTTCAATCGTTCTTTTATTTTTGAAATTTTTGTTGGGTAACGATGCAGTTTACATATAATAATGAAAAACTGCTCAATATTCTTACTATAGCAGGCGTGGCCAAACCGAACTTCATGTCCATCCTGGCAACGCTGGGTATCCATGCCAGTATATATATATATATATATATATATATATATATATATATATATTTCTTGTCTGCTATTTTTGTCAGTCGGTCAGTAATAATTACATTTGAGATTTAGTTTCAATCACTATTATTTATGCTCTTAGTTTTAATTATATATATATATACATATATATATATGCATACATATATATATATGTATATATATGCATACATATATATGTATATATATACATATATATGCATGCATATATATATATTAGTTTTAATTATACATATATATATATATATGCATACATATACATATACATATATATATATATATATATATATATATATATATACTAAAATGTATAAAAAAGAATACGAAAAGTATAAAAGCTTATGACTTTTCTTTATTCGTTTTCTATCTGTAACGTGCAGGAATACAAAATAATATTATGAAAAAAAACAAAAAACTTTTTTTACAAGTACATAATTATCGACCGATCCTTCAGTCTTTATTGTATTCTTTTATTTCAGTCGACGTTCTCAGAATTCAAGGTGCCCACTACATGAGGCTAACACTTGAACTCTATATTGGAATGTTCCATTTAACTCTTTATCTCTCAGACACTAAGTTAGTAAAGAAATTGAGAACATAATTTTCCTCTCCCCAAATAACCATTTTTATACGTTGTAGCAAATGTTTTGTTCTGGTATCTTGATCTTACCGGATTCCAGGATAAGAATTTATCTAGTCTGGTGGAGTATCCAGCTTCGTGCTGTTACCTGAGGTAACATCCTTTGGAGAAGGTGCACCATTCCTTGTAAAAGCATATGTGGGTTAGCCATAGTGGGGAGATCTTATTTGGGCAGCGAATACTATGTGATTTTGAATATTTGGTCAGGGTTTACTTCGATGGAAAAAGTATCCTCATGCCAGGTTGTTCTGACAAACCCTTGTACAAAGAGACCTCAGACAGTTGAGGGTAGTGTCTAGTAAGCATTCAAGTTCTCTCCAGTAGGAATTCAAGTTCTTTCCAGTGGGTATTATCAACGGAAAAAGGAGAAAGGAAGAGGAAGGAGGAGGAGGAGGAGGAGGTATAGTCAGTGCGAAGGTGCCACGTCAGTCAAATACATGATCATTGCAACGTCTTGTCAGACGAGTGCCACTCCCTCAGACATTTAAAATCCATGAGCCAAAATGGCTGAGGGAGTATCTATACAAAGATGATATTACAGAGTCTTAGCTTTGTACGACAGCTAAGTCTCTCTCTCTCTCTCTCGGTTCAAAATGTTGAGATCCAGCAACAAGCAAGAGCAAGATAGCCAGCAACAAATTAAACTGCAGACCAGCTTAATGCGGGTACCGGTCTTCCGCTTTATGGCTTTTTAAATCAGAGATTTGCTTCTCCTAGAAAGGTTGACTTCACCACGGCTTACGCGGAACACGCTCCACCCCAATACACATATACACACACACACACACACACACACACACACACACACAAATATACACGGTGCTAGTTGGCCGTTGACCCAGAAAAAACATTCGCCCTTTGGAAGGTCTTGTTTTTAATCCTTCAGGGAGACTAGCCGCCCTCCTCACCAAACAAGTCTGGTGCGGGAACCAGTTTAGTCGCCGGTGACCCGACCATGAGGCAGGTAGTACTGGGTTACATGATACCAGTAGCATATGACATGACCTGACATGTACAGTCAAATACATATACATATAAGTACGCACATACACACATGCACACTGTAGATATACACATATAAAAGAAAAAAAAATTAAATTAAACAGTAAATAAACGTGAAGAAACGCGCATATAACTGTCCAATATTTTGAATTCCAACGATAGTATTTATTCCAAGAGCGAAGAAGAATTCAAAGGATATAAGACATTATGAGGAGAGAAGCTATGAATTCATTTGTAAATCAACGACTATTTCTCGTTGGAAAAAAGAACGAAAAACGTCGTTTCCAAATTTAACCATTTTAAGAAAAAACGCTCCTTTTTATTTATTGTATACATCAATATGTACATGCACATACGTACACAAACAAAAACCTACATGCACAAATATATAGATATATATGTATATATACACACATAAAAACGTGCATATATATATATACATATACATATACTAACAATTACACATGCACGTGCATAAATGTTTGCGCATATACTTACACGTAGATATATATATATATATATATATACACATATATACATGTACATACATATGCATATATATACACACATACCGATGTAGACATACACATTCATGTACATATACACATACACACGCATGAATACATATGCGTACATAATCCGCACACACATACATATACATAGACCAATATATATGAGAATATAAAGAAGGAGGAAATTTAGGAAAATGTGAAGGTTTCAGAAAGAGTGAATAAGAGAGGAAAAATGAAATAAAAGGTTTACCCATATATATATATATATATATATATATATATATATATATATATATATGTGTGTGTGTGTGTGTGTGTGTGTGTGTACGTATATGAGAGTCAGATAAACATTCATTTATTTTGACCTTCATTTAAAAACGAGAAACATTTCAGAAGAGGGACAGGGCGAGAGTAAAATGGATTGCAACAGAAGCGCATTCCCATATTAGAACCAGATATCCCAAGGGAGATAATTCTGATCTAGACACTTTCGTCTTTGAGTAATTATGGTTAAACAGAATTCTTCGATGAGATTATCATCTTATTCCTACTTGTACAATTTGGAACAGAGCCACTGACGTTGGGTTTGCGGTAACAGCAGCCATATGCAAATGACCAGCCGGCTGCACAATGTGACGTCACAACAGAGATAAAGAGAAAACATTTGTGCGGAGAAGCACGTTTCGGAAGCGTTGAGGATTTGAGACGTGTTCAAGACACAAGGGAGCGGAAAATGGCGGGTTCGGAGGTTGGTGTTTAGAGAAGCACATATTTTAGACCTGTGGGTTGCGTCAGAGCAGAGACGAGAAGTTACATCTGCTCGGAGAGAGAGAAATGAATTGTTTAAATATTTTTAAAATGGAATATTGGAAATATCAGAAAAAAAAGCTTTTGTTAAAAAAATGCAAAAGTGCGTTAAGTTTTTGTCCTTTCCTCTGTTTCCATGCGACAGTCTACAACGTGTTTGATCCGTTTAAATGTAACGACACGGTTAAAAAGATGTATAACGTTACATACCAAAACGCTTACCTATTATTCCGCGAGCTAATTTTGTATATCTATCTATCTATCTATCTATCTATCTATCTATCTATCTATCTCTCCGTCTCTCTCTCTATCTCTCTCTCTCTCTCTATATATATATATATATATATATATATATGTATATGTATATATATATATGCATATATACAATTACAGATGCTTTGTCCAATAATGGGTATCCTTTAGATGTAATTGAAACCACCATTAAAAGGAAGAGAGCAGATTTTTTACGAACAAAACCCAATATGGTGGATAAATGTCCGGTTTATATTCAATTGCCGTGGTTTGGGAAAGTAAGTGAAAAATTCCCCAAACAAATTAGTTCAACTGTTGAAGGATGTTATTTTGCCTCAAATGTTTGTGTTGTGTATAATACAAAACCATTAATGGCTTCCAATACAAAAGATGTTCTACCCCCTCATCATATTAGTAATGTCATTTATTCATTTAAATGTGGTTGCGGTGCCGACTACGTAGGTTGAACGTCTTTAAAATTGGAAAGTCGCATACAACAGCATGTACCGAGCAAAATCAGGAATGGAACATTCCTACCTACCGACGCTGTAAACAAGACATATGGATCCGCTATAACGGACCCATTTATTAAATACCGGGATTGTGCAACGAACTTCAGCATCGACTCTTTCTCCGTATTGAGTCGAGCTCACTCTGTATATCATCTAAAAGTCTTGGAGACTGTTCACGTTCGCCTTAGGAAGCCTTCCCTTTGTAAGCAAAAGGACTGCTTGTTGGGCTTAAACGTGATCAGCCTCTAAAATTCATCACCATACTATTGCTCTTGCTCCCGTCTCTTTTTTTTTTTTTAGATTTTATCATTAAGGAAAATAAATTACTAAAAAATAAATCCCTCGATTCCAATTTTGATGAGTGAAGACGAAACATGTCAATTGACACGTTTTGATTTTTTTTTCTCCTCGGTCTTTTTTTTTTTTTAAATATAAAATGAATTCCGAAGGAATACGTCTTTCCTTCATGATTGCCTTAATAAAGTTTTGTACCTCCAAGAAAATCATGATATATATATATATATATATATATATATATATATATATATATATATATATATATATATATATATATGTGTGTGTCTATCCACATCCATGTCTTTTGTCTTCTGAGTTGCAATATAGTAACGTAGCAACTGTGTTGCGAATCTTGGATAATATCGAAGAATATTTTCGTGTATTTTTCTTTTTATATAGTTGTAAAAGTAGATTAATTTAGATTTTCTTTTTATTGACAGTCGAAGATAATAAAAATACGTTGAAGATTTTATCAAGGATAAATCTCTGACAGAAGGCCGTATGCTTACCGATTGGTATTCATCCATTCAAAGTCTAGTAGATACTTTTTAAGACACCAGCGATTCTACAACCATTGCTAATCGCATGAAGATAAAAGTAAGAATAATCCTTTATGTTTGGCAAAATATAATTTTTTGATTCCTTATCTAATAATATCTAACTTTTCATAGAAGGTTGGCCTCATTCTTTAAGTTAAGCATCTTAAGTTCGGTCAGCACTTTAATGAGTGACAATCTGGGAATAAACGTTGCCAAAAATTTGCACCAAGATATAACTGCAAAGTTTCTTACCTATAACTACCAGTCTAGTGAAAATTGCTTACCGCGGGAACGCTTCCCAGCTGATTACAACATAGTCGTTTTCAAGCTAAATATAAAGAAATTATCGTTGAGCCATGCGATCCTCATTAACCCACATCCTTAAGTTGCTTTCATGCCTTGATAAGCTTTAGTTCTCTTGTAAAATTAGTGATTAAGAATGGTATGCATCTATCATCTTTTACGTTTGCCATGAGTCAAATATTGAGCAAGCTTGAGTCTCATGCCTTGCTAAACTCAGATAATGGAACTTTTCGAATGAGAATAATGTTTCTCTTCGTACCCCTACTATTGCTATCAATTATTTTGAATTCTCTCTTGTCACTAATAAAGAAAAGTGTGGACGTGTAATGAGCAACACTTTCCTCGATATAAGTTACTATTCATACAGGAATACAGTCAGAGCTAGAGATAAGAGCTGCAGTGATAAAATCTGAATATATTCAAAAATTAAAAAAATAAATTCAGGGTATAGATCACCTACCTAATATTTGACATGATTTCATAGTCTTTATAGTTATTTATAGCTCAAAAACAAAATAAAAATAAAAATAAACGCCGAATAAAACATCGTTAGCGAATCACTACTGTATGGCTCGAAGAAAGTGGACAGTCACCGATAGTAAAGCGAAAAATAGTACCAGAACCAACACACGTAGAAACATATACGACCGTTGTAGACTATGTGTGAATGAGAAAGTAGACATTCTAAACTTTAAAAAATTCTAAAATTTATTAAACTGCATAAGTGAAATAACAAACCTATGTATACAAAAAATACCTTAGAATAACGATGCAAAAAAGAAAAAAGAATAAAACATGTATGCATAATAATCACAATAATAACAGATATGGTAGCCATAATAATAATAATAACAATTAATAAAAAAAAAAACAAATACATGAAACAAGTATAAAAAAATATAAGTGAAAAACATCCTGATAAAAACTAGGTCACTTCCCAACAAAAAGAATACAGAAACCATATCCCCGCGAAATACAACAAATGCACAGCCGAATTAAAGGTCACGTGAATCCTTGCTGGATAAACGTACACCTATTGACTGATTATTCAAAACAAGTGAAAAATATAAAAACATGGAGAAACATCAATTCCATGAAATAACGTGTACAATTATTACACGGATAAAACGTCGAAGTTTCTAGGCAGCTTAATTCCTATATAAATGTCAAAACTTTATATATATATATATATATATATATATATATATATATATATATGTATGTGTGTATGTGTGTGTGTGGTGTCTATGTGGATTGTTCCATATATGTATATGTATATATATGGCACAATCACGTCCATATATATATATATATTGTGCCATATAAATTATAAATTATAATATATATATATATATATATATATATATATAAGTAATGAAATGAAAAGGATGATGTGTTTACCTGATATACGCAATGTTAAACTTCAATCTAATATAAATACCAGTGTTTATATATAAATAATTTAATCCCAACCGAATAAAAAAGTTCAATACGCAATAGATAGTAGAGCTTGTAATAAGAGACAGAAAATAAAAACTGTAAGTTGAACTTTACAATGAAACTTTATTGTTCGACTGAATACTCCAAAAAACAATTTACAAACTCCTTATTCCGTGGAGTTTCAAAGAATGCTATTCTCGTTATTCTTCTCATCAGAGGACATAAAGAAATCAGCCATGTACATTTGTAGCAATGCTAGACTTTGCTAGTTAAGGCATTAAGTGAAACCGCAACTTATTGTAGTTATAAATTGCCAAGAAAAACAAGTGAAAAAATGTTGCATATGTAAAAAAAATAAAAACTAACCGCGCATAATATTTCAGCTTGCATGAAAATTCTCTGAAGGCAATCCGAAAGGCGAAAATAGTTCTTTAGAGAGAATAGAGTCTAAAATTAAGTCATGTCGTCCGGTTGGAATGTTTTCAAAGCAGCTGAAATAACGGAAGTTGTTTTTTTTTCGGACAGTGCAGTCGCCCAAGGAGAAGTTGATCTTCCGGAATAAGGACTTTGTAAATTGTTTTTTTTTTTTTTGGGGGGGGGGTATTTAGTCGAGCAATAAATTTTGATTGTTAAGCTCAACTTACAGTTTTAATTTTCTTTCTTTTAATCAAACCCAATATATATACATATGGACGTTATTTTGCCATATATATATATATATATATATATATATATATATATATATATATATATATAGCATTATAGTGAGAAGCCTTGACTGTCATTTGGACGGTCGGGTTTCGATCCTGGCTTTACGCAGTTGCCTGTCTAGCCACACTGATGAGCTGTGAAACAGCGAAACAGTACTGTATGTGGATGATTATAATGCCCCCTATGTTGGGTTGAGCATTTCGGGAAGTGATATACAAACTGCCATTAGCGTATTAAGCGACGCTCTTTGTGTAAACAAATCGAGCGGAGGCATTTGGACGATGTCAAAACATCGTTTATTCATTACCCACACAGCAGCAGCCGTATGGCGTAATGATGAGTAGCCTTGACTGCCATTTGGGCGGTCGGATTCCGATTCTGGCCTGATGCCGTTGCCTTTCTAGCCGTATGTAGATAGATTGATAGATAGTGTATTTATTTATACAACCAGTATTGGCAAAAATGTTCGTATAAATACACATACTATAATTACGCTCTGATAGTCACTGAGCACCTTTTGATAAACACCAGGGTTTCGGTGTATTTTCATCTAGAAAACAACATCGATACACTCATTATACACTAGCATGGAGACCCGATGTTGCCCGGGATTGAATGCTGATCAACGAATATTTCACGCTCCTATATATTTATTATCATCGAAATCCGTGAAATCGTCCGGGAGGAAGCTTCACATATCTCTATGCAATTACTTAGTTAAAATATGTTATTCTACATTGCACTCTGGCGAACCTACATTTGCTTTTTTTTTTACACAGTGATCACCACTTATCAAGGCCCGGAAGCCACTCAAGGATAAGGGTTATTGCAAGTACAGTACGTTAGTGTGGAGATTTGATGAAGTGTTTACTCAAGGGGGCGGTTCATTAGGAATTTAACGTTGGATTTGAACACATCCAAGTTGTAGTCAGGTGGGAAGCAGGCAGATGGAACAGAGTTCCACAGGCGCGCAGTTCTAAGAAAGGAGCTTTGCTCATGGAATCCACGTTTTGATGTAGGCACAGATAACGAGTGGGGGAAATTTTTCACAGTGGATTCGGCTAGACGGATGTTTTTCGTGAAATATTGGCGAGGGGGGACCAGTGATTGGAGTTCAGGCAAGCACCTGCGATGGAAATAACGATAAAAAAGGATATGCTTGCAACGTCTCTTCTGTGGGAGAGAGGTTGCAAGGTAGAGAAAAGGGCATCCCCCACTAAGCCACGAAGTCTATTTTGTACTCTGTCAAATATACTAAATTTCTATTACTAACGATTACTACAATATTATCCCATTGACTACTGTACACGCTATAACCCTTATCCTTGAGTGGCCTCTGGGCCTTGATTGTGTTGACTCCTATGTAAAAAAAAAGAAAAACATTAAGAAACTTGCGTGCGTCATGCTAAAAAAAACACACTATCAACTTACCTATAGAAGAAATTTCACGGCCCGTTGTTCTATCATGGTTGCTAAGCGACGACATGGGCAAATGGCTTTGCCGATGATAGGTAAATTAAAATAACGGTTTCGATTATCGGTTATCGTTAGTTATCGGGTATATTCCAAGACAAAACTTAACTAAGATCACTCCCGGACTTATGTACTAAATTCTGAAAATTTTAAACAAAATATGTTCAGAGTCTTTTTTTTTTTTTACAAAGGCATCACCACATTATCAAGGCCCAGAGGCCACTCAAGGATAAGGGTTAAAGAGTATACAGTAGAAATTGGACAATATAGTAATCATTACTAATGAAAATTTGGTAAATTTGATAACTTATATGGAACGGCTCATCAAGAACTTATTTACTTTAGACTTCAACACAACCATATTGTAGTCAGCCGGAAAGCAGGAAATCGGAAAACAATTCCACAGGCGTGCAGTTCTAAGAAAGAAGCTATGTTCATGGAATCTACGTTTAGGTTTAGGCATAGATAAAGAGTGGAGGGAATTATTGATAATGTTTACAGCTAGACGAGTGTTTCTTGTGAAAGTTGGCGAGGGGGGACCATAGATTGAAGCTCAGTCGAACACTTTCCATGAAAATAACGATGCATCAGAGACAAACTCGCAACATTTCTTCTGTGAGATAGAGCTTGCAAGGAGGAGAAAAGGACATCTCCTACGAGGCTACGAAGTCTATTTTGAACTCTATCAAGGCAGGCCAAGTCCTTTCTAGCAGCTCCTGCCCAGTCTATAAGTAAGGAACACACACACACACACACACACACACACACACACACACACACACACACACACACACACAGAAAGTGGCATTATATAATTGTAGAGATTATATTAAACCCAATATATAACAATGATTTAAAAAGTTTTAAAAAAATTGACTCGTGAGCCACCACTGAGAATCGAAATAAAAACGTTTAGCTTACAATTTGATTTTTCCTTTGATGTTTATGCCTGATCTATGAAGACATGTTTGCTTCAAGACTAAAAATTAAAACATGAACCCATAGCTATTACGTTACGCATGCATATTCTTAATGCCGTCATTCTACCTTCATCTGACATTTTTTTTTTAAATTTTCACACTTTTGCACCGTTTTTCTTCGGCTAAAACCCAAATATAAAGCGTCGCATCGGTTCGAATACTCTATATATTAGGTTTCATCTCTGTAGACAAAAACTGACAGAGGAGTAAGAATAGCATTTTTTTTAAAACAAATATGTATACGTATACATAAATACATATAAAAATACATAAATACATATAGGAGAAAGTTTGTGCTTACTACAACCTTTTTACGTAAATATTACGCAAGTATAAATAATGTAGAATATCTGCATGAATATAATTACACGTAACAGTTAACCAAAGATGATCATCCTATAAAAACAAAAACTAATAGGGAATTAATAAAAATGAATGTTTAAAAGAATATACAAATTAGCTAGATCTTTTGCTAGGGAATGCAATTCCACGACTCATATACAGGCTGTCCCAAAAGTAGCTGACGGATTTGAAATTTAATTAACTTCCTCAATATTTATGCTATGCTTACCAATTTTCATATGCAGGTAGATGAGCCTCTCCGTAACTTTTTGAGATATATTATTGGTCTCTCAAAAGAAGCTGATGGTTAAAAAACATTCATAACCTTCTTAGTTGTTTATATTTTTCTTTTATTTTTTCAGATCTGCTAGGGTAACCCTTTCAAGGTCATCCTGAGTCGTTACCATACCAAGAAGCGGATATTTATCGTAGAGTCCTATTTTCGGTTGAATGAGTCAATGTCAGAAACTCAAAAAGAATTTTGACGAAACTTCAACACAAGAAATTCCCCTAATCCCAATGCAATAAAACCAGCCACAATAAATGCCCTTAAAAACAATATAGAGGAGGAAATTAGGGGCATAAGCCTTGAAACAGTAAGTGGTGTGCTAGACAATGCCCTGCAGAGAGCAGAAGGGTGTGAAAATGAAAATGGTGGACATTTGAGTAACATCATTTTCTAACTAAAATTAGACTTTGTGAAAAACGTACCATAGAATAAGCTGTGTAAATAAAATTAGAACAAGTAGACTATGACATCTGACTATATCTAAAAAAAGTCACGAAGAGGCTCATCTACCTACATATAAAAATTTGTAAGCATAACTTAAATATTGAGAAAATTAATCAAATTTTAAATCCGTCAGGTCTTTTGGGACACTCTATAAATAAAAAAAAAGAGTTTGAATATGAATATCCATACACTGAGAAGCCCAAATTCATAGGCGTATATATATATATATATATATATATATATATATATATATATATATATATATATAAAGCTGAATGTATGTGTGTATGTGTGTATATGTGTGTATGTGTGTGTCTGGTCACGAATAGGCTCCTATATGGTTGACTATTTTAAAAACCGATTACATATAATGATAGAAGGTGTATCGAGACACAGGAATGGGTATGTTTGATCTGGCAGAACGGTGGTTCATTAAAATTGTGGGGTCTGCGTTCGCACATGATCCACAAAGTATGGAATTAAAAATTTTTAAAATTAAAAAAACGGTTACAAGTGTTTTTGATATAGATGTACACAAGAATACTTTGATAAGTATGGTTTAACTTAAATAGCGATGGTATAATAAAATTGTGGGGTCTGCGTTCGCGCCTGATCTCCATAGAATGGAAATAGGCACACACTTTAATAAAATCTTTTCATATCTATCTGCATAAGTATACTCTGATAATTATGTTTCAGTTTGAAGAAATGTTGCATAATAAAATTATGGTGTGTTCGTTCGCACCTGACCTCCATAGAATGGAAATATGTCACAAAGTTTAACAAGGTTTTTTTTTATATAGATCCACAGAATATTGTGATAAGTGTTTCAGTGTGAACAGGTATGGTATAATAAATTATGGGGTTTATCTATTTTATTTTTACTTTCATCATATTTTGCTTTGGTTTTGATACCCCCATATTCGAAGCTATCTCTTTACAACCCTTCCTTTTCATAACCTATCATACTTTCATAAATCAGAGTCCATTTTCTGTAGGTTGTTTTTGAACCCAGTCAACGACGGGTACTTTTGCTAGTATATATATATATATATATATATATATATATATATATATATATATATATATATAAAAGGTGAATCTATACAATGCACACCCCTTTAATTTTTGCTTTTCGTCGTTTTTCAATTTTCGGATTATAATCGATAGGATATTTTTTTTTCCAGTTTCCAAAAGAAATTGCAAAAATTTTAATGCATAAAGATTTTAGGGGGTGGTCACTTTTTGATACAACATTCTAACAAGTCAATCCCCCGTATTGACTCGACTAGACGAGAAACCGAAACCGAATTATTGCCTGTATGGGTGGGAGTGATTTATAGGTTCGGGGGTGATTATTGTTTCCAAAATTTGTTGGAAGTTTAAGAAAAATTATTTTCTTATTTAAAACGTGCAATTTTAATGGTCTTTAATATCACAGTATCGTTTGGTTTATTTAATTATTAATTGAATCAAATCAAATTGCTATAAAATTATAATTTATCACGTTATTGTCTTAATTATATTTTGTACAAAAAATTATCCGATAAGAATCGAAAATAGGAAAAATAAGATCTTAAAATAGCTTTTCTCTCTAAATAAGAAAGAGTAATTTTTACATCGGAATATTTTACGTTGCATCGGCAAAGGGAAATAATAACATTTTAGCAAATAATTCCCACTCAAAAATAGATATATTACAGTCTGGAGGTGTAGCTTAGTGGTAGATTACAGATGAAATGATCTCCTGTTCAAGTCCGGGGGTACTTCACGATTTTACTTTATTTTTTTTATTATTAATGAGTTCAATTTACGATAAATGAAGAAGTACTATTTAAAATCGCCGCAAATCATTTTTACGTTTGCGTATTTTAAAACTAAACATTAATCAGCAGTGACTTTTTCAGGACATTCATCGTCAAGCCTAAATACCAACTGAGGTAATATTGTAAACAAACGCAGACGGAATTTTATGAACGACAATACTTCTTATTTTTGCGAATTAGTTCACCAGGCAAATTATTCCTTGTAATATATAATAATCAACAAAGGAATGATTCTATAAAACATACATACAGAATCTGCATAAATGAACATTTCATGTTTAAGTGTATTGTGCGACTGGGCAACGCCGGGTTACGAGTTAGTTATTATTATTCATCTTTTTCTTTATTTATTTTCCTTCTTCTTCTTATTCCACCATCTTTATCTATTCCTCCATTGATTTGTCTCCTTGTCCTTGATTTTTTTCACATTTTGCTTCTTTTTTTTATCTCACTTTTTACTCCCTTTACTGTCTCTTCTTCATCTTCTTCATCTCCTCATCTTCTTCTCTTTACTGTACTCCTCTTGCACTTATCTTCTGTCACTTTTCCACCCTCCTTTGTTTTCGCATTTGTTTCGCCTCCTCATTTCTTTTTCCCCTTTTTCCTTATTCTCCTCCCCTTTTCTTCCCTCACACTACTCCTTTCTTTTTCTTCTTTTTTTCTTCTTCGTTTTCTTTTTCCTGCACATGTTTACCTTCTTTTTACTCTCAATTTTCACTCCCACTCTCTCTTTTATTCTTCCTCTTTCCTTCACCTTGCTCCTCTCCCTTTCTTTTACACCTCCCCCCTCTTAGCTCTCTCTTTCCCATCCTCCTCCTTCACTACCATCTTCTCTGTACTTTTCGTCCCCCTTCTTCCATTGTCGTTACTCTACTCGCCTTCTCTCTCCCTCCCCTTTCTCTATTTTCTTCACCTTCCTCTTTCATTTCATTTCCTCTCCATTTTATTACCTTTCACATCTCCTTCTCTTTTTTCTCCATTCCCTAACCCTAACCCGCTTCTCCTCCCCTTTCTTCGACATCTTTTAATGTTTGACAGACAAGATCTGATAGAAACGTTGTACAGATTCATCGATTTCGAAGCATTTGAGCAAAATTAAATAAGCCTGAGTAATTTTCAAGAGACTGCAACAATTTTATTTTTCTCAAAGGGCGTCGTTTTCTTTTTTTTGATTTGTTTCTTTGTTTTGTCAAGCGTATGTGGGGGGGGGGAGCAATTCAAGCAAGATAATTAAATGTCAGTACACATTTGTTTTACACTAGTTTTTTTCTTTTTTCTAAATCATTTTATTTGGTAAAAAAAAATGTCATCTGATTCAGTGGTTTATTTTGATTGAATACGGCAACTGCTTCAATCACGTGGCACGGAGACATTTTGGAGTATTTTCCACTTAATAGGAAATACAATAAATAGTTCCACATAATTTGATTCAATATAGAGTCGGATTTCAGTGATGAACAAAAACATGTACACGTCCTATTTTTTACGGGGGGGGTCTTTTTCACGTATTACACTATGGCTTACCGGAGAGAGTAATTTGGAATGTCCATGCCCTGGTATAACGTTACAAATATTTATACATGTTTTAGCATGTAGACATCCTGGGCCCATACGTTGTAGACTCAATAGTAAAGCAGGCAAATAATAGGAAAGAACTTCAACTCGCTGTTACAGGGTTTAAGAAAAGACCTTTATTCCTCATTTTTCCGCCACGCGTGTCTCCTCGTTACGGCTGTGACGTCACCCACGTCTCTAACGTGATCCTCTTCTCTTACGTGATCCTCTTCTCTAACGTAATCCTCTTCTCTAACGGGATCCTTTTCTCTTACGTCCTTTTTTAACTTTTTTATAGTCTTTTTCTTTTTCTTTATCGTGATATCATTTCGCACACGACTCGGTATTTGAAAACGCGGGTCTGCGCTCTGTGAAATTAGGGATGTTTCTGGAACGGTGATTATGTTCTAAGAACAACAACCAAATCCCCGAATGTGAAAGTTCATAAATGACAGAACTTTCCCTTTTAGATCAAGGGGTTGGTACGACATCGGTTACGTTTCCCTGAGGGATGTTGTCATTTTGGTGTTGTTAGGCGTCATCAGTGTCAGGGTTTTCATCGTCATTAATGGCATGACCAATGTGCTGAAACTGAACGCCGCATAAAATAAAGGAATACGGCGTCTTGGTTTATAAAAATAGAATTATTTTATTTTAACAATTAAGGGATATTTTATGGAAACCCGAGATCCGTTTTCGACAAAGTCGAGATTCAATTTTTTTTTTACGAATGTCTGCGACGATTTCTTTATACCGACCCGAGGAGTTGAGACGTGCAATCTATTGCATTCGGGGTTCCGATTTCAACTTATACATTCATCAGCGACAGCAATCAGATCCAAACTGAATAAAAAATCTTCCCTCATGGAAGGAAAGGGAAGGAAAAACTGACAGAGAGACAGACAGACAGACATGGATTTGCATACACATGAACGTAAAACAAAGATAAACTTACTACGACCGTTACATAGTTTGCATGCCAGCTAAATTTGATCTGATCTTTTCATATGTGTACCCCGATTGCGCTGAGATTTTATAAACATCTGTCAATCTGCAAACATGTTGAAAGCAGCACCGACTTGATTTTACGTGTCTCCTTCCCCCATGACCAGAAAATACGGGTAAAAGGCTAGTTCCTAATCATTATTCTATACCTAGATGTAAAATTGTTATCTAGCCAATTTAATCATTTCTAGTAATAGTATACTATAATCCATGGTTCTGAAAATTGGGAGTAAAATAGACTAATAAAAAGGAAAAAAGTACTTTAGGTGTCCAACTAGTGTCAGATGGCAGTAAGACACCACGTACTACCTTAACCGACAGCCTTCCGGTCTCAACGTTGTGTGCCGTACATTTGTTATCCATATTCTCTGCTTATGGCCGTATCATTAAAGTTTCTTACACTGGCGGCCGTCGAGAGAAGCGCACGGGCTCATCAGTATGAAAATAAAAATAAAATGTAGGAAAACAGAAAGAGAAACCCATGACAACACATTTTGTAAATATGGTTGTATTCCGAGTTCGTTTGCTACATGATCGACCCTCTGCACGCTAAGGTTCACATCTATTTCCTATCCTGGGTTTGTCAGTCAGTTGGTCAGTCCATCTTCCCATTTGCACTGATCTGTGTTCAATTGCGGCCAGCTCTTAACCGTCGTCAATTGTCCACCCGCAACTCAAATCTTAGCGTTGCCAAAAAACATCCCTCAACTGCCGCTGTGGTAAGAAACGTCATAAACTCCGGTGGCAATCTCTAGCGTCATAATACTAATTGCTCATCATAAATTAACCACAAATCAAATTTAAATATATCCATTTATTCGTGTTTTTGTTCTCGTTACCATGACTAACAAGTTCTATATCTTCATTTTGTCTACCTTCCTATCTATTGCCTACTGAAAAACCATATTTCCTATTTCTTTTGTTATATATCCTTTTTCTTTCTTTTTTCCCCGACTTCTTAGCACTTCGAGGCGGAGAATCGGCTATAGTATCACATCAGCAGAATGTGTTTGATAAGAGAACATGTAGTGCCGCTGCTATGTACAGTAACATATTTGAAAAATGTCAAGTACAGCACTATCAGTTAATATACATGCAGTTAAACTGGAGAATAAAAGAGAAGGATAAAAACATAAAAGTTATTAATGAATCACGAGTTAGCGAATCCAAACAAAAACAAAAAAAAAAACAACAAAAAAAACGGAAATTTAAAAACAAACAATATTTATATCAACAATTTTACAGAAATGTTAAATATATTTGGAAAAATCTAAGTATGTTGAGCAGGTTTAAAGGAGGAGCGTGCAATAAGTAATGCCCCTGACCCACTTCCCATAGCAGTAGCGCAACGAAACTTGACACAGTTATCAGTCTTGCTCTACATAGGGACCACCCAGAGTTATGCATTTCTCCCATCGTTTGATGCAGCTCTGGAGACCGTTTTTGTAGAATACCCCAAGTTGGTCCTCCAACCACGACGTGACTTCAGAAATCAAGGCTGCATCATCTGGGAAACGCTTTCCTTTCAAAAACAACTTCATGGCTGGGAAGAGGTGAAAGTCAGAGGGTGCAAG
>NC_136509.1:17741284-17791284 GCF_053919585.1 Euprymna scolopes | reverse complement strand
ATTCTTATTGCTACGAGAATAGATGCACATATTATATGAGTATTTACAGTAATCTACATCGACCTATTAAATACAACTCTATTGATAAATATTAAAGGATTTGAAAGGAATGTGAATTGGTAATAATATCGCTATCGAAGATTTAAAACAGAATCAATAATTATATCGGACTCGGAAATTGTATAAAATCTCGAAAATATTGGAATCATATGTGTATGTGTGTGTGTGTGTGTGTGTGTGTGTGTGTGTGTGTGTGTGTGTGTGTGTGTGTGTGTGTGTGTGTGAGGAAATAGAAAACATATTGATGGATTCTTTGATTATTAATCGAAATAATAAAAATAATTTAAAAAATCCTTATTTGTTACGTAGCCCCCCTCCCTACTTCTGATGAGAAGCAGTAAGCTTCAAAATGCCTAGGCATAAAGAACTTTTATAACCCCTACTCCCATTGATCTATTTTCCATATTGAATTTATAATTAAATCTATATTTTTTATTGTCGATAATTTCTCATATATATATATATATATATATATATATATATATATATATATATATATATATATATACATAAAATTACAATTAAATTTACCAAAATGATATAAGATGTTAAAATTAAAGTATATTATAAGTATTAAAGAATTAATATTTATAAAATAATCTCAACCGGATGTAAAAGCTCGATAAAACCAAATAGGAGATAGAGCTTATAATAAGAGCAAACAGTTAATAAAACATGTTAAAAACACTTTGAAAAAGAGTTAAAAACATATTTAATCTGAAAAGGAAACACTTAATAAGTGGATAGTCCTTAATCCGTGGAGTTTCGAAGAAATACTTTCCTTCTAATCAGAGGGTAGGAATTAGCAAAATGCGCGATCGGATTTTGCATACAAAAGTATTTGATGAAACTACAAAGATCTTACTTGATAACAAAAAGTGAAACAGAGGGAATATGGCGAAGAAAAAGGTGATTACACGTGAATGGATACTCTAGTGAAAGGTAAAGTATCCAATGACGGTAAAATCGAAAAATGTAAATCCAAAAAAGTTAATTGAATTTCCATTCGCAGAAGTAAAATCAAAGGAAATCACGTAATTGGAAGATTAAATATGTTTTAACTCTTTTTCAAAGTGTTTTTAACGTGTTTTATTAACTGTTTGCTCTTATATATATGTATTTATATATATATAAATATATATGTGTGTGTGTGTGTGTTTCTTTCGGAAGTGTATAATTCGGTCGTCGTCAGTGTGAATTACCCTCACACTGAAGAAGACCGAAGGATCGGTCGAAAATAAGTGTTTTGAAAAAAATATTTTGTTCCACCGATAGTTATTTTATATTCTTACGCGTCAACTTATAAGAAATAAATACAGAAAAGACGTAAACATATATACATTTTCCGTATTAATTTTTTATCCGTATATAATATATATATATATATATATATATATATATATAGTAATTTATAAAAATATATATGGCACTTTTATCAATTACGACCTTGCTCTACCTATGTATTGAGTACTCTTAAAGTAAATACTTAAAGTTTAAGCGTAAAATTATACTTTCGTATATTAATTTATCTAATTAAACGAAGTAGTTATATATATATATATATATATATATATTTATATATATATATATATATATATATATATATATATATATATATATATATATATTAGCATGGGCCCCCGGCGTTGCCAGGGTGTTTGGATGTGTATGTTGAGCAAGAAAAAAAAAAACGTTGTAGTAGGAAGGCAGGCTCGAACCAGTACCGCAAAGGAGGAAAAGAACGAGGTTAAACCTAACGTTTATGCTGTTACGACCACCGCCAAACTGGAAGCGACATTTTTTAAAATTAAGGCTAGACAATCTAAAGGCGAGGATAACTTTCAAAAATATCGGCGAAAAAACTGACTCCCTCCTGTAGAAAAGTGTCTAGTTGAAGCGGAAGATATTAATGTTTTTAGCCAATTTTTCGATATTTGTCGTATGAAAGGTCGAACTTTAAAACGATACTGATCTTGGTAAAATCCGTCTATTGAAAGTTTAAGGCAGACATGCAAACAGACATACATACATACATTTATATATTGGTAACTAAAATCTTTCGATCCAAACTGATGAAAAAGCTTGCCCTATCTCTGAATACGCTTTATGTAAAATTTCAAATATTTAGCCCAGAAATTGTCTCAGTGATTTGGAAGAGACCGCAGACGTCAATCTTTTTTTTTTTAAACTTTGACCCCTATTATTACCCCTGAAAATTGATTGTTTTAGGATCAAATCAAGTTATTCTGTTAGATCCATGTCGAAGGAACCTATATCTAACATTTACAGTGCGTAGACCCAAAATTGTCGGAGGAGTTTAGTAGAGTTCTCAAAGGTCAAATTGTTGAACACTGACGCCTTAGTCGCCAAATTTCTGGCCCAAAACCGATCACCGATTTGCCCAAATCTCAGTAACCAGTATATCAAATTTCAAGTCCGTAGACTAAAAAATGACAGAGTTATTGCGTAGGGGAATGTACACAGACACAGAGACACACGGATAAACAGACACAGACACAGACACAGACACTTTCACTTTTATATATATATATATATATATATACATATATATATATATATACATATATATATATATTTATATAATCATATATATATATATATATATATATATATATATATATATACAAGTAATCAGAGATATATATATATAGATATATATATATTATCACATATATTTTTAACCTTTACCATCGCTGAACAAACGTGCTATTTTGTATTAGATTTGTACGAGTTTCCGTTCCAGCAATTTGATCAATGATGCAAAACATTTTTGTGGAAGTGTCGCATCTATTTCAATGACGATAAGGTGTATTTGTTCCACGCAAAGCGCCATGATTCAGCGTCTCAGCAATATTCTGCATTTTATGATATAGACACATCATAGAACGCAATTTCCCCTGAAATCTTGCGAATTTCCATATTTTATTTTTAGGCCAAGTATTTAAATTTCTTTTTAAATCATGAACAATGCATGTAATTGTTTATTTTTCATATCAATGTTCACATCTTTTAATATGTTTATTTTTTTTGTATCATTTTTATAAATTTGTTTTTACATTCCTACCCCTCGTTAATGTACTAAAATAGAACTTAATTTTAGTTATGGAAAACTGTATTACATATCTTTATATGAAACTGAGAGAGATCTTGCATATTTATCGATCCACGCGACTTCCGGTTTTGAAAATAGTCGGAAATAAATATCGTTGAAATATCTTAAATGTAGGGCAACACAAAGAAATATACGGAAACTGAATATTTTTATTAAAATATATTTACAGAAATTATTTAGAGAAAATATTGATAGAAATCATTAATACTGAAAGTAAAATACTCTTTCTATATATCTATAAAAGTGAGAATTTATGTATGTGAACACACTTCTAATCCTATATACTCAACAAATTTTTTAAGGACAAACTTGAAATTTGGTATATAGGGTATTCAGATGTAGAAAACATTCTGATCAGCTTTCATCAGAATAAAATGGGCTGCTAAGGGATTTTTATCTGCTTGTCAACTGCTCCTCAGATGCGCATGCGCGGTCTTAAAACATGCAGTTTTGTTATGTCTACAATAAGTAGGTTTGAAACACTTTTTAAAGACTTTGACAAGCTGATCCAATGGTTATCTTACTTGACTCACTGTCCTTAGGGTTTGGTCTGGATCTCAACTCGAGTATGTTTTTATTTACAAGAAGCGAACTGTTTAGAAAAACAAATGATACTCGCATGCACATGTCTTAGTTTCTTTGCGTTGTTTGTTTAACTTTTGTTTTACTCATGTTCACTATTATAAAGCATATCACCACTTGAACATAAGGGACTACGGTTTGGGGCAATGTCTAGGAATAGATTAACAAGATATTTGTTCATGTTACATTTAAACTTCTGCATATCAGTACAGCCAAGGAAGCAGACAGGAGGAAGGGAATTCCAAAGTTCGATGGAAGAAACTATTAGACTAGAAAGCTTTCTGGCATTTAGGGACATCAACAGTGAAGGGGTGAGATCTTATTGCTAAGAGGGTCTGTCGAGGATATGTATGTTGAGGGGGTACAAGTAAAACGAGTCCATCAGAACACCCTCCTTTAAAATATTTGTAAAAATGCAAAGTGATGCAACATTGCGGTGATGAGACAGGGGCTGGAGCTTAGTTGATAAAGTGGGATCGATTAAATTGACAACTTTTTTTTGGACTTTTAGAGGGAGAGACTAGTGGTAGATGCACCAGCCCAGATGTAGCAACAATACTCCATGTATGGGCGAATGGTGGCCTTGTAAAGGTACAGGATACTCTCATGTGTGAAGAGTCTTCTAGCTCGATAGAGGGAACCCACCTTCTTTGCATATCTTTAATGAATTTAACGTTGCGTTTAATACCTACGGTATTACTGTTTATAATAAATAAGGAACATGCATTAATTAAAATATAATATTTCTACGTATTTTACGACCGAGCAACGCTAGTAATATGATAATTTGGTACTTGTACAGTTTAATCAACACATTAAAAAATGACAATATCGAAAAAAGGTTATATTGTATCTATCCGTTTTGAACTGAAGATCTCCGAACAAAAATTTCACTTAATTTGATCGAGTAGTTTTTTTTTTTTTTTTTTTTTTTTTTTTTAAAGCGGAAAAACACGATTTTATGAGAGGGCGTTGAAGGCAGGCATCTTGGAATATTTTAAATTTTTGTTTGGAATTTAGAACACGCCACGGGGAGATAACTCCAGTTAAAGCGACGACACTCCCTCCCCATCTTTAATACTAGCTTTTCTTCCTAAAAATCGAACCTTTTGCTCGGTATCATACCAAATTGGTTTTTCGCTGTAAAAAAAAAAAAACTAAAAAAAAAACCAAACTACTGGATGAAATTAAGTGCAATTTTTTTTTCGGAGAACTTCATTCAATAACGGATACGTACAATTGAAACTGTTTTCGATATTTTCATTTTTAATGCTTTGATTAAACTGTACAAGTGCCGATAATTTCAAATAAATTTAATAAATAAAAAAACAAATCAATAAATGCTTAAAATAATAAGAAAGAAAATGAATGGATGTTTATTTTACATCGTTTGTAAAAATATGAATGAAAAAAAATCAATGAATTCAAATAAATGTAAAATAAAATGAATGAATGTTAAAATGAACGTTAAAATGAACGAATGTTAAAATGAATAGAATAGAAAATGAATGAATGTTAAAATAAATGAATGTAAAAATGAATGAATGTTAAAATGAATAGAATAGAAAATGAATGAATGTTAAAGTGAATGAATGTTAAAACAAATGAATGTTAAAATGAATGAATGTTAAAATGAATGAATGTTCAAACAAATGAATGTTAAAATGAATGAACCTTAAAATGAATGAATGTTAACATAACTGAATGTTATAATGAATGAATGTTAAAATGAATAGAATAGAAAATGAATGAATGTTAAAATGAATGAATGTTTAAATGAATAGAATAGAAAATGAATGAATGTTAAAATGAATGAATGTTAAAATGAATAGAATATAAAATGAATGAATGTTAAAATGAATGAATTCATTTTAATGAATGAATGTCAAAATGAATTAATGTTAAAATGAATGAATGTTAAAATGAATGAATGTTAAAATAAATGAATGTTAAAATGAATGGCTGTTAAAATGAATGAATGTTAAAATAAATGAATGTTAAAATGAATGAGTGTTAAAATGAATTAATGTTAAAATGGATGTTAAAATGAATAGAATAGAAAATGAATGCATGTTTACGTAACATCGGCCAAAAATATGAACCGAAATCTCTTAATATATAATAATTAATTAAAATACACTTTATACACACAAAGGAAAAAAAATTAAATGAAAGTTTAATGCAATGGAACGTAATATAACGGGGTGTTCAAAATAAGTAAAACTGTTTACTTCCGACGAGTTTCAAAGCCGGAAGTAACTTGAATCGGTAAATATACGGGATTGCCAAGTAGATTTGTTTCTACGCCTATTTCTGTGGCGACATGGCAGTTAAACAGTCAAACTAACCGCTGATTTAAAATTACCATTTTCAACTATACGGGGTGGAACTCCTTCTAGTAGCACTCCTTCTAAAGCAAAGCCTTTCTCTCTTTAGACGCAGGGGCTGGCGTCGAGTCCTGCCGCCACATCCAGGGTTTGCCAGCGGTCACCTGATAGCACCAGGAGATTACCACACTCTTTAGCGCATCCAGGTACACTTTGTAATTAGCTTTCAAGCAGACTTCGAAGATTTGAGGTGAAATGAAATGACTCTCCCTTGAATCCACAAAAAAGACCATAACAGTGGCCGGAAACTTCGTTAAGCTGTGCCCTCAAGCGTTGAACTCCCAAGTTTTGCATTTTGGTGGCGCTGGGAATAGTCTTCTCAAAACTTGGATTATTAGAGAACATGAGTTTACAGCGGCGTACCTTCTTTAACAAAAAACCACTGTCTCGACACCAACGTAAAAGTATCTCACCGCCATCACAGGGCCACATGCCAATCTCGCTCAGTACAACTTATCTTCTTTGACCTCACGCCGGCATCACCCAGTCATTTTCCGCTTTTGACTTTATACGCCCATCTTCTCTGGCACGAACGTTGTTCTCCCTGACAACGTGGTGTCCTTTTTTTTTTTCTCTTTTTCTTATCACGCAAGCTCGTGCATACTTGCTAATTCGCATAGCGCTCAAACGGCGGTTGCTGCTGCTAATACCTTCGCTAGTCATCTATTCTTCGGCTGCTGCTCATATTTTCACACGCGCTCATAGGCGTTCCGTTACAAATGTAAATCATAGGCGTTCCGTTACAAATGTAATGTCTATGTAATGCCTTTGTAACAAGTTATTTTAACAACTGGGTATAATTTGCACACAAAAATCAAAACGGACAACCGTGAATAGTTTGTATTGATGCCAACATGTCTCACTTTTATTGTGGAGAAGTTTTTAACTTTGTTGACGGCTATGACAGGTATCGCGGACGTCATTCACACAATGAAACCCACAAAGAGTATTTCTAATTATAATGCGATATTAAGAAAATAAAAATGAATCCAAACGAAATTCTAATCAAAGTTACTGCGAAAAGTTGTCTATGATGGAGATTCCTTAATTATCACACGACTTCTAACCGATAATTAATATATGGCTCTTCGTCCAAATCTTATCGACTAATTATTTCTTATGGCTTGAAATAAATTCGTTATAATTTGCAAGCTGATACTCTGACGAGGTTCTTTTACAGAAATAGAAGCGCTGAACATTTATGAGTATTCCTATAATTTGTATTCATCGGATTACCGTTCTCATCTCGAGTGTCATTTTCATAACGTTTCAGTCGATGTAACCTCCAACCTTCTCCAGATGCATCTTGGCGAACTCGGGAATCTTTCTGTGTTACTCGAGAATCTGGATGGAATTTCAAATTCCTGAGTTTGACAAGATACACTTGAAGAAGTTTGGAGGTTACATCGACCAAAACGTTGTGAAAATGACACTCAATATGAGAACAGTAGTCCAAAGAATCCAAATAATACAAATAACCAATCGTCATCTCAAAAATTCAGAAATGTAATGTTTCTGAATATGTTTTTATATATTAATATAGATATTTAATACTAAGACCACGTACAAAGGCCAAAAGCCAATCGGGAATAAAGGGTTAGGAGAGTGTTAATCGGACAATATAGACAACAAAACTGAATTAAAGGCAATCAATGGAATAAATCCTGTTTTATGATTTTTATTTAAATTTTTTAGATAAGGATTGATAATTTGTATTATTTGGATTCTTTGGATTATCGTTCTCATCTTGATTGTATTATTACTGTAAAATTTTGAATAATATATATAATCGTCTTTACACATACTGTGCCGTAGTACACACGTTTACACACTGGATCCACACGTTGTATACAGAATACGTCGCAAAAAAAACAAACATTGGACAAGTAATAACTGGACTCCTTTTTTGTAACAACGATATTTATTGCCTTGTTCTCCCGCCACGCTTCACTTCTCGTTACGACTGTGACGTATTCCACATCTCTAACGTGATCGTTTTCTCTAATGTGATTAAGCGTCCGCGTTCTGTTGCAATACGTGTCGGTGTTTATATATGCGTGTGTTTATACATGCGTGTGTTTATACGTGCTCATCTTTTACGCACGTTTTTACGTATCTTTTGTATAAGTGACCTTCGATCATCTCGTCTGTTTAACTAAGACGAATAAAAACTCTTTTCGTGAAAAAAAAAAGACACAAGGAAACTTTCCCTGAGCGACAAATTTTCGGCCAAAGCCGATTAAAAGGCTGGCCCTATGTCTGAATGCACTTTACGTAAAATTTCAAATGTTTAGACCCAAAATTGACTGAGTAATTTAGTAAAGATTGCAGAGGGAAATTTTTTAAAAAATTTAACCCCCGACTTTGACCCCTTAGCATTTATTGATTTGGGCTCATATCAAATTAAAAAGTTTGATCCGTGATCAATTAACCTACATCTAAAATTTCAAGTGTTTAGACCCAAAATTGGCGGAGGAGTTTGGTAGAGTTTTCAAAGGTAAATCGTTGAACTTTGACCCCTTGACGGCCAAATTTCTGGCCGAAGGTCGATTAAAAAGATTTTTCCTATTCTCAATACCCCTTATGTCAAATCTCGCATCTGTAGACTGAAAATTGACAGAGTAGTCTGGTAGGGAAATGTACACACACAGTCAATTTCACTTTTAAAGGTATATAGATTATATACATTTTTATGATGTTTAAAAGTCTATGGATTTTGATTTCAACAATTTCATTTTTATTTTTATTTCTATAATTTTATTTTTTATACTTTCATACCTATATATTTATTATATAAATTCTAATAAAAAACTTTTATATATAAAGTTTAAAATTTTTTTTATAATTTCATAAACATATTTTTCTTATAAAATTTCAAATATGAAATAAAAAACTTATTTTTCATTTTGCTATTAAAAGTACAAATAAAAACTAATTTTGTTCCTTTTTATTGTATGCTTTTTTAATAATGTCCTTTCCTATATTTATTTCAATAAACCGTTTCAAAATATAACGTTGACAGTTTGCGGTTTTTAACTTTTAAATTTAAATGAACATATCTCGGCTCAAACAAAAATTTACTGATCAAAATAAGCACCATCACGATTAATGCTTTTATCAATGAAAAACAAGATGATTTATACCAGTAACGTAAAAATATTGCGTTCTGGTGGCGATGAAGTCGCTTAACGCCCTTTTTTTTTATATCGCTTAGGTATTTAAAGCATTTTTAACACATAAAGTTGTCGAGATACGAAAAAGTGAGAGGTCTGGAGAGTATGGCGAGTGCGGCAGAGTTTTGTAGCCTAACTCGCTTAACTTCTGCAGTGTCGGTTTAGTAGTCGGCCATTATCGTAGATGAGAATTGGGCCTTTTCCGTCAACTAATGGTCGGTGTTGTTGTCAAAGTTTCTGATGTATTTCACCATTGAGAGTACTTCTCCGCCGTAACGGTTTCACCTGCATTTAAAACCTGTAATGGATGCGACCGGTTTGAGACCACAAAACAGTTATCATGACCTTATTTTTGCTGCAACTCTGGCTTCGGGAAGTGTTGCGGAGCTTCGTCAGCGTCTAACACCTGAGCTGAGCGTCGCCGGTTGTCGTAAAGAACCCACTTTTTATCGCAAGTCACAACTCCGTCGAAGAACTGGACGGTTTTGTTTCGTAAAAGAAGAGAAGATGCCACTTTATAATGGCGTCTCTTTCCGTTGTCGTTCAATTCCTGAGCCATTCATTTATCAAGTTTTTTTTTGTCTTTCCAACCTCTCTTAAGTGTTTAGCAGTCGTTGTATACGTTACCTCTAATTTAGAAGCAAGTTCTCGAACAGTTCTGTGTGGATTGGCCTCAACTAAAGCTCTTAATTGATATTTGTCAACATTCGATAGTCGACAACTACACTCATCATCTTCATGACTAATCACCGCCACGGAATTTCTTAAACTACTATTGTTCTCTGCACTCAGTAGTGGTTCCTGTGCCAAACGCGTCGTTTAAATCGCGAGCTGTTTCAGCAGCTTTTCAGCCTAGCATGTAAATTGTGCGAGTTTGCTTTTTTCCCATCTTGCATTTCACGTCATGAAAAAGACATAATTCTTTTTAAAAAATGTAAATTTAAATGATTAGACGGAGAGAAAAATTTTTTTAAAGTGATATATAAAGTAAGTGTATTATAAGGAAAACTCATATCAAAACACAGAAATTTAAATCAAAATTTAAAATACCACAAGCGCTTTCTTCTCAACCTAATAGAAATACTGAAGAACATACATCAAATCTGTGGCCAAGGTCGCAGGAAAGATGGTGGGATCCTTCTACCCCTCCAGAAGATATCTCACTAATGATGCAATTCTCTATCTATATAAAAGCCAAGTACGTCCAAGGATGGAATACTGCTGCCATATCTGGGCAGGAGCTGCTAAAAAAGCCTATCCTGCCTTGATAGAGTACAAAATAGACTTCGTGGCTTAGTGGGGGATGCCCTTTTCTCTTCCCTGCAACCTTTCTCCCACAGAAGAGACGTTGCGAGCCTATCTTTGTTTTATCGTTATTCCAGTGCAAGTGCTTGTCTGAGCTCCAATCTCTGGTCCCCCCTCGCCAATCTTTCACGAAAAACACCCGTCTAGTTGAAACCACTGTCATTAATTTCCCCCACTCTATATCTGTACATAAATCAAAACGTAGATTCCATGAGTAAAGCTTCTTTCTTAGAAGTGCACACCTGTTGAACTCTCTGTCGCTTGCCTGTTTCCCTCCTGACTTCAACTTGGATGTCTTCAAGTCCAGCATAAACAAATTCCTGATGAACCGCCCCCTTAAGTAATGACACTTCATCACATTTCCGATACTAACTATTACTACGATACTCTCCCATTGATTACTGTACACACAATAACCCTTATCCCCGAGTGGTTTCTGGGCCTTGATAAGTGGTGATCTTCATGTAAAAACAAAACAAAAAAAACAATAACAGTGAAGGATCTGATTTGCTTCATCACAGCTTTCGATAACGCAGAAAATTAGGATGTACTTTAGCTGAACTAATTTGATTAAGTGAACAGCTCAACAAGAACCTGTTTACATTAAAATTGAAAACGACTATGTTGTAGTAAGCTTGAAAGCATCCCTGCACTATAATTTCCCACAGTAGGGCAGTTCTATGAAATAAACTTTTTTCGTGGAATTTTCGTTTAGTTTCAGGAACAAATAATAAGTAAAGAAATTTTGACAATGGATGTAGCAAGACGAGAGTTTGTTGTTAATGTTTAGCGGAAGAGAGCTATCGATTGAAGCTCAATCGAGCATTTAACATAAAATAACGATAAAGCAGCGAGAAAGAAAAAAAAGAGAGAGAGAGACTCGGAACGTCTCTTCTGCCAGAAAAAAAAATAAGGAGAAGAAAAGACATAATTAGGTTTTGACACTGGTTTTTAGCCGTACCAGAGGAGAAAAAGGTGCGCTAATCACCCCCCCCCCCAGATGTTACAACAACACTTTATTTTAGGACCTATATGGTCCTTATACATGTAGAAGATTGCGTCGGGGGCAAGATATATTCTGGAGCGGTTGAATGGCATAAACATTATTCCAGAGCCGTAGAAAAAGATTCCATATAAGTCTTCCATTTCAGGCCAGGAGTGACTGTCAGTCTCAGAAGTTTGTCAGAGCATATGCTTCCTCGATACGAGAAATATTTCAAACAAATTTATGTATTTTAATATTCAACTAGAGGGTTTGATCCATATTATGTTGTACTATAATTGGATTCTTGAACGAATGGGAGTTAGGTCTCTTTCAGGATTGATTAATTTAGAAATAATTCAACTTTACTTCATTACATCAAGTGACTACCTGTCTTGTCTGTAGTGACTTCAATAAAAAGAAACATTTAAAAGCACTATATAAAATTCTAAAAAAAATCACGTGTTATTTAGTTTGGCTATTTTGTTCTACGAAAAGTTTAGATTTTAAATTCAATTCACCTAAAAAAAAAAAAAAAAAAAAACGCGTATGTAATACAAGTTGTGCAACAAGGAAACTTTTTACTTCTTTCTTTCGTTGCTGCTTTGACGTCCGTAACGTGATCGTCTTCTCGGACGTGCTAGTGAATGTCATCCAAACTTCTAACGTGCTCTCGAACGTTCTCAACGTCTCTTACTTACTTTTCTCTTTTTATAGTGTCTCATTTCTTTACCGGCGATGTCGAGATTGTGTTTTTTGTGTGTGGAGCTAACGTTTAGTTTTTAGACTAGAAACACGAATACAATTGTATATGTTCAGGTATTTAGAGTACACGTATTTTTCATGTAGATACATTTAATTGCAATGAGTATCATATATAAGTGTACACGTTGAATGTTTTTTGTAGTAAAAGATGTAAAGACAGCATTGGAGCAACTTTTAGTAGGTATTCAACTATCTGTCAAAAATTAAACACACTAACATAAACCGCGAAAAGAAAATATGCGTTTCAAGTAGCTAAGTGATCTTGGCTATAACATAGGGCTAATAATTAGGTAAGTCGCCTTATGGTAACTACATTATGATGTGAGTTGGTATTTCCTTGAGTCTTTCCGTGTACCTGTCGATGTTATTTATGTTTATATGAGAAACCGGGATGTACACATATTTATTACATTACAAACAAACAAAAAGCTTAAACGAATGATCATCACAAAATGTTAAAAATAGAAGCAAAGTATAACGTTGTCCGGGAACCAACAAGTTGTAGCCTTAGTCGCAAAGCAGACAAAGAATGGAAAAGAACTTAACTCGTTTATATTAGTTGTACAACAAGAACACTTATTTACTTATTCTTTCGTTGCTGCTGTGACGTCCGTCACGTGATCGTCTTCTCGAATGTGCTAGTGAAAGTCATCCAAACTTCTAACGTGCTCTCGAACGTTCTCAACGTCTCTAACTTTATCGTTCCCTTTTCTCTTTTTATAGTCTCTCTTTTCTTTACCGGCGATGTCATTTCGCATGCGATCACAACCTGTTACAAAATTAATTCGCACGACATAACCAACAACGCAAACATTTAACACATCCAAATGGTAAAAGTGATTGGAAAGATGATTTTAGAGCGACTGGGGGCTTTTATTAGTATTTCCGTCTTCGTAGAAATAAATTACCGTTAGATCTAACTTAAGATTTTATAACAGCAACCTCTTGTCCACACTACTGTATAGAAGCGAAAGTGAAAATGAAATACGAGCGAAAATTAGACGCATTTGTTTTAAAGTTCCTTATGAAGGTTCTAGGGATAAAATGGAGCGATAAAACTACTAGCTAAGAAGTCAGCGAATGCACTAACCAAAATGTGGTATCTTCAGTAATATGCAAACGACTTATATGCAGACTCGGATTACTCCTAAGATTAGACCAAGATAGCAATGCCCCAATGAGACCCTGACCGAAAAAGATTAAAAAAATGAACCGGAAGCAGACAATGGAAAGAGATTGGAACAATGGAAGCAAAGAATAGATCAGATAATTTTGAAGCACACATAATATTATATAAAAAACTGGGACTAGCAACATCACATCTGCAAAAAGGGGGGTGCAGTAAAGAAGACAGTGTGGAACCAGTCAAATTACAGATACGTTTCTGCACTTTATAAATAACCCTCAAATGAGACAGAATTCATTGATTCCAGAAGCGTTAGAAAGATTCTAAGGATTCAATCGAACGATCGAACTACCAACCAAAAAATCAGAGACTGCATAAACAAGTATTATTGTCAATAATATACAAACGACGCCTAGGCTAGCTCGGACAAATACTAAGATTGATCCCAGGGAGAATTGTCAACAAAGTGCGCCAATGGATAGAAAAAGAAGAAGACCAAAAAAAATGAAGCAGATAATGGAAAGAGATTTGATTGCAACAGAATACGCTTGAAGGACGTTGTAGAGCTGACTTCAGATCGAAAACTATGGTATACTTTGACTGCCTTAAGCATAAAAAACGCGTTTTTTTCCTAACTCTGGTGTTAAGTAAAAACTTTGGCTCGCTTTTCGGATGTTCTATAATGTAATGCAGATCATTGCCATAGAAGAGCTTGAAGTCTACAAGTATTCTCTTTAAAATAAACTCGCGGAGTTCAAGCTCTTCTGTGCTAATGATCTGTCTAACATTACAAAACATCAAAACAACAAGACAAAGATCATACTTAACGTCAGAGTTTGAAACAGGCTAGTTTATCACAAATAAATACAATTTTTGTTTCACTCTATATATACAGGGTCCGTCATAAGTAACCATATTTCTCCACCAGATTATACACATTTTGATGTTTTCCCGTGAATCGTTGCCAAAGCAACTTGGCATACCATCATTAAACTTCGGAAACAAATCCGAGCTGCTATTACTCAAGTTTGATTTGAGCTGGGCACTACAGTATGCCCGTCCCAGATAAGAATCAATTATAAATAGCATATTATTACCTTCGAAAGGTATGGAATACAAAACGTAGACGCCTATAAGACAAGTCTATGAAAATAATGGCAATATATATAAAAATAATTGTAACATGTTCCTTTTCATAACTGCTAATTCATCGCAAATTCCATCATTTAAGACCGATATGTATATACAGTGTCCGCCATAAGGACTTGTATTCGTCAAGTGTATTTAGCGTGAAATCTATTTATTCTTTACTGTATCATAATTCCAAAAAGTATATGTACATTTGGATTATCTTATCTTCGTTTCAACTCAAAAATATAATCCAAAGACTTAATAAGAAGGAATCTCCCCATCCAAAAAAAAAAAAAAAAAATGAAAAAAAAAGACAAAAATCAGACGGTTCTAGAAGAGAATAGAGAAATTCTACATTTGTAGTAAATACTAATCTTTATTCTTTGTAAGCTGGCGCTTAAGATGTGATACGATTACGCTCAGATTTAGCACGTGCTTCTTCCTGTATACATAAAAAAAATGTGAAGCCGGAGAATATCAGTGGATAAATGTATCTGAGATTCCTCGGAGACTATAAATGTGGTTCGCCTTTTTTACAATATATCAACCCTTTTAAGTTACATAATATAGAATTACTATACCAACTAGCGGACATCTGTGAAAAGAAAATTCTGCGATGCTTTCGACATACAATCGTGTAGGGAAAATTGTAGTATACATGATAAGCGTCGATGTCATTTGCTTAAGAAAAGACAGAGAAAATTTCTTAAACCCAAAATATGACCGACACGAGGCAAAAACGTGTCTTATACAAATGGAGACGCGATCGGCATGACAATATAAAAAGAAAACAGCATTTCTTTAGTTGAGTTATTTTTTTGTCGGCTCGACGTCGGTATGGTGTAATTTGCAATCTATATAAAAGCCAAGTACGTCCAAGGATGGAATACTGCTGCCATATCTGGGAAGGAGCTGCTAAACAGCCTATCCTGCCTTGACAGAGTAAAAAATAGACTTCGTGGCTTAGTGGGGAATGCCCTTTTCTCTAACCTGCAACCTCTCTCCCACAGAAGAGACGTAGCGAGCCTATCCTTGTTTTATCGTTATTTCCATGGCAGGTGCTCGTCTGAACCCCAATCTCTGGTCCCCCCTCGCCAATCTTTCACGAAAAACACCCGTCTAGTTGAATCCACTGTGAAAAATTTCCCCCACTCTTTATCTGAGCCTTAATCAAAACGTGGATTCCATGAACAAAGCTTCTTTCTTAGAACTACACGCCCGTGGAACTCTGTTCCGTCTGCCTGCTTCCCACCTGACTACAACTTGGATGTTTTCAAGGTCAACGTAAACAAATTCCTAATGAACCGCCCCCTTAAGTAAATACTTCATCAAATCTCCACACTAACGTACTGTACTTGCAATAACCCTTATCCCTGAGTGGCTTCCGGGCCTTGAAAAGTGGTGACCACCGTGTAAAAAAAAGTCAGTTGAAGAAAGCTTGTTTGCGTTACCGTCGAAAAGGGAACATGACAGATTTTTGTTACGTGTGCTTCGGCGCGGTGAACTTCGCGATTTGAAAATCATTCTTTTTTTTTTTTCTTTAACTCAAACATTCAATGAATTGTTAATAATTATATTTGTTTTTGAAATAATAACTATCTACCAGGCTGTATATTAAAACGCCGAAATGACATTTTAAAAATTATTGTCATGATCAGCTAAATATTCTTTAAGTAAAGAAATATTCATTTATAAACATTTAAAATTTATTACACAATGTGGCGCAAGGCCGAAAAATAGATTGATAAGAGATATTTTTTTTTTTACTCTTTTTCTTGCAAAACAAGGCGTATTTCCACTTGAGACGTGAGGCGCTACAATTTGCGATCTTTTTAAACAGGTAATTTAGGGATTTGAGTTGCGAAATATGTGTTCCAATTGAATTTAAACTTCTGCAGGTTAGTACAGCTAGATAAGCAGAAAACGGAGAGGGAATTCGAAAAAACTAGAAGTTCGAGGAGGAAACAATTACAATAGAAAGTCATTCGGCATCTGGGGGCCTCACACTGAAAAGATAGGGATTTTGATGCTGGTAGGGTTAATCAGGGGTATTTACTTAAAGGAGGGCACTCTGCTTGGCCTTCGAGACAAGATCAAAGTGTAGTATCTGTTCCGGCAGATACTGCAAGCTATGACTAGCTATGACTAGCTATGACTAGCAAAGACCAGATGTGGGGGCAACCCCACATGCCTGACCTTTAACCAGTTCCCATTTCCCACCTCTCGGGAGCTGGTCCCCATTTCCCTTCCCCCTCCCTTCACTCCTCACATTAAAAATTGGCCTTGTGCCTAATTTGCTCGGTGGGGGAGCAAATAAATACCATCTGTTCCGGCAGATACTGCACTTAAGATAATTTGTACCAGTCAATGGAGGGGAAACCCTCTATACTGGGACAATTATTATTTTTGGTAACCAGAGTGACCCCTTTTAGGGGAGCTGGTTTTTACCTCACATTAAAAACGGCCTTGTGCCTAATTTGCTCAGTGGGGGAGCAAATAAATACCATCTGTTCCGGCAGATACTGCAAGCAAAGACCAGATGTGGGGGAAACCCTACATATCTGACCTTTAACCAGCTCCCATTTCCCACCTCTCGGGAGCTGGTCCCCTTTTCCCTTC
This sequence comes from Euprymna scolopes, assembly GCF_053919585.1. Lineage (NCBI taxonomy): Eukaryota > Metazoa > Mollusca > Cephalopoda > Sepiida > Sepiolidae > Euprymna > Euprymna scolopes. Next base: position 17,774,021 of record NC_136509.1, on the reverse strand, counting down.
CCCCTCCCTTCACTCCTCACATTAAAAATCGGCCTTGTGCCTAATTTGCTCGGTGGGGGAGCAAATAAATACCATCTGTTCTTCAGATGCTGCACTTTTATTTCTTGTTCTCTTTCGGTGGAGGAGAAATCCTTCACGACTGAGACAATTTTTATTTTTGTACCTTTTCTCCACGTTAAAAAACGACCCTGGTGTCTAACTCTGTCCCGTAGGGAGGCATAGTAAATAGGTACTTAAAGGAGGGCACAATTGGTATTGTTTTATAATGGTGAACAATATCACCATACAGAGATGTTCTTGTGACGAAGGGTTTATCGGAATGTGTGTACGTGTCACTAAATGTCTATGGTGGTTCTTCACTATCTGAACCCTAAGTTATGTTTTTGCTGTCTATTTATGTTCCAATGCTATGATCATCTAAATGTTCATATGCGGGTGTGTGTGTGTGTATGTGTGTGTGTATGTGTGTGTGTGTGCGTGTGTGTATGTGTGTGTGTGTGTATGTGTGTATGTGTGTGTATGTGTGTGTGTATGTGTGTGTGTGTGTGTGTGTGTGTATGTCATACATGTATTTTCGACATATCTTATTTTCATGCGTCCTTAATCTTGGTCCATCTGAAATTGATGCTGTTCTTGGAGGAGAGGCTGGAACCTGTTTGAACGAATATGCATTCACTTCCAAGGCGATGGTTGGTTTTATATAGTTTTTTTTTTATTCACTTTCCAGGTATTGATCGGAGAAGAATAGAAAGTGGATATCTTTGCTTGAGTGGCTAATTCTAGGTCTCCATTCTGAGGTACGTCAGCTCTTTCCCCGGTGAAGGAGGAAACGACTATTAAACCGTTCGCTCTGCTCAACGTCCAAATTCCAACTCGATGTGTTCTCCAGCTAACCTGATCACATAGTATAATATACGTACTTCCGTCAGCTGATCAGATGCTTCCGGTAAACTTGTCTATGATATGATTTTGTTATATTTTGACAGTTTCTATCAACATCCTTCACATTCATCTCTTGTTTATCTCTACAGTTAGATAGATAGATCGAGATGGATAGATACAGAAATAGATAGATAACTAGATCGATAGATATATCGATAATACATATATGGATAAATAGATAGATCGATAGACAGATAAATAACTTAAAAATACTTTATTGTGTTCGACCTACTGCACAACAGTATGAGTTTATCAAAGTAAATTCTATTAAAGTACTTACAAAACAAACACAAGGCTGCAATATTACTACGATGGGACACATGTTGAAGTTTGGCCGATAGTGCGGGACCTATTAAATTGGAGACTCTTTTTTGGATTCTTCAAGTGTAAAAATGAAATTGTTAATACACCAGCCAATGGCAACAATACTCTCTGCGTGCGCAATTGTGGCTTTTTAAAGATATAGCATATATTCTCTTGCGTTAATAATTGCCTAACGCGGTAGAGGAAGCCTACCTTTTTGCGTCATCGTCGGTAATACTCTCACTGTATTTGTTCCAGTAGTTTCTCTGCCAATGATTTACTGTTAACACTAATCTACCGGGGTGAATATTATGAAGAAGTGGCCCTTAAAATAATTATCATGGTCAGCTATGTTGAAATTATCAATGTGATATATATTTTAACTGCGATAATGTTTTAATGCTATGGAAGTTTTGAGGGTTGTCTCCCTTTTGAGGGCTTCAGATTCATGCTTTTTTTTAATGACATAAGAATTTTAAGTAACTTAGTTACTTTCCTTTGTTTTTCTCATTACTATATAAAGTTGTGACGACGTGTATTTTCTCCCTTTACCTCATAATGTGAATAAAAGCAGACGTGTTTCTTCGTGTCTGTGTGTTGAACGAAAAACACGTTTACATGTTACTTTTTGTTGAGGTCGTTGTCTTCTACAGTGTGAATCATACTTAAAACAAACAAGTTATTTTTTATTTTATACTTAACATCAATAATTAAACATCAATTATTTTAAGTAAATTAAGATTTATTCACAAATATTTTAAAAATAGATTGCAAAATATGGTACAAAGCAAAAAATAGTATGATTGACAAGAGGTTGATTATATTAACATTAATAAGACATATCATTAATTAAAACAAAAATAAAACACTTAATGATTACTTTATTAACACACAAAAATATAGAAAAAGTAAACATAATGTGGAGGTGGGAATATAAATCTTATACACTAACACGAATAAAAAATATCCATTATATAAACCTCACTGTTTCAATGTATGCATGTATGTTTGTATGTCTCGCAAAATATTCCTACCGAGGCGACAGATTTTCGACCCTTCGAACGATAAATATCGAACAATTGGTTAAAATCATTAATTCATTAACCCTTAACTGGACAGTTTTCTACAGGGGGTGGTCGGTATCTTGCGCTGACAATTTTTGCAAGTCATTCAAAGCTCGCGTAAACGACGTCGCATAAAAGGCGTTATTTTACGGTAGGCTCATTGATAAGACAGTTTTTTGTTTGCATTTCTTTTTCCTCGGGCACGTTACGGGTTCGAGCCTGTTTATTACTCCTATTCATTTTATTTTTTGTTTGCGCTCGCAATTTCCCCCCTTTTTGTTGCTCAACCAGCACCCTTACAAACACCTTCACTTTCTTTTCTGCCTTCGCGTCACGCGTTCGAGCCTGCCTACTACAACTCAACACACACCTCCAAATACCCGGGCAACGCCGAATATCCAAGCTCGTTCATAATAAAAAGCAACTGTTAATATAATAACCCCTCACCTTGCCTTCTACTTCGTTGGACATAGTGTTAAGCACAATTCCTATGAAAAGAAATACTTTACAGGAGCTTTTCGGCCGAGGAACACATTACTGCAGTATTGCTTCCACACAGATGACAACTTGGTCGTTTACAAAGGCAACATCAACAGATTCCGTTCTAAAATCGTTCCTACAAGTAGTTGGACTTTATTTCAATAATAATTCCATGTCATTTACTTTATACTTGAGTGGTGTCTGACCTTGATAAGTGGCGACTTCTTTTAATAAAAAAAATGTTACGTGCTCTTAAATCAGACAGATAACAACAGAAAAGAAAAAAAAAACGACGGGGAACGGGGAGTTCACGAGAGAGAGAGAGAGAGAGAGAGAGAAAGAGAGAGAAAGAGAGAGAGAGTGTGTGTGTGAAGGAGAGAAAGGGCAGCAATTAAGCGTCAACTAGAAGCGAAATGTACACTCTAATACGATTAGAACAGAATGCGGTCAGGAGAGAAGGAAGAGAGACCAACGTTTTAGATACATAGTGGGGTATAATTTTAAAAGTGGTTTTACTGAAACGGTACGACTAAAAATTATGCACGATCAATGTACGAATACTTGCACTGCTGCTGATTAAATCAAGCTTTTTAATGGCATTTTTTCTGAAAATTTAGCGTTCAAGGGGTCAAAGTTCAAAAGATTTTAGCTTCGCGGTCTCTAGCAAACTATTAAGCCAATTTTGGGTCTAAACAACTGAGATTTTACATAAAGCGTATTTAGACATACAGCAAGCTTTTAAATAAGTTTTGTAGCGAAAACTTGGCTGCCAAGAGGTCAAAGTTGAATGAGTTGACCATTGCAGATTCTACACAACTCCTCCGCCAGTTTTCGGTCTAAACACATGAAAATTTATACGTAGGTTATTTGGATATGGGACCGACTTTTTACTTTGATTTGGGCCCAAACTATAAATGTTAAGGTGTCAAAATTCGGGTCAAATTAAAAAAAGAATTTGACCTCTGCGGTTTCTACAAACTTTTTTCTATGGAAGTTAGGAAGCCTATTATATAGAAAGGCATTACCATACATATGCACACTTTTTAATATATACATATGCATATAAAGTTATGAATAGTACATAAGGCCCGAGTAAAGCCGGGCGGAACTGCTATTCTATATATCTATAAAAGTGAGAATGTTTGTCTGTATGTGTATGTGCGTTTGTGTACATTTCCCTACGAAATAACTCTATCAATTTTCGATCTAGAGACTCGAGATTTAACATAAGGAGTACTGAGATTTGAGAAAATCTTTTTAATCGATTTTCGGCCAGAAATCCGGCTGTAAAAAAGGCAGAGTTCAACGATTTGGCATTTGAAAACTCTACTAAACTCCTCCGCAAATTTATGGTCTGATCACTCCAAATTTTAAATGTAGGTTACGTGAACATGGATCAAACTCTATAATTTGATTCAGGCCCCCCTCCCAAATAAATGTTAACGGATGAAAATTGGGGTCAAAGTTAAAAAGAAATTGACCTCTGCGGTCTCTATCAAATTACTCAGCCAATTTCTGGTTTTAACATTTGATATTTTACATGAAGTGTATTCAGAGATAGGGCAAGCTTTTTAATTGATTTGAGTAAAAATATTTGAGCTGCCAAGGGATTAAAGTTTAAAAGATTTGATCTTTGCGGTGTCTAGCAAACTACTGAGCCAATCTGATGGCTAAACATTTGAAATTCATACGTAACGGGTATTTACATATGCAACAAACATTTTAATCACTTTTGGGGCGAATATTTCGTGCTAAAAGGTCAAAGTTGAAACAGTTGACCTTTGTAGATTCTACCAAATTCCTCTGCCAATTTTGTGTCTAAAGACTTGAAATTTTAGATGTAGGTAACTCGGACATGGGCAAAACTTTTGATTCTGATTTGAGACCATAAGAATAATAACGCAACAGCAATACTTTCTTTTGAACAACACTCTAGAGCCCGGGTTTTAAGCTTCTTATTTCCTTATTTGCTGTAGCTAAATATGATCGATTTGATTTGGATCGATAACATATAAATAAAGTGATTTATACGGCACGCTTGACACTCCAGGTCCCATCAGATTATCAAAGTTAAGCAATGATGAGCCTGGCCAGTACCAGATGGGTCACCATTTGGGACTATCGGATGTTGTATATGCTTTCCGCTTATCTCGGCATTGTTCCATTCGTCCTGGACTTCTCTTTGCACCTGGACACAAGCGGTGCCGATTCAGGAGAGGTGTGGTTGGGGATTGCGCTTCACTTGCAGCTGATCTTACAGGGGGTATCCTTTGTCTTCCAAGATTGAACGGAGGCATCGAAAGTATTTTTATACTTTACATGATTATTGTATCGGACTAATAAAAATATATACCATATTTTTTTACAACACGTTGTATTAAATTTAAATTTTAGCTGTTATTATATTTCATGGAGTCGCTTCTTAACCAGGCGTGGGGGCCACTCAAGGATAAGGATTAATGGGTGTCAGGTAAGAGAACACTATGGTGGTCGGTGATGGTGGAAATTGGATAGGAGTTAAGTTATAAAAGGACGGCTCAACAAGAACATTTTACATTGGACTTGCAAACGATCATGTTATAATTAGGTGGGAAACAACTCCGAAGTATTGTGTCACGCAAACAAAAATTATTAGAAGAAAAAACCGCCTTTATGGAATATTTGGTTTATTTGAAGTAGAGATAAAGAGTAAGGGAAATTACTGATATTGGTTATAGCTAGGCTAGTGCTTGCTGTGAATGTTTTCCGTGAGATAGAAGAAACTATAGAGTGAAGCGTAGTTAATCACCTGGTATGAAAATAACGATAGTCGTAATAGACATACAACAACAGCAACAATAACAACAAAAAAAAAACTGAGTGGAAAACACGATCCAATGAATATATACAACGCATTTCGTAAGTCAAATTTGATATACGACGTACAAGGTGCATTTCCAATGTAATACGTTGTTTGCAGTACTGTGTTGCTTTTTTTTCTATATGTTTATGATTTATCATAATTCTAAGGTATACTTATCAAACTAACATGAACTTTCAGCAAAAATAATGTACTAAAATTGTACAATTCCTTACAAAATAGACATACTTTTTAAATAAATTTTCATTTTCTGTCAAGATCTCACCTAATTTTGGAATAAACGTTTGAATGATAATTCTTTGCTTCTTAACAGTAAATTAATCTCATATTTTTTACACACACACACACACACACATATATATGTATATATATACAGATACATATATATTTATCTGTATGTATACATACACACATACATACATATATAGATACAAATGCACATACATGTGTATGCATAAACACACACACACACACACACACACACACATATATATATATATATATATATATATATATATATATACCATGACAAGCAAAAAGACCTTCGTGTCTTTTCCTTCTGAAAAATCATATATATATATATATATATATATATATATATATATATATATATATATATATATATATATTCCTAAATTCCAAATGTCGTAATGTAAGTAAACTATAAGGTATTTGCAGCTTCTCTTTCAATTTTCGTGTTTCTAATCATGCCCAAACGCGTTTCATTTCCTTTTGACGGATTGATTGTTGCTATTTCTTCTGATGAGTTAAGGGCATAAAAGATCCACTGATTGATATAATAATTAAGTGATTGATTTTGAGCTACGAAACAGATACTGTCAAGAATTGTAAGGAATTATTATTAAAGTCAAAATTAAAGGAGTAATTACATTTTTATAGGATTATAAAACTCTATTATTGAACACTATTGGAATAAAGGCTGTGACTTACTTGCAGTTTCATCAAATACTTTTGTATGCAAAATCCGATCCCGCATTTTGCTAATTTCTACCCTCTGATGAGAAGGAAAGTATTTCTTCGAAATTCCGCGGATTTAGGATTATTCACTTATCAAGCGTTTCCTTTTCAGATTAAATATGTTTTTAACTCTTTTTCAAAGTGTTTTTTAACATGTTTTATTAACTATTTGCTCTTATATATATATATATATATATATATATATATATATATATATATATATATAATAATTTTTTTATTATATTTTCACCCCAAAGAAGCGCAAATATAACAACAATACTCCATACATGGGCGAATGGTGTCCTTATAGAGGTACAGGATTCTTTTGCGCGTTAGTGGATTTCTAGCACGGTAGAGAGAGCCTACCTTTTTCTCACCAGTCCTGGCAATGCTCTCAATGTAATTTTTCCAACTCATGTTTCCTGTGAACATTAGGCCGAGGAGTTTAAAAGAAGTACTTTCAGATAAAGAGTCTTTGGCCATTGCTATTGGTGGTAGAGAAGGTTTCTTGTTGTTATTGAAGGAAACAAATTTAGTATTGGCAGCATTGAATGTGACCATTCATTTTTGTCATCATTCCACAGATTGGAGGTCATTCTCTAGTGTTTCTGCCATTTCTTTAGATATGTGTTACTTTGTTTTCCTGTCATGTCTGTTATAGAGCGTGGTGTCATATGCATATATAACCATCCCACAGACAATTTTGTCAGGGAGGTCATTTATGAATATAGCAATAATAGAGGCCCAAGGATAGACCCCTGGTGCACTCCCGCATTGATATCATATTGTTTAGATGTACAACCATCGAGGACAATCTTGATTTTTTTCTCATCTAAGAAAGATTTAATTATGATAAGTATTCTTCCAATGATACCGTATGATCTGATTCTCCTAAAAAGACCTTCATGCCATACCCTGTCAAAAGCCTTAGATATATTCAGAGCAACCGCTCTACCCTCCCCTGCTTTGTCAAGTGAATGGCATATGCGCTATGAGATTACAGTTAGGATGCCTGCTGTGGAACGGGCTTTCCTAAATCTATATTGCTGGTCGGTCAGAAGTTTAGCATCTGTAAGGTGATGGACTAGACCTTGGTTAATTATGGACTCAAATATTTTGGCGAAAACTGGGAGGATGCTAATGGGGCGGTAATTTACAGGGTCAGTTCTTTCGCCAGAATTCTTGAAAAATGGTACCACAAAAGCAGGTTTCTAACAGGCAGGAAATCAAGATTCATTCAGGCATTTGTTGTAAAATTTGGAGAGAAATGTAACTACTTCGGCGAAGCACTTTTTAATAATACAACCGAGATGAGATCAGGTCAGCATGCATTTGAGGTGTCAAGATTTTTTATGATAGCATGCACCTGAGATGGCGTGATTTTCAGATCGTCTAGTGTAGCGTTTGTCTGCAAAGGAAAGTCATGGAGGAGGTGGTTAGCGTAGAGTTGGAGGCAAATCGACTGGCAAGCATGTTAGCTTTCTCGCTTGCTGAACAAACAACCTCATGATTGTTGGTTAGTGGGGGAATTGTTGATTGCCCATTATTTACTACACTGTTGTAGATTTTCCAGAAGTCTTGGATTCCTAATTTCTGTGCTTCGATGCGTTTTTTTTTGTGGTTTCAGTAAATTCTCCCTTAGCTGTCGCTATTTCTCTCTTACAGTTATTTCTGGCTTCTATATACTTCTGTCTGTTTGAACTGGACTTATGTCGGTTAAATCTGCGGTACATGTGCTGCCTTTGCGCGATGGCAGCTGCACAAGTAGAAGTAAACCATTGGGGAGAGTGTGGCTTGCTAAAAAATTTTCACGTGGGAACATGTGCTTCAATTGCTGTTTTGAACCATTCAGTGGTCTCAATTGCGCACTATTCAGCAGGAAGTGAAAAGCAACGTTACACCTCGCAGAAGTCATGACAGCCAACAAACCCTGTAATCTTATTTCACGCACACATTTTTTGTTGGCTGTCATGGCTCTTGTAGGTTGCGATGTTTGTTGACTTTGGAAACACTTGTATCATCTCTCACATTCTGAAAATCACACACACACACATACACACACACGTATATATATATATATATATATATATATATATATATATATATATATATATATATATACAATTTAAAATAAAATAGGCGGCGGGTTCTCAAGAGGTCTTTCGGCTATCATCTCACCAGGAAAAAATCGATAGCGTAAAAAAATAATATGTCGAAAATAAAGAGTTTTAAAGGGGAACTATTGAATTATATATATATATATATATATATATATATATATATATATATATATACATATATTTCATAAGATACATATCAATTTATATAATGTAAAGCATTTCTATATTTTATATATTCATATATATTAACCCCAGACTAATTAAACTATTATTATGGATTTCAGAACAAATCTATGAAGATGCATAATGGATGCGAAATTTAGTTTTATTTAATCGATGTAAAACCGGCAAAGAGGAGGTTGAGCTCTTCGTGGAAATTTCGATTTTTCGTACAAAGCATATTAAACGGCAATGCATATTATATTTTCTTAGTTTGTTTCTCTGTCCCTTCCACCATTTCTCGAAAACTCCTGGTCCAATATGTCTGAACATTTTAGAAACTTTAGTTATGATAAGATGCTATCTGGTGAATGCAGAGTAAGGGATCAATGGAGATTGATAGGGATTAATAAACATAATACATTTATTCTTGAAGTTTTCTGAAATATTACTAGACCGATGTTGTTGACGTGCTGTATCTTATAGGATGCAGCGAACTATGAATTATAAGAGTTGTCCAATACAGTCTTAGAAAGTAATAATGATGATAGAAATTAATCACCACAATACCATATTACACTCCCGTTTTCTCGGAAACCGATGTGACTGAAATTTTATTCAGTGAAACAAGCTTTTTTTTTTTATTACTTACGTCCACCCCTTACAAAGCATATCATCACTCGGACGTAAGGGGCTACTATTTGGGACCATGCATAGAAAATATTAGCAATATATTTTTGTATGTTACATTTAAATTTCTGCATACCAGTACTGCCAGAGAAGCAGGCAGCAGGAAGGGAATTCCAAAGTCTAACTGTTCGAAAGAAGAAACTATTAGAATAGAACGCTTTCTGGCATTTAGGGACATCTACAGTGAAGGGGCGAGATCTTGTTGCTAAGTAGGTTTTGTTTAAATTTTTAAATGAAAATTTAAGATATTAACGAGTAAAAGTTAAATTCTTTTCGTTTTTCAATACAATCGCGAAAGTCACATTGAATTATCACCCTTGAAGTAAAAACAATAGTGACTCGCTGATCCCGTGTCGCTTCCTCGTAAATATGATTTGTGTTTATTTAAAAAAATACTTTATCGATTTGCATAATTTTTGGCATATGACATCTTCGTTCCGTGACGAGTACGTACATATTTTTGTTTCTTTGTTACAGACGTAATTCTAAATAAGCACCCAGTTTTGTTACACAAGGGAGATTACTCTGAAATATGAATGGATTCTCTGCCTTGATTATACACATCATAATTATGTTGACACACAGGGTCCCGTTGGATCAGCAACGTGAAGCATCGTTGTGCCGGTCGGTACCGGATGGGTGACGATTTTGGAACACCAGGTGTTGTATGTCAAATATCGAACCCCCTTTCTGTAAAACCCTAACGACCACATCTCCACTAATTTGGATATGCATGTATGAATTTTATATTTCTCAGACATTCCTCTTTCAGAGGAAGCCGGTTAAACTTGCCTAGGATTATTAACACTGTGTATGGCTATTATACATAACTGGTCTGGCAAAGTCACAAGGGAGACAATCAAACAGAGAAAATTCCTAAGCTTAATTCATCCTGTAGCAGCAAAAATGAAGCTAGCCTGCCAGGACACTATATATAGAACTATAGGAAAATTTTGGTATAATTTATTGGTTGAAAATATAGTTTTTTTTGTACAAGTCGTCATAAAATTTTAACCATAGAAAGGTATTATAATCTTCAAAGAGCCTGCAAATGGCCATGTAGTTTCGTCTCATAGAACCATTTCAATATTCTATGTGGCTACGAGTACCATCATTTTTGTCAATTTTATGAGTTCCAAATCTCAGTAACTGTTAATCAAAATTTAACAAACTGAGGCTCTTTAGAAAGGTAATGACCTGAATTCTGTAGCGGGCTATGTGACATTCGAGAATTAAGGGGATCATCCATCATCCAGAGCCTATTTTTGGCACTTTTTACAGCCATAAAATGTATCAGTCATAGACATTTGTTTTCCTAGTTTTGCATATGAATTACAAAACATCTGATATTTCCTCAACACGTCTTGCTTTTATGGATGAGAGACTAAAAGTTGGTGCCATGGTTTCAAATAATCTGAAATAACAGCAACCAAATATTTCTAATATGCTATGCCTCCTTTCTTTAGTTTTTATACTAAAAGTAAGTTTCCAAGTGAATAAAAATTATTTTATACTAAAGATATTCATAATCATACCCTATTTCCAAAAGAGGGGAAATTTTATATATGAGAAAGATCTGGATTCAAGTCTCACTTTCTGTTATTTCAGATAATTTGAAACCATAACAGAAAGTTTTAGTTTCCTCCATCAAGACCAGATATTAATATATATATATATATATATATATATATATATATATATATATATATATATATATATATATATATATATATATATATATCGTGTATTAATATATATATATATATATATATATATATATCGTGTATTAATATATATATATATATATATATATATATATATATATATATATATATATATATATATATATATATCGTGACCACACACGAATAGGCTCCTATATGGTTGACTATTTTAAAAACTGATTACATATAATGATAGAAAATGTATCGGGACACAGGAATGGGTATCTTTGATCTGGCACAACGGTGGTTCATTAAAATTGTGGGGTCTGCGTTCGCGCCTGGTCCACAAAGTATGTAAATAAAAAAATATAAAATTAACAAAAAAACGTTTACAAGTATTTTTGATATAGATGTACATAAGAATACTTTGATAAGTATGTTTTAACTTAAATAGGGATGGTATAATAAAATTGTGGGGTCTGCGTTCCGCGCCTGACCTCCATAGAATGGAAATTGGCAGAAACTTTAATAAAGACTTTTCATATCTATCTGCGTAAGTATACTTTGATAATGTTTCAGTTTGAAGAAATATAGCATAATAAAATTATAGACTCTGATTTATGAAAGTATGATATATACTAAAATCTCTAAGTGTGACCGAAATCTAAACGATAAATGATACACGACACTATATGATATAGACGTTGAAAGTAACTCCAGATAGCACCTGTATACATCCACCCCGGGGGTTAATGCACCGTAGCAGTATATGGATATGTGTGCATACATAGTCTTTTACGTGCACCAGATCCGTGGCTATTACTATTTATACATAATTAATACTAGCGGGACCTGTGGAAATTCCACAGGGGACCCATTCATATGTATTATCTTGATGTTGGCATTCTGTAGATGTTCAGTGTAAATGGAGACGCTCTAATATTATTGTAGCTTTTTTGTTAAAACTGCAAAAGTATTTATCTAAGCTGGCACGAACACCCGGCAAAGCCAGGTCGTAAAGTACGCTTAAATATGATATTTTTTTTATATATTAATTATAGAGTTAATGTTCTATCGATTTTCATATGTTATGAAGTCGCGATTTCAAAAATAAAAAAATTATATCCATATGATTCGGGTGTATTAGCTTGAATCGAAACCTAAATAAAAACTTATGATATGTATATATATATATATATATATATATATATATATATATATATATATATATATAACTTGAGTTCCTTCAGCCATAGTCTAAACCGAAACCGAAACCGAAACCAAAACTTATGAAGAATTTTTGGTTAATTAGAAAGATAAGAACATAACAATTAAACGACTCGCTATCGTATTAATATATAGATAACTTTCAGTAAAGTCATATAATTGCTAATTAGTAGCAAATAATTAGGAGGAATTACCAATCACTCTTCTTCTTAAATAATCATTATCGCTGTCATAAAAAATGACTGCATTTGACCATCATAAATTTAGTAATGACATATATTCGAAGTTTGCAATTACTATCATTATGAAAAGTTTTAATAACAAATATATAAATATACCAATTAATAAACCAACATTAAATGTACAAATGAAATAGTAAAAAATATTAGAGGTGGTCTAGTAAGTACCGATTTTGTTTAAATGAGAGAAAACAGAACTACGACTATTAAACCAATTATGCACCCCCCTCCCTTTCTCCTTCCCTCTTTCTTCTTTCTTCCCTCGTCTTCCCCTTTTTGATTCTACCCATCTCCATCTCCTTCCTATTTCCTCCTTTCTTTTCTTTCTTACGTCTCCTAGTCCCCTTCCCCCTCCACCGTTCCCTTGAAGCCCAAGTAATGGTCAATCGATCCGGGTAAATGCTAACCATTTCGCAGATAGAAATAGTAAAATTAAAATAAAACAAATAATAACATGAATTAAAGATACACTTACTCTTAGATGTGTTAGACTGGCAGCGGGCAATAAACAGGCGAACCGCATACTTGTTTAAGATAACATCTGCATACGTTTTGGCTAATTCCTCGACCCCTCACCCTACAACCTCCATCTCCTAACACTAACATGAAATAAATGAATTTATACACGGGTAAATAAGTCAATAAACAATTAGCAAAATAAAAAACTAACAAGTCCACACCCAATTAACCATGTTCTCTCCACAGCTGAACTACACTCCAATGATCCGTTTACAAAAAAAAAAAAAAAAAACAGAACAACTTCTTTTGCTGAAAGTTGATTTTCGTTTTTCATCACGAATTCCGCTTTTGGAAATAACCGTTGTTGCCTGATGAGGTCTGTAGTTACTACATACTAGAAGACCGTAACATGTTCATGACTGTGTAGCAATAAATTACTGTGTATGTAAAGACAAATTGAATATATATATATATGTATATATACATATATATATATATATATATCAACCGTTTCAATGTATATGGCTAAGTTTTTTATCTACTGCCCTGTTTGATTGTTCAAGGAAAACCATTACATTTTCTTCAATCTTGCACGTCACATTTCACCTCTGTTGCTGTCAAATCAGATTGGCCGAGATGCTGACTTCCTGAGCGAAAATACACCAAGCGTTCATATAATTATTATTTTTTCTTAGAAAAACTCAATCATATTCTCGAAAGCTCAAAACAAAAAAGAAAACCACAACATTTTCCACTAACGAAAACAACAAAACCAAACACCATGAATGGCAATTTGATGATATAATTATCTTGAAAGATAAAAACTTTTACCAAAGATATCTGAACTCGAAAAAGGTTGATATGTCGTAAAACAAAATAACCAAACCAAACCAAATACGATTAAAAATATTTGAAGATATAAAAAATACTTAAGGTGTAAAACTTATTACCGAAATTATTTCATCCGGCATTAAATAACCAGAAAAAGGTTGATACGTCGTAAAGAAAACATATCTCATTGTTCGACGAAATGTCATCTTTTCCACAATCTTGCAAATACTCCTTTCAATTTTCCATGATTGGATACCAGCATCATCTCTTCAATAAACCCAATTTCGCGAATATCTTAACCACTCCTCTCGTTCATATTAGAATTTGAAGAAGAAGTAGAACTCCCTTCCCTCTCGCTGCCCCGGCTTAAAATGAGTCAGCATCTCGATGCTTTCATCCATTTCTTTATTGTTAGCTGCCGGCAACAAGACACAAGAACTGGCAGACATTATTAATAGTTAGGGATTATTTTGTCAGCGCGTCTGCGTAGCCATGTTGGATATTAATCGATAGAGAAAATTAGAATCAGGTACATAGCCCAAATGTATCTGTTGGCTCCTTCTACAGGTATAGAAAAATATTAACACCAGAATATATGCTACATCTTTACAATGCTGCAAGTCGCCCATGCAGAGAATATTGTTGCCACATCTGAGTTGGTGGGTTCACCACTAGTATCTCTCTCTCTCTCTCTCTCTCTCTCTCTCTCTCTTAACAGAGGCTAAAACAGAGTCTCATATCTAATAGCTCCCGCACGGTCTGTTACGGTGCATATTGGAGTTTGAGTGCGTGTACGTGTCACTATTCTATATCTAGTGGCTCTTCACTATCTGAACCCAAGTTATATTTGTGATCTATTTGAGTTCTTGCCATGATCGTCTTTTGTCAAAATATAGCTTCACATCTCATCTCTTGCTTACCTCGCCAGTTAGATAGATAGAACGAGATAGATAGATAGATAGATAGATAGACAGACAGACAGATAAATAACATATAATTTCTCGTGTTCCCAATTACATAACAGGTCTAGCTCCATTTATAATAGTCTGACCAGTACCAGATGGGTAACAATATAGGATGTTTAGTTTGATGGGACAGCATTACTATCAAAAGAAGCGTTAGGTGTCTACTTCACTCCGCTAGTCTGTGGAGACCCTTGTGCAAGGTTGAGGACCCACTCCAGCCTCCCGATCAGGGTAACATCAGATCATGAAATGCAGATGACTGATCTAATACGAAAACAATAAGGAATAATTCTGTTCATTGTTTCGTACCTCGTTGTGCAGAACAGAATATTCCTTTTGTACAATGATCAAGACAATCGCCCTATATGGGCATTACTCGGATAGAAAGAAGCTGCAACCTACTGTCTGTACAACTGCAAATAAAGTTATGGCAATACATCGAACACTTTCCAGAAACAGTAAGAATGGGAATCTTAATGATTAGAACAGATCTATAAACGCTTGTAGTAGCAGCAGAAGCCCTATGACACATATGCAAATGACCGCGTGAGTGCGCGAAGTGACGTCACAAGTGAGGAAGAAAAGGGAAAGAAAAAGCAGAGAAAAAAGACAAACGTGGACGAAAAGCGACGGGAACACAACGTGGACAACAGAGGGGAAAAGCGCGTACCGGAAGAAGATGAGCGTATAGCCCGTAGCGCAAAAGAATTTTAAGACCGCGCCTAGACGGCAAGGTTTTATTAATTACATGGCAGAGGAGATAAACTAAGAGACTTTTAAAGCAAGAGGCAGTGTTATTTTGAAAGTGCCATGAATAAATGCCTTTAACTTAAAAAGCTGTGGCGATTTTTCCCTTTTTTTGTTCCTTTATGACTGTTTCTATCCGAGTGTAAACATGTAACGACCATGTTTAAAATGATTTACGACCATATAACATGATGAGCAACAATGAATTCATGAATGCCGCGAGGGAAGGAGAGAGAGGTGGAAAGCCAGCACCGTCAATGCATGTACCAGTCTTGACACCACTTGAGTGAATGAATAATTTGAAAAAAATCTAAGTGAGTATTTCATGTTCCTTGAAAGATCTTTTGCAAAGCAAAAAGATAGATATGATAAACTGCGTGAAAAAGCAAGCTATTCTTCATCATTTCAAGGTTAAATACCTATATGCAATCAGATATGAAAACAGATGTGCACACGTTCTCTCATATTAGCATGGATATATTACGTTCTATTAATTTATATCTTTTTTTTTCTGGCTTGGAATTATCTTTACAGATATCTATCTATCTATCTATCTATCTATCTATCTATCTATCTACTGTATTATCTGTGTGTTTGGCCGTGTGTATGTATGCAAGTAAGTTCGTTCATTATCGATTCGAAAACGGATGGGCCGACTTTACGAAATTTCACACGAAGGTACATTTTGTGCCTAGCAGTGTCCTTAGATATGTTTTGTATTGGAATATCTTCAATAATTATCGGTAATCGATAATCGAAATAATCCAATGAAAGAAGAATCAGGCGATTTTGACAAGTTAACACTTTACACAGCCTAACATCACGCGCGCATTTGAGATGTTTTATCAATACACAAGCCAAAAGACGCAGCATATAAAATCCACACTAGGTTATTTGATATGACAGGGCCAGGTTAAAAAAATTCTGCTTAAAGAACCATTCGTCCCCGATACTTAAATTTTGCATATTAAACTTGAATTCAAGCCATTATGTATAAAAAATAATTTTGCGAAAGCAATAGAAGGTTTACTTCAGTGCAATATAGATTACAATGTTTTGTGGATTACGCCACTAGTAGGAGGCACGTCAAGCTTCCTAACGGTGCCCCGCAATAGGTCCCCAACTAGAGCAGGCAATCAATCGATTTAATTGAAAAATGTGCTATTTCATCGATTTCGATGACAATAAAAAATATGGGCGTATGAAACATTCGTCGATGATCATTCGATCCCTGATCACGTTGGGTTTATGTACTAGTATGGATATAAGCAAGGAAATCAATGATGTTTCCTGAAGTATGTAGCAAAATATTAACACGGGCTGCATTTTAAAAATGTTATGCATATATGTCTCAAGGGTGTTGCTACTGTTCATTGTGCTCTCATGGCAATTGCAGCTGGTCCGACAAGGATTCGCGATAATTTGTAGATATTGAACGACGCAGTTAGCGAAACGATCGTCCTGCTGCGGCTTTCAAAATTTGTTCCTGCTAATATGACTTTACAGCGCTTAGCATGGAAACGAGATAGGTACCTCGG
Organism: Euprymna scolopes; assembly: GCF_053919585.1. Taxonomy (NCBI): domain Eukaryota; kingdom Metazoa; phylum Mollusca; class Cephalopoda; order Sepiida; family Sepiolidae; genus Euprymna; species Euprymna scolopes. The sequence goes on along the minus strand of NC_136509.1, from coordinate 17,756,755 downwards.
AGCTATAAGATAAAAAAAAAAACAAAAAAACAGAACATATAAAAATATATCATGTCTTAAATAAGGAAATGATTACCACTTAGTAGAAATAGAAGTTTACGGATGTTGATAAAAATTTGAAGCATCCATCCCGTTCATTTCATAATGTCGTTTCTTTCAAGTGCAACTTAATTCGAAAGTCTTGTATGTTTATCAGTCATTAGTTGACTGTCACCCACGAAAATACTCAAATCTGTGTAAAAAGTGTTTTAGGCCTAGTTATTGCTAAAATAATGTGAACGATTCGCGCATTTATGATACGCACTTTTCTACTCGTACTCAAATGTAGTGAGACCGAGACAAATGTAGCTGTATATTGGAGGAGTAATAACGAGTAATATCTTGTGTATATATATATATATATATATATATATATATATATATATATATATATATATATATATATATATATAACTAATTCATTTACTCACATAAAATTAATATACAAAAGTATAAATTTATGCGTAAACTTTAAGTATTTACTTCAAAAGTGCTCAATACGTAGATAGAGCTAGTTAATTAGTTATAAAATATATATGGCGATTAAGCTACACTGAATATTCCGCGTTTCATCCACTCTAGAAAGCTGATTGGCTAACTAAAATCTCAATAGAACGCGCGTGTTTTAAAAGGACAGACAACCACAAAATTCGCGCATAAGCCTGAAGAATCCTAGAGTGGATGAAACGCGGAATATTCAGTGTAGCTTAATCGCCATATATATTTTATAACTAACTACATATATATATATATATATATATATATATATATATATATATATATATATAAAGAGAGAGAAAGAGAGAGAGAATAAATGAAAACAAGTTATATTCCAGAATTCATGATATTGACCATCTTATAATTTATTACTTAATTCAGTTGACTTATAAAATTCTTGACAGTATCTGTTTCGTAGCGCAAAATCAATGACTTAATTATTATATCAATCAGTGAACCTATTATGCCCTTAACCCATCAGAAGAAATAACAACAATCAATCCGCCGTCAAAAGGAATTGAAATGTTATTTGACATCGTAAAAATCCAAAAATTGGAAGAGAAGCTGCAGATACCTCTATATTTTTCCATTACGCCATATTGAATTTTTATTGAATTTTTCCATGTCAAATCACATTTCAATTCCTTTTGACGGATTGATTATTGCTATTACTTCTGATGAGTAAAGGGCATAATAGATTCACTGATTGATATAATAATTAAGTGATTGATTTTGCGCTACGAAACAAATACTATCAAGAATGGTATAAGTCAACTGAATTAAAGGGATAAATTATAAGATGATCAACATTATGAATTTTGGAATATAACTTTTTCTCATTTATTCTCTATATTGCTTTGTAATTATATTGAGCGTCTTTAATAAGGATTTATATAAAATAAAAAATACATTTCTACAGAAATATATATATATATATATATATATATATATATTAAGAGGTATATGCGGTAAAAACAAGGATAAAGAGTGCTCAGTACGTTAGTAGAGCTATATATGTTTTTTTATTACAACCACAAGTGTATTAAATCAATTTATTACAAATTATTTCAATAGACAGGATAATAATTATCCGTCCATATCGTCAGATAATTCAAGTTAAAATATAAATAATAAAGAAATGAAATGGTTCTTTTGCGATTACATATGGGTATTTAAAAAAAAGAGTACAAGTAAGAGTGAGAGAGAGAGGGGGGGGGAGAAACAAGGGAAAAGAAAAGAAAGAGGGAAGCAATAAAAATATATGAATTAAATTAAAAATTTGTAAAATTATAAAGATAAGACAAGGCAAGAGAGGAGGGAGCCGAAGAAAAGAAAAGAAAGAAGAGAAATAGATAATTAAGCGTGTCAAAAAAGTTTGTCGGGTTCTGGATGATAACTTACACGTATATCAAACAAACATGGAATTAAAGAGTCAGTAATCGTCTACGACCGCGGTGGATGCCTCCAAATGGGTAAACAGATGCGTCCAGCTTATATGGTAAACAGATGCATCCGATATAGCTTATATAAAATCTCCTTGGGTAGTAAATCAATTATAGATTCTGTTGAGTAGTTTTTAGAACTGGAGTCGAGTTTAGAGAAGAAAACGAAATAAATAAAAATAAGAATAAATGAGTTTTATGGAAAAATATAATAAAATAAAGCGATGTTAAGTTTGTCTATAATTAAGGGGCTGCGAAAATGGTTGGGAATAGGGGTGTTAGATTATAGTATCAAATGAGTTCTCAATTCTTGCTCTATATAAATATAATTCAGATCAGTCCTAAAATAGAGTATTGCTGTCATATCTGGGCAGGTTAAGTTTGGAACACTCTTTTTTTGCCTTGAAAAATATATAAATGATTTTACAATCTAGTGGGACAGTTTCTATTCTTTTTTATTACCTTTGTTCACACCAATCAAAACATATTACCACTTGGCTGCAAGGACCTACTATTTGGGACAGGGGACTATATTAGGAGATGAGCTAGATATCTGCGCACATTACATTTAAACTTCTGCATGTTAGTACAGTAAGCGAAACAGGAAATAAGGAGGGGGTTCCAATGTATAGAAATACAAGGAAATAAGCTTAGATTAGAAAATTAGATTAGAAGGCTTTCCGATTGGTTGTTTTTATTTTACGGCATATCGACCCTTTTCGGGTTATTTAGTTGGAACCCTAACAGGTACTACCACTCCGGGTCAGAGTGGACCTGGGAGCAATGGTAATTAAAGGGTGGCTCCACACTTCCCAAAGCCCACAAGCTGGGGCCTCACCACTGGATATAGTTTAAGGTCATATCCAGGACCCCCATTGAGGGACTTTTACCCTCTGCATGGGGGACAATCGGCGTATTCTAATGCCCCACCGACAGGGCCCATTCCGCTGGAGACTCTCATGGGAACACAGGTGGTTTCACAAAGTAAAAATATGAAAATAAAACAAGCATGAAAAACACAACGCCAATACATGTCTGTTGGTGCATATGAAACTATAGTCCAACCCCCGCGTACTATTAAGGCTAGGCTCGTCTGCCAGTCGCAATTCGGCTCTATCTCTGTTTCGCAGTCAACTCTAAAAACTGTCCAACTCGCTATCAACTCCCATCCGCCGTGAACGGCATCTAGTTGTCAGCTGACTCTGTGTCGGTATCTGAAATCACCCCCACCTCGGCTACCGGAAGCTGCCCTTCCCTGTTTTATCTATTCTGTGGGTTTCTGTTGTCATTGTCAAATCTGCAGGCTTTATCTAAAAGTACCTACAGATTCATTGTTTGCTACTTCCTATTTTATTGTTTATTGTAGGACATTTCCTATTCCGTTGTCTATTGCTCCCCTCTCAGCACTTAGTGGCTCAACTCCACCTCAGGTCCACTTTATAGTATCACAATCATCATATTATATGAATCCGAAGCTTCTATTATTCGCATTGATGTTCACGATATTTTTAGACAGAATTATTTCTAGAAAGATATCCGGTAATCATGGGAGGAACCATTTGAAGATTGTCAACATTTTAAATGAAATAACAACTAAAGAAGTTCTTTACATATATATATATATATATATATATATATATATATATATATATATATATATATATATATATATATATATATATATAAGGTGTTTATCCCCGTGTGTGAAAAAAATTAAACGTCAAAATATTTTAAAACGAGCATCAAATAATGTGAAATTAGAAAACTACAAATTATTTTTTTAAAACGAAAAGTATGTATGTATATATATATATATAATTATGACAGCCCCTTTAAGAAAGTCGTTTCTTATCGTTGGGCACTTTCAGTTGAATTAAGTCGTATAACGATTAGATCCCTGTCTGACTGACTGACGCAAAGAACATTTAAAATTATAATGTTTAAATTCAACGTTATTTCACGCGGTTAATGGTAGCATAATAGATACGGTCTTTGCTAATCGAGCCAGAGATGGCTCGTGTTAACGAGTTCGAGTCTGTCAACTGGTGTTAATTGTGACACTCTGCACTGAATATCCCCGAAAGGATGAAACACTAGTTTATGTAAGTATTTAATTATTATAGTAAAAAAATAATTATGACAGCCCCTTTAAGAAAGTCGTTTCTTATTGTTGAGCACTTGCAGTTCAATTAAGTCGGTCAATTTAGCTCTTATGGGTGAAACACTAGTGTCTGCAGGTATTTAATTATTAAAGTAAATATATATATATATATATATATATATATATATATATATATATATATATATATATATATTTAAAAAACATTGCATACATATTTCAAAAACGAACTATCGATTTTGTTGTATTGTAACAGCTTTCTTTGGCCAATAAAACCCAATACAAATCATCAGCGTACGATGGAGGAAGGGAAAATAAAACGGAAAAATGAACATCGGACAGGTGGACAGGTAGGGTGATGGCGTGATGGTGGTGGTGGAGGTAGTTCAGAGAGGTTGTTCAAAGAGCGCGCGTGGCGCTAAATATACATACACTAACACGCGCGTGCACAGACACACCTACCCGTGCTCTCTGACCACCCAAATACTCCATCATTCTACCTGCCCACCCGTCCTTTCGGTAAACAATATTTTAGCGTCGCTTACAAAGGACTATTTTATAAGAAGGACATTAGAGCAAGGACACCGCCCGTTAACCGGTGTTCATCTTTCTTCCTTCCATCTGATGCTGATGATTTGTATGTAGTTTTATTGGCCCAAAAAAGGCTGTTCCAATACAAGGAAACCGCTGGGTTCTCTTTGGAATGTGTATGTATAGTTTTTAAATAAATATTTTAGCTATTATCTCTATCATCAATCACTTTATTTGATTTCTTTTCATAGCATTCCGACACCCTATATATATATATATATATATATATATATATATATATATATATATATATATATATATATATATATACTAGTTGTAGGAGGCGCCCAATTTTGCTCTAGCGTAAAATACGCTTAAATATGATATTTTAATTTTTCCTGATTTAGTATATATTAGTATAGGGTTGTGATTTAAAAAAAAACAATATATATATATTTCAGTGCCATTAGTTAGAATCGAAATCGATAGCATAACAAGCATCTTTGACCCCTTAAAACTATTTTAACCTGCTAAACTCCCATAAAAGAATGGTTCGTAAAAATCCAATAAGTTGAGGCCCCTAGCGCCGCTCTGCGATTTTTAGTTTCGGAGGAGATAGAATATGAAAAAGTGCTAATATATATATATATATATATATATATATATATATATATATATATATATATCAGCACATTTTCATATCTCCTACATTGACCAAGGTCTTATATGTGGGATTGCTCCCACATATGTTTTTTTTCTTGCAGTATTTTCCGGAACAGATACTACACTTCGATCTTGGCCAAAAGGCCAAGAAAAGGGTATTTATTTGCTCCCCCACCCAGCAAATCAGGCACAAGGCCGACTTTTAATGTGAGGAGTGAAGGGGAAATGGGGACCAACGCCCCGGGGAGTAGGGGAGCTGGATAGTGACAATTGGCATGAAGGGTTGCCCCTACATTGACCAAGGTCTTATATGTTGGGTCGCCCCACATATGGTCTTTGCTTGCAGTAGGTATTTATTTGCTCCCCCACCGAGCAAATTAGGCACAAGGCCAATTTTTAATGTGAGGAGTGAAGGGAGGGGGGAGGGAAAGGGGGACCAGCTCCTGAGAGGTGGGAAATGGGAGCTGGTTAAAGATCAGGTATGTGGGGTTACCCCCACATCTGGTCTTTGCTTGCAGTATCTGCTGGAACAGATGGTATTTATTTGCTCCCCCACTGAGCAAATTAGGCACAAGGCCGTTTTTAATGTGAGGTAAAAACCAGCTCCCCTAAAAGTAGGCAAAAAGGGGGCACTCTGGTTACCAAAAATAATAATTGTCCCAGTATAGAGGGTTTTCCCTCCATTGACTGGTACAAATTATCTTAAGTGCAGCATCTGCCGGAACAGATGGTATTTATTTGCTCCCCCACTGAGCAAATTAGGCACAAGGCCGTTTTTAATGTGAGGTAAAAACCAGCTCCCCTAAAAGTAGGCAAAAAGGGGGCACTCTGGTTACCAAAAATAATAATTGTCCCAGTATAGAGGGTTTCCCCTCCATTGACTGGTACAAATTATCTTAAGTGCAGCATCTGTCGGAACAGATGGTATTTATTTGCTCCCCCACTGAGCAAATTAGGCACAAGGCCGTTTTTAATGTGAGGTAAAAACCAGCTCCCCTAAAAGTAGGCAAAAAGGGGGCACTCTGGTTACCAAAAATAATAATTGCCCCAGTATAGAGGGTTTCCCCTCCATTGACTGGTACAAATTACCTTAAGTGCAGCATCTGTCGGAACAGATGGTGTTTATTTGCTCCCCCACTGAGCAAATTAGGCACAAGGCCGTTTTTAATGTGAGGTAAAAACCAGCTCCCCGAAAAGTAGGCAAAAAGGGGGCACTCTGGTTACCAAAAATAATAATTGTCCCAGTATAGAGGGTTTCCCCTCCATTGACTGGTACAAATTATCTTAAGTGCAGCATCTGCCGGAACAGATGGTATTTATTTGCTCCCCCACTGAGCAAATTAGGCACAAGGCCGTTTTTAATGTGAGGTAAAAACCAGCTCCCCTAAAAGGGGTCACTCTGGTTACCAAAAATAATAATTGTCCCAGTATAGAGGGTTTCCCCTCCATTGACTGGTACAAATTATCTTAAGTGCAGTATCTGCCGGAACAGATGGTATTTATTTGCTCCCCCACTGAGCAAATTAGGCACAAGGCCGATTTTTAATGTGAGGTAAAAACCAGCTCCCCTAAAAGTAGGCAAAAAGGGGTCACTCTGGTTACCAAAAATAATAATTGCCCCAGTATAGAGGGTTTCCCCTACATTGACTGGTACAAATTATCTTAAGTGCAGCATCTGTCGGAACAGATGGTGTTTATTTGCTCCCCCACTGAGCAAATTAGGCACAAGGCCGTTTTTAATGTGAGGTAAAAACCAGCTCCCCGAAAAGTAGGCAAAAAGGGGGCACTCTGGTTACCAAAAATAATAATTGTCCCAGTATAGAGGGTTTCCCCTCCATTGACTGGTACAAATTATCTTAAGTGCAGCATCTGCCGGAACAGATGGTATTTATTTGCTCCCCCACTGAGCAAATTAGGCACAAGGCCGTTTTTAATGTGAGGTAAAAACCAGCTCCCCTAAAAGGGGTCACTCTGGTTACCAAAAATAATAATTGTCCCAGTATAGAGGGTTTACCCTCCATTGACTGGCACAAATTATCTTAAGTGCAGTATCTGCCGGAACAGATGGTATTTATTTGCTCCCCCACCGAGCAAATTAGGCACAAGGCCGATTTTTAATGTGAGGAGTGAAGGGAGGGGAAAGGGAAAAAGGGGACCAGCTCCCGAGAGGTGGGAAATGGGAGCTGGTTAAAGGTCAGGCATGTGGGGTTGCCCCCACATCTGGTCTTTGCTAGTCATAGCTTGCAGTATCTGCCGGAACAGATGGTATTTATTTGCTCCCCCACTGAGCAAATTAGGCACAAGGCCGTTTTTAATGTGAGGTAAAAACCAGCTCCCCTAAAAGTAGGCAAAAAGGGGGCACTCTGGTTACCAAAAATAATAATTGTCCCAGTATAGAGGGTTTCCCCTCCATTGACTGGTACAAATTATTTTAAGTGCAGCATCTGAAGAACAGATACTACACTTTGAGATATTAAATCTTTTATTCATGTTAAAAAAATACAGTAAAATTAACGGTGAACAAAAAACTTAGGCACATGGCCAACTCAAAAGGGGGGATTTTGGGGGTCGTTGGTCATCCTTGTCGCTCCAGAACTAAACAAAGTCAAAAGTTTCTCCCAGCTAGTATCTTCTTTCACCATAATACCGCATTCACCCTTTCATCTTGGGGGACGTCCTAGTAACTCCCAATTTTTAAAACATTTTTTTATTGACGTGTAAAAACAAAAAAGATAACAATAAAATGGTAACAATAATTCATTTGTGTCGAGGGAGGGGGAAGAAAAAACAAAAGGTGATTAGTAGGACCCTCCCAACCCCGTCTAGTTGATAGACTGCCCGTTCCACTAGGTTTGTAAAAGGAACCTCGCTTCTGCGGGTCAGTCTCTAGGTGGGGATGCCCTCTAGATGGGGGTGAATGGAGAAAAGAAAATTTTGTGGGTAAGGGATGGAGGTTAGTTTGTATTTCTTTTTCTCCAAGATGGGTAAAATTTAGAGGAAGGGGTGAAAAACAAAAATTGCAGGTAAGAGGGGATGGGGATCTTGGAGGCTTCCTAATCGGGGAGGGATGGAACACACACTCAGCTAGCTGAGAGACTACTTGTTTAATTTAACTTTACAGAACTGCGCGTTCCACACCTAGGCGGGGAACACGTATTCGAATTTGGCTCCTCTTCGTACACACAGACTTGCCACATGTATCCATCTTCTGTCAAATGCCGCGCGATGCAGCCTTCTTCTATCACATCTGATCTTCACCCGTAGTTGGTGTTTAAAGAACGCGATCAGATCTTGATCAGAAAAAGACAACACCCCCCGGCAACCTTGCAGACGCGACGTCCAAATCACCATTCTCGCCACGGCCAGAATCGTAACGTAGACCATTTGTCTTTCCCGGTCCCACGGCGGCCTCACGTTGTCCACAACATTGGATACAGTAATTGGGCGAGGATGCTCAGGATCGATGCGAGCCGTCACCCCACTGACATACGACCAGTACTGGCGGAGTTCGCGGCAATCAAAGAAAGCGTGATCCGTAGTTTCCACAGCCGTTGTCCCACAACGGGGACAATCGGGCGACTCCAGAAACCCAGAACTGCATTGTATGTTGTTGAGTGGAAGTGCATTTCGGGCCAATCGCCAGGTCAGAGAGAACTCCGAATTGTTCAGATGACTCGAACCTGGCGCCCAGCTCCACGCGGAGCGGATCTCACTCTGCTGCCACCCCAAACGCGCGCATAGCGGGTCGTCAGCGGCCTCCCTCACTAGATCCCTGTGGAGTTCCCTACGGGTAGCAGTCACAAGGTCACTGGACCTTGGTAGTCGTTTTAGCGCGGCTCGGCACTCTTTCATGTAGGCAGATTCTCCCCGCGGCCTGCGACGGCTCTCGATGGAAGGGTCGAGAACGAGGTCGGGGAAGGCGGCAGTAACCACGGGGTGCCACGGTTGGTCCTCCTGCATATAGTTGCTCAGGAAGGCCAGTCTCTCAGCATCTCGATGACACTTCAAGTCCGGCATTCCCAAGCCTCCCTCACACGGACGTTGAATACAGACCTGTCTGCTCACCCAGTGTCTTCCTCTGTCCCAAAGGAGCGAGGACAAGAGTTCGACGAGAGCTTTTAGGTGTTGTGCAGGCAGGGGAAGTACGGCCAGTCGGTAAAGGATGAGAGGAAAGACGTAAGTGGCGCACGCCTCAGCTCTACCCTTTAAGGAAAGTTTCCTAGGAAGCCACGAACTGACTGCAGCCTCCACCTTTGACCGTACCTCCAACCAATTCTTGTCAAGCTGGAGACCCGGTCCGAACCACACGCCGAGGATCCGGACCGGGCCATCTGTCCAGCTGAAGGGCGCAGGGAGGTTTGCGTTGCCACTCCATGCGCCCAACCGCAGTCCTACCGACTTGTTGCGGTTTATCTTGGCCCCTGTAATTCTTTCGTACTGTGTGAGTGCCTCCGACACGACCTCAATGTCTCTGGAGCCCGACACGAAGATCGTGACATCATCGGCGAACGCGGATACCTTGGCAGCTGAGCCGCCAGGCAGAGCCATTCCGCGCAGGGCCGAATTTGCCTCCCCATGTCTCAGCTTGCGGAGAAGAGGCTCCAAAGCCAGGACATAAAGCAGGGGCGACAGCGGACAACCCTGACGAACCGACCGAGAGATAACAAAGGGTTTCGAGCGCTTTCCGTTCACTTGCACGACAGCCATGGGCTGCCGATACATTATGGAGATCCACTTGCAAAAGTCCGGTTTAAAACCGGCGGCCTCTAAGACAGATGCCAGGAAACGATGGTCGACCCTATCGAAAGCTTTGGACTGATCTAAGTTTATCAGCGCGGCTTCTGTGTCGTCATCTATTCCCCCCTCTAGGATCATGCGGATCAGGTGCAAGTTGTTCTGAATCGATCTCCCCTTCACAGCGTAGTTCTGTTCTGGTTCAACCAACTCGTCGATAACAACCTGCAGCCGATTCGACAGGACCTTGGCCAAAATCTTCAACTCTGTGTTTAGCAGAGTTATGGGCCTGTAGTCATCTAACTCTTCCCCTCCATGCCCGTCACCTTTCTTCAGCAATGTGATCACTCCCTTGGTCACCTGCCCTGGGATGGATCCCTGAGCAAACCAATGGTTGAACATATCCGTCAGAAGAGGCAGAAACATGGGCGACAGCCTCAAGTACAGTTCGTATGGCAGACCATCAAGTCCTGGCGATCTGTCACAGCTGACCTGCTTCAGCGCAGTAAAGACCTCCTGCTCCGTCACCCGGCCCTCGCAACCAGCCGCTCTAGCCGCCTCGAGGCGGGGAGAGTCGGCCAAATAGTCGCTAAACTCAAGGACCGGAAGATCGGGCTGCTGCGTAAAACGCTCCTCGAAATGTTCTCGAAACCCCTCGCAGATCTCCCGAGTCGATTCCAGGGTGCGTCCATTCGGATGTTTGATTTTTGCAATATATTTGTCCGAGCCACGCCTAGAAACCTCACGGCGCACGTCTGCATCAGAATTGACTGCTTCGTTGCCTATCTTTCTAAGCCTAGCTCTAACTACTTGGCCTTCGTAACGCTCGCTAGTCTCGCGTAGAAGGTCCTGCTTAGCTAGTTCCTGACTAACCCTATCACCCTCCCCGGTAGCCTGGGCTAGTTTCTGCTCTAGCTTCTTCTTCGTCTTGGCCTTATCTAGTGCGAGGCGCTGGGCATACTTGACGGAGAAGCTTCTGATCTTGGCTTTGAGACCTAACCACCACTTACTCCCGGTAACCGCCCCCACTAGTGCCTTTTTAATCAATTCTCTTAACTGATCTTGGAAGTCTTGTCTCTCCAGAAGGGAGGTGTTTAACTTCCAGTACCCCGCTAACTTAGGCCTATTTCCTAGCTTCAGCCGGGCCATAACTAATTTATGGTCCGTCTGGCCTAGCCAAGTGAACGTGGGACAAGATAAGAAGTCTACTTCGCCTCTCCTAACTAACATCCTGTCCAAATAAGTATTTGGATAGGAGGAAACACTATTGGTCCACGTCCACATCTCCCGCCCTGGATGCTCGACCCGAAACCTGTCGACCAGACCGCATCTAGCCATCAGATCAGCCAGGCTGGACTCGCACCTCTCCGATCCTCTAGCTCCGCCTCCTACCTTATCTATGTCGGGGTCTAAGATGGAATTCCAATCCCCCATTAGCACTACCCGCTTCCGACAATCCACAAACGCGTCAAGCTGACTGAAGAATGAGACCCTCTCACGAGCGGTGCTGGGCGCATGAACCGCAATCACCCGAAACACAGAATCTTTTACGGCAACATCGGCCACAACCAGCCTACCCACTGCATCTCTATGGACAACGTCGACCGTCGCCGACAGGGTACGTTTAACCAGCACGGAAACTCCCTTCCCCCGCGGGCTGCCATATGCTGAGAAAACCTCAAAGTCTCGGGCCAGCACCTGACAGTCCACAGAGGAAACGAAATGCGTCTCCTGAATCGCAGCGACATCCACTCCCAGGGACAAGAGGTCGTGCCGGAGGCGAGCCGCCCGGCCCGATGATCTCAAGCCCCTCGCATTCAGACTAGCCAAATTCAAAGCCATGGTACCTACCTTAAGGTGTGTTACACTCAGCTCCGAAGTCAGCCGGGGAAAGGACACCGACGTTGTGTGCAATGCTCAAGGTGGTCAGGTTTTTCATGTCCTGACCTTCTCTCACAATGCCGCCGACATCCAAAGGGTAGGTCAATTTAAGGGCCCTATAGAGTGACGGATGGACCAACACTGGGACCCTTCCCTTGCATTGTTTTGACAGTTCATCAAGAGAAGGGTCATTTTTTTTAACCAGTTCAATTCCCGGAAACGCCCCTTCAGCGGCCTGCAGCCTTGTCCACAAGTTGGTCTTGCAGGCCTCTGGAGTTCTGACAAAGGTTATTAGGAGTGGGGCGTCCGGGAAATTTGAGGGGATATTTACATCTTTCCCCTCTATCTGTTTGTAATCGAGCAGAGGTTTTAAGTTTTTCCTCTGCCGATGGGAAATGTCTGTGGCCACAGATAGAGGGTCTACATAACATAGTTCCTCAGGGGCAAGGACCTTTGGTCTGCAAGAGGCAGAGGAGTCTCTCCTCTCCCTCGGTTCATTCTTTTCATTTTCTTTTTGGGGTAGTGGCTCAGTTTGCCTTGGTGTGGGGACGGGTGTTTGTGTGGTGCCTGGTGTTGGTGTTGGTGTTGGTGCAGTGTTTGGTGTTGGTGCGGTGTCTGGTGTTGGTGTTGGTGCGGTGTCTGGTGTTGGTGTGGTGTCTCGTGTTGGTGCGGTGTCTGGTGTTAGTGCGGTGTCTGGTGTTGGTGCGGTGTCTGGTGTTGTTGCAGTGTGTGGTTTGGGGGTGGAAGTGGATTTTGTTGTTAGGGGTGGTGTATGTTCACAGGGAGTGGGGGCCACCTTTTCTTCCTCTTTTCTTCTTTTGTTTTTCTTTTTCATTCTTTCGAATGAACCGGGGAGAGGTGAGGTTGAGTTCCTCTCCCTCTCACTTGCGGATTCATCCTCAGAGGAGCAGTCTTTTCTCCGCTTGATCCCCGTCTCGATTGGTGTGGGGACCGTTGGTTGTGTCTGCTCCTCTATTTGCTGCTGCAGCTGTTTTTGTTGTTGCTGCTCTCGCTGGTGTCGTTGCTGCTGCTGCTTCTGCTGCACTTGCTGATTTTGCTGTTGCAGTAGTTGCTGCTGCAGTTGTTTCCGCGGCATTGGCTGCGGTGGCTGTTGTTGTTTCTGCATTTGCAGAGGCTCCTGCCTCGATTTTTGGGCTGGTGGTGGGACGGTGGCAGAAGGGATTAAGTGTTTCCGCTTTTGTCTCACTACCGTGCTCCATTCTTCCCCCTTGGCCTCCTGGGTGGTTTGAGTTTTCCTTGGAGCTGGGGTTGGTGCTGCAGTTGCAGGGGTTGTTGCCGCCTGTTTTGGTGCGGGCGTTGTCTCAGTGGGTGTGACCGCCTTTTGGGTTATTGGATTAGGGGTTACCCTTTGGGGGCAACTCCTAGCCATGTGGCCCTGCTTTTGGCAGAACCAACAGTGTGGACGACGGCCCTCCACCACTACCGTTATGCTGGCGTCTTTGTATGTCAGCAGCGGTGGTATTGCCTGAAAACCTTTCCTCTTCAGCCTCATTGCTATTGTGTAGCAGCCCAGGTGAGTCCCAGTTTTTGACCGTATTGGGGTCACCTGTTCTACCTCACCGTACTGGCTGAAGAGGCATCCTAATACTTCCGCAGGTATTTGGGTTGGCACATTAAATACCTGCACCCGAGTCCTTCTCTTGCCCTGGTATTCAGGTGTTAGTTTGACTCTCCCATGCTTTATTTCTTGGAGGGAGAGTCTCTCTGCATCTTCCTTGGTGGGTAGGAGGATGTCCCACATGGCGTAGCTCCTCTGGTACAGGTATAATACCGGGATATTTAGCTTATGTAGGAGCCCTGCCATGTCTTCCTTTTTCATCCCTAGGAGGCGGTTTTCCGGCATATCCGAGATGATGAGGGAGAGCACTCTGTCTTCGATTGCCTCCCAAGCGCCTGGCACTGGTTTAATTTCTGCCCCCTCTATGTATTGTCTGTACTTGGTCAAGTACAAGTCTTTATACTCTTGAGGGGACAGTTGCTTCTCTACAGTCTTCCCCCATGCCAACCCTCTTGTTGGTGTTGGATCTTTGGTGAGGTTGGACTGTTTTTGCTGTTCCTTGGCGGAAGGGTTGCTATTTTGAGGGGCATTTCCCTTTCCGCTTTCCTTTGGGACCGACTCTCCCTGCTCTATACTTCTTCCAGGAAATACTTCCCTTTTTGGGGAGTCGGCCTCCTGGGGAGCATTGTCCTTGGGAGCTTTTGCCCCTTTTGTTTTGGGGAGGTTTAGGCTGTATGCCCCCTCGTTTTCTTGATTTGCTCCCCTTTTGGGGCAGTAGCCCTCCTGGGGAGCACTGTCTCTCTTATCGTCCTTTGGGGCTACTGCCTCTTGATTTTTGTTGTCAGAGCGGGATGCCCTGTCCAACATTGTTTTTTCTCCCCTTTGTGGGGAGTCGCCCTCTTGGGGAGCTGCTGGTGAGTTTTCTCCCTTCTGGGGGGCGTCCTTCGGTTTCGTGTCCGGGCGGTATGCCCCGTTGCTTTTTGCTTCCCCTGTTGGGGAGCCGTCCTCTTGGGGAGAAGTTTTTCTTGTGGTAGCCTCCTGGCTGGGGGTATCTGTATTGGTGGTCCCCGGGCTGGGGGTGTCCATTTTTGAAAAAAGCTCTCTCTCTTCTGTATAATTCACCAAAATGAGTGACGTGGAGTCGGCGTCCAAATTGGGAGCCGACTTTGGCGCCAAAAAGAAGTGGCGCCAAAGGCGGCAAGAGGGGAGATAGAACTGAGAGAGGGAGTGGGAGGTTAGTGGAGGGAAGAGAGAAAGTGTTTCCGACCCTCCCTCGCGGGAAGGTCGTAAATTATCAGCTCGGATCCCCCCCCGTGGGGGAGGGGGGAGAGCAGAGAAAGACAGACAAAGTGGGGGTGCGGACAGAACGCTACCCAACAAGCTCTCCGGGCACGAGAATGTGTCGCCAGAACACGACTGCCTATCGCTGTGTATGTATCAGAGAACAGATACTACACTTTGAGATATTAAATCTTTTATTCATGTTAAAAAAATACAGTAAAATTAACGGTGAACAAAAAACTTAGGCACATGGCCAACTCAAAAGGGGGGATTTTGGGGGTCGTTGGTCATCCTTGTCGCTCCAGAACTAAACAAAGTCAAAAGTTTCTCCCAGCTAGTATCTTCTTTCACCATAATACCGCATTCACCCTTTCATCTTGGGGGACGTCCTAGTAACTCCCAATTTTTAAAACATTTTTTATTGACGTGTAAAAACAAAAAAGATAACAATAAAATGGTAACAATAATTCATTTGTGTCGAGGGAGGGGGAAGAAAAAACAAAAGGTGATTAGTAGGACCCTCCCAACCCCGTCTAGTTGATAGACTGCCCGTTCCACTAGGTTTGTAAAAGGAACCTCGCTTCTGCGGGTCAGTCTCTAGGTGGGGATGCCCTCTAGATGGGGGTGAATGGAGAAAAGAAAATTTTGTGGGTAAGGGATGGAGGTTAGTTTGTATTTCTTTTTCTCCAAGATGGGTAAAATTTAGAGGAAGGGGTGAAAAACAAAAATTGCAGGTAAGAGGGGATGGGGATCTTGGAGGCTTC
>NC_136509.1:17657020-17741184 GCF_053919585.1 Euprymna scolopes | reverse complement strand
CCTTTGTGGGGAGTCGCCCTCTTGGGGAGCTGCTGGTGAGTTTTCTCCCTTCTGGGGGGCGTCCTTCGGTTTCGTGTCCGGGCGGTATGCCCCGTTGCTTTTTGCTTCCCCTGTTGGGGAGCCGTCCTCTTGGGGAGAAGTTTTTCTTGTGGTAGCCTCCTGGCTGGGGGTATCTGTATTGGTGGTCCCCGGGCTGGGGGTGTCCATTTTTGAAAAAAGCTCTCTCTCTTCTGTATAATTCACCAAAATGAGTGACGTGGAGTCGGCGTCCAAATTGGGAGCCGACTTTGGCGCCAAAAAGAAGTGGCGCCAAAGGCGGCAAGAGGGGAGATAGAACTGAGAGAGGGAGTGGGAGGTTAGTGGAGGGAAGAGAGAAAGTGTTTCCGACCCTCCCTCGCGGGAAGGTCGTAAATTATCAGCTCGGATCCCCCCCCGTGGGGGAGGGGGGAGAGCAGAGAAAGACAGACAAAGTGGGGGTGCGGACAGAACGCTACCCAACAAGCTCTCCGGGCACGAGAATGTGTCGCCAGAACACGACTGCCTATCGCTGTGTATGTATCAGAGAACAGATACTACACTTTGAGATATTAAATCTTTTATTCATGTTAAAAAAATACAGAAAAAAATCAACGATGAACAAAAAACTTAGGCACATGGCCAACTCAAAAGGGGGGATTTTGGGGGTCGTTGGTCATCCTTGTCACTCCAGAACTAAACAAAGTCAAAAGTTTCTCCCAGCTAGTATCTTCTTTCACCATAATACCGCATTCACCCTTTCATATTGGGGGACGTCCTAGTAACTCCCAATTTTTAAAACATTTTTTATTGACGTGTAAAAACAAAAAAGATAACAATAAAATGGTAACAATAATTCATTTGTGTCGAGGGAGGGGGAAGAAAAAAAAAACAAAAGGTGATTAGTAGGACCCTCCCAACCCCGTCTAGTTGATAGACTGCCCGTTCCACTAGGTTTGTAAAAGGAACCTCGCTTCTGCGGGTCAGTCTCTAGGTGGGGATGCCCTCTAGATGGGGGTGAATGGAGAAAAGAAAATTTTGTGGGTAAGGGATGGAGGTTAGTTTGTATTTCTTTTTCTCCAAGATGGGTAAAATTTAGAGGAAGGGGTGAAAACAAAAATTGCAGGTAAGAGGGGATGGGGATCTTGGAGGCTTCCTAATCGGGGAGGGATGGAACACACACTCAGCTAGCTGAGAGACTACTTGTTTAATTTAACTTTACAGAACTGCGCGTTCCACACCTAGGCGGGGAACACGTATTCAAATTTGGCTCCTCTTCGTACACACAGACTTGCCACATGTATCCATCTTCTGTCAAATGCCGCGCGATGCAGCCTTCTTCTATCACATCTGATCTTCACCCGTAGTTGGTGTTTAAAGAACGCGATCAGATCTTGATCAGAAAAAGACAACACCCCCCGGCAACCTTGCAGACGCGACGTCCAAATCACCATTCTCGCCACGGCCAGAATCGTAACGTAGACCATTTGTCTTTCCCGGTCCCACGGCGGCCTCACGTTGTCCACAACATTGGATACAGTAATTGGGTGAGGATGCTCAGGATCGATGCGAGCCGTCACCCCACTGACATACGACCAGTACTGGCGGAGTTCGCGGCAATCGAAGAAAGCGTGATCCGTAGTTTCCACAGCCGTTGTCCCACAACGGGGACAATCAGGCGACTCCAGAAACCCAGAACTGCATTGTATGTTGTTGAGTGGAAGTGCATTTCGGGCCAATCGCCAGGTCAGAGAGAACTCCGAATTGTTCAGATGACTCGAACCTGGCGCCCAGCTCCACGCGGAGCGGATCTCACTCTGCTGCCACCCCAAACGCGCGCATAGCGGGTCGTCAGCGGCCTCCTTCACTAGATCCCTGTGGAGTTCCCTACGGGTAGCAGTCACAAGGTCACTGGACCTTGGTAGTCGTTTTAGCGCGGCTCGGCACTCTTTCATGTAGGCAGATTCTCCCCGCGGCCTGCGACGGCTCTCGATGGAAGGGTCGAGAACGAGGTCGGGGAAGGCGGCAGTAACCACGGGGTGCCACGGTTGGTCCTCCTGCATATAGTGGCTCAGGAAGGCCAGCCTCTCAGCATCTCGATGACACTTCAAGTCCGGCATTCCCAAGCCTCCCTCACACGGACGTTGAATACAGACCTGTCTGCTCACCCAGTGTCTTCCTCTGTCCCAAAGGAGCGAGGACAAGAGTTCGACAAGAGCTTTTAGGTGTTGTGCAGGCAGGGGAAGTACGGCCAGTCGGTAAAGGATGAGAGGAAAGACGTAAGTGGCGCACGCCTCAGCTCTACCCTTTAAGGAAAGTTTCCTAGGAAGCCACGAACTGACTGCAGCCTCCACCTTTGACCGTACCTCCAACCAATTCTTGTCAAGCTGGAGACCCGGTCCGAACCACACGCCGAGGATCCGGACCGGGCCATCTGTCCAGCTGAAGGGCGCAGGGAGGTTTGCGTTGCCACTCCATGCGCCCAACCGCAGTCCTACCGACTTGTTGCGGTTTATCTTGGCCCCTGTAATTCTTTCGTACTGTGTGAGTGCCTCCGACACGACCTCAATGTCTCTGGAGCCCGACACGAAGATCGTGACATCATCGGCGAACGCGGATACCTTGGCAGCTGAGCCGCCAGGCAGAGCCATTCCGCGCAGGGCCGAATTTGCCTCCCCATGTCTCAGCTTGCGGAGAAGAGGCTCCAAAGCCAGGACATAAAGCAGGGGCGACAGCGGACAACCCTGACGAACCGACCGAGAGATAACAAAGGGTTTCGAGCGCTTTCCGTTCACTTGCACGACAGCCATGGGCTGCCGATACATTATGGAGATCCACTTGCAAAAGTCCGGTTTAAAACCGGCGGCCTCTAAGACAGATGCCAGGAAACGATGGTCGACCCTATCGAAAGCTTTGGACTGATCTAAGTTTATCAGCGCGGCTTCTGTGTCGTCATCTATTCCCCCCTCTAGGATCATGCGGATCAGGTGCAAGTTGTTCTGAATCGATCTCCCCTTCACAGCGTAGTTCTGTTCTGGTTCAACCAACTCGTCGATAACAACCTGCAGCCGATTCGACAGGACCTTGGCCAAAATCTTCAACTCTGTGTTTAGCAGAGTTATGGGCCTGTAGTCATCTAACTCTTCCCCTCCATGCCCGTCACCTTTCTTCAGCAATGTGATCACTCCCTTGGTCACCTGCCCTGGGATGGATCCCTGAGCAAACCAATGGTTGAACATATCCGTCAGAAGAGGCAGAAACATGGGCGACAGCCTCAAGTACAGTTCGTATGGCAGACCATCAAGTCCTGGCGATCTGTCACAGCTGACCTGCTTCAGCGCAGTAAAGACCTCCTGCTCCGTCACCCGGCCCTCGCAACCAGCCGCTCTAGCCGCCTCGAGGCGGGGAGAGTCGGCCAAATAGTCGCTAAACTCAAGGACCGGAAGATCGGGCTGCTGCGTAAAACGCTCCTCGAAATGTTCTCGAAACCCCTCGCAGATCTCCCGAGTCGATTCCAGGGTGCGTCCATTCGGATGTTTGATTTTTGCAATATATTTGTCCGAGCCACGCCTAGAAACCTCACGGCGCACGTCTGCATCAGAATTGACTGCTTCGTTGCCTATCTTTCTAAGCCTAGCTCTAACTACTTGGCCTTCGTAACGCTCGCTAGTCTCGCGTAGAAGGTCCTGCTTAGCTAGTTCCTGACTAACCCTATCACCCTCCCCGGTAGCCTGGGCTAGTTTCTGCTCTAGCTTCTTCTTCGTCTTGGCCTTATCTAGTGCGAGGCGCTGGGCATACTTGACGGAGAAGCTTCTGATCTTGGCTTTGAGACCTAACCACCACTTACTCCCGGTAACCGCCCCCACTAGTGCCTTTTTAATCAATTCTCTTAACTGATCTTGGAAGTCTTGTCTCTCCAGAAGGGAGGTGTTTAACTTCCAGTACCCCGCTAACTTAGGCCTATTTCCTAGCTTCAGCCGGGCCATAACTAATTTATGGTCCGTCTGGCCTAGCCAAGTGAACGTGGGACAAGATAAGAAGTCTACTTCGCCTCTCCTAACTAACATCCTGTCCAAATAAGTATTTGGATAGGAGGAAACACTATTGGTCCACGTCCACATCTCCCGCCCTGGATGCTCGACCCGAAACCTGTCGACCAGACCGCATCTAGCCATCAGATCAGCCAGGCTGGACTCGCACCTCTCCGATCCTCTAGCTCCGCCTCCTACCTTATCTATGTCGGGGTCTAAGATGGAATTCCAATCCCCCATTAGCACTACCCGCTTCCGACAATCTACAAACGCGTCAAGCTGACTGAAGAATGAGACCCTCTCACGAGCGGTGCTGGGCGCATGAACCGCAATCACCCGAAACACAGAATCTTTTACGGCAACATCGGCCACAACCAGCCTACCCACTGCATCTCTATGGACAACGTCGACCGTCGCCGACAGGGTACGTTTAACCAGCACGGAAACTCCCTTCCCCCGCGGGCTGCCATATGCTGAGAAAACCTCAAAGTCTCGGGCCAGCACCTGACAGTCCACAGAGGAAACGAAATGCGTCTCCTGAATCGCAGCGACATCCACTCCCAGGGACAAGAGGTCGTGCCGGAGGCGAGCCGCCCGGCCCGATGATCTCAAGCCCCTCGCATTCAGACTAGCCAAATTCAAAGCCATGGTACCTACCTTAAGGTGTGTTACACTCAGCTCCGAAGTCAGCCGGGGAAAGGACACCGACGTTGTGTGCAATGCTCAAGGTGGTCAGGTTTTTCATGTCCTGACCTTCTCTCACAATGCCGCCGACATCCAAAGGGTAGGTCAATTTAAGGGCCCTATAGAGTGACGGATGGACCAACACTGGGACCCTTCCCTTGCATTGTTTTGACAGTTCATCAAGAGAAGGGTCATTTTTTTTAACCAGTTCAATTCCCGGAAACGCCCCTTCAGCAGCCTGCAGCCTTGTCCACAAGTTGGTCTTGCAGGCCTCTGGAGTTCTGACAAAGGTTATTAGGAGTGGGGCGTCCGGGAAATTTGAGGGGATATTTACATCTTTCCCCTCTATCTGTTTGTAATCGAGCAGAGGTTTTAAGTTTTTCCTCTGCCGATGGGAAATGTCTGTGGCCACAGATAGAGGGTCTACATAACATAGTTCCTCAGGGGCAAGGACCTTTGGTCTGCAAGAGGCAGAGGAGTCTCTCCTCTCCCTCGGTTCATTCTTTTCATTTTCTTTTTGGGGTAGTGGCTCAGTTTGCCTTGGTGTGGGGACGGGTGTTTGTGTGGTGCCTGGTGTTGGTGTTGGTGTTGGTGCAGTGTTTGGTGTTGGTGCGGTGTCTGGTGTTGGTGTTGGTGCGGTGTCTGGTGTTGGTGTGGTGTCTCGTGTTGGTGCGGTGTCTGGTGTTAGTGCGGTGTCTGGTGTTGGTGCGGTGTCTGGTGTTGTTGCAGTGTGTGGTTTGGGGGTGGAAGTGGATTTTGTTGTTAGGGGTGGTGTATGTTCACAGGGAGTGGGGGCCACCTTTTCTTCCTCTTTTCTTCTTTTGTTTTTCTTTTTCATTCTTTCGAATGAACCGGGGAGAGGTGAGGTTGAGTTCCTCTCCCTCTCACTTGCGGATTCATCCTCAGAGGAGCAGTCTTTTCTCCGCTTGATCCCCGTCTCGATTGGTGTGGGGACCGTTGGTTGTGTCTGCTCCTCTATTTGCTGCTGCAGCTGTTTTTGTTGTTGCTGCTCTCGCTGGTGTCGTTGCTGCTGCTGCTTCTGCTGCACTTGCTGATTTTGCTGTTGCAGTAGTTGCTGCTGCAGTTGTTTCCGCGGCATTGGCTGCGGTGGCTGTTGTTGTTTCTGCATTTGCAGAGGCTCCTGCCTCGATTTTTGGGCTGGTGGTGGGACGGTGGCAGAAGGGATTAAGTGTTTCCGCTTTTGTCTCACTACCGTGCTCCATTCTTCCCCCTTGGCCTCCTGGGTGGTTTGAGTTTTCCTTGGAGCTGGGGTTGGTGCTGCAGTTGCAGGGGTTGTTGCCGCCTGTTTTGGTGCGGGCGTTGTCTCAGTGGATGTGACCGCCTTTTGGGTTATTGGATTAGGGGTTACCCTTTGGGGGCAACTCCTAGCCATGTGGCCCTGCTTTTGGCAGAACCAACAGTGTGGACGACGGCCCTCCACCACTACCGTTATGCTGGCGTCTTTGTATGTCAGCAGCGGTGGTATTGCCTGAAAACCTTTCCTCTTCAGCCTCATTGCTATTGTGTAGCAGCCCAGGTGAGTCCCAGTTTTTGACCGTATTGGGGTCACCTGTTCTACCTCACCGTACTGGCTGAAGAGGCATCCTAATACTTCCGCAGGTATTTGGGTTGGCACATTAAATACCTGCACCCGAGTCCTTCTCTTGCCCTGGTATTCAGGTGTTAGTTTGACTCTCCCATGCTTTATTTCTTGGAGGGAGAGTCTCTCTGCATCTTCCTTGGTGGGTAGGAGGATGTCCCACATGGCGTAGCTCCTCTGGTACAGGTATAATACCGGGATATTTAGCTTATGTAGGAGCCCTGCCATGTCTTCCTTTTTCATCCCTAGGAGGCGGTTTTCCGGCATATCCGAGATGATGAGGGAGAGCACTCTGTCTTCGATTGCCTCCCAAGCGCCTGGCACTGGTTTAATTTCTGCCCCCTCTATGTATTGTCTGTACTTGGTCAAGTACAAGTCTTTATACTCTTGAGGGGACAGTTGCTTCTCTACAGTCTTCCCCCATGCCAACCCTCTTGTTGGTGTTGGATCTTTGGTGAGGTTGGACTGTTTTTGCTGTTCCTTGGCGGAAGGGTTGCTATTTTGAGGGGCATTTCCCTTTCCGCTTTCCTTTGGGACCGACTCTCCCTGCTCTATACTTCTTCCAGGAAATACTTCCCTTTTTGGGGAGTCGGCCTCCTGGGGAGCATTGTCCTTGAGAGCTTTTGCCCCTTTTGTTTTGGGGAGGTTTAGGCTGTATGCCCCCTCGTTTTCTTGATTTGCTCCCCTTTTGGGGCAGTAGCCCTCCTGGGGAGCACTGTCTCTCTTATCGTCCTTTGGGGCTACTGCCTCTTGATTTTTGTTGTCAGAGCGGGATGCCCTGTCCAACATTGTTTTTTCTCCCCTTTGTGGGGAGTCGCCCTCTTGGGGAGCTGCTGGTGAGTTTTCTCCCTTCTGGGGGGCGTCCTTCGGTTTCGTGTCCGGGCGGTATGCCCCGTTGCTTTTTGCTTCCCCTGTTGGGGAGCCGTCCTCTTGGGGAGCAGTTTTTCTTGTGGTAGCCTCCTGGCTGGGGGTATCTGTATTGGTGGTCCCCGGGCTGGGGGTGTCCATTTTTGAAAAAAGCTCTCTCTCTTCTGTATAATTCACCAAAATGAGTGACGTGGAGTCGGCGTCCAAATTGGGAGCCGACTTTGGCGCCAAAAAGAAGTGGCGCCAAAGGCGGCAAGAGGGGAGATAGAACTGAGAGAGGGAGTGGGAGGTTAGTGGAGGGAAGAGAGAAAGTGTTTCCGACCCTCCCTCGCGGGAAGGTCGTAAATTATCAGCTCGGATCCCCCCCCGTGGGGGAGGGGGGAGAGCAGAGAAAGACAGACAAAGTGGGGGTGCGGACAGAACGCTACCCAACAAGCTCTCCGGGCACGAGAATGTGTCGCCAGAACACGACTGCCTATCGCTGTGTATGTATCAGAGAACAGATACTACACTTTGATCTTGTCCAAAGGGCCAAGAAAAACTTAAAAAGCTAAGAACAACATCTATTAACAACAGACCTTTTATCTTAACCAAAAAGGCCAAGCACAAAAGCACAAAACTGTTACGGACAGACCGACCGGCCAACCGACCGACCGACCGACCGGCCGACGGAGTGACTTATACAGTCGCTTGCACGCGACTAAAAATATGGAATCTTTATTCGAACAACAAATCACAAAAAAGAAAACATCATGTAAAAAACGAAAAATATATAACATACTCATGAGTGTAGCTACATACTACATAAAACAAATAAACTGTCTACCCTGTTCTACTTCGGTATTGAGCATTCTTGTATTATATATATATATATATATATATATATATATATATATATATATATATATATATATATATATATATATATATATAAGTTGATAGCCCGGCCTTTCCCGCCCATACAGTACGCTTAAACATAATATTTGAATTTATGCAGATTGTGTATCTATTATTATAGAAGAAATAATTTTCGGCGAATTTAAAAGGTCCATTTGTTTTTTTAATAAATTGAACTCGTTAATAAGAAAAAATTAACAAAATTGTGAGGTATACCAGGGCCTCAGCAGGGGGTCATTTGGTCTGTAGTTGAATGACCTACCATTAAGCTACATATCTAGATTTTAATAAATCTCCTTTTCTTAAGTAAAAATGATTTGCTCAAATTATATTATCTCCCCTGACCGTTGTAGCAAAAATAGTCTCCTAAAAATTCTTTTAGTTTTTCTATAAAAGAGAAAAGCTAGTTTTTAAATCGGATTTTTTTTTCGATTTCGATACTTATCGGATGAATTTCTGTACAAAACATACCTGCCGGACATACAAATTAGTTTTGTGTAAAATTTGCAAGCTGTTTCGGAATCTATGTGGAAGGAACTAACACACCCATAAAGTGACTTCCCCAGAACTACAAGACTTTGGAACTCCCTTCCGGGATTCTGCTTTCACAACTGTACTGATATGCAGAAGTTAAAGTGTAATGTGAACAAACATCTTGCTGCTTATCTCTCTTCATAATTCTCGTGCAACTTATGTCCCTGATAGTAGCCCCCTACTTCAAAGTGGCACTTTGTCTTGTTTGGGGAGAAAATTGAATAAAAAAATTGAATAATATATATATATATATATATATATATATATATATATATGTATATATATATATATATATATATAAAGTATTATTAATAATAATAATAATAATAGTAATAATAATAATAATAGTAATAATAATAGTAATAATAATAATAATAATAATAATAATAATAATTCACAAGCTATATATAGGTCACTTGCAAGGTCGAATAAATTGGACCAAGTACTAATACGCTCAACCCACTAAATAGACTTAACACTGACCAAACTAATAAACCAATATCACTGGAGATATTCAGTAACATATCAACATATCTTTCGAAAACACAATCTAGCCGAACTAAAATAATCTCCAAAAAGGAATCCCATATACTGTTCACTAAAAAACAAACATCTAACTAAATAAACTTTTAACTAAAATAATATCTGAAGAGAGCTAAATAAGGCTCAACACGCTTTATGAAAATATTTAAAAATATAAAAAAATGATGAAAATCTAAAAATCAACAATTCTTGCTGGCTACAATCTCATATATATATATATATATATATATATATATATATATATATATATATATATATATATATATATAATTTCTTAATTGCACAAAACTTATGTAGCGCTTAAAAATAAGACACGAAAACCCCTAGGGGCCCCTTTAGCCAACAACCTCATCAGGAGTTAATCGTTGGTTTAATACAGGCATACAATAAAACGAATAAAATTGCCAGGAAAGAGCAAATATTCATAGATATACAAGTAAACAAAACGAATGAGAATTCGTGTAAAAAATATATACAATTATATAAAATGTTAGTACAAATAAGATAACGGGATATGGGAACGATTATAATATATCTCCGAGCAAGTCCAATACATTCTGCTAACAGATTTAGGACCTGCATAAAATGATCGAGGCTGACTCCAAAATTTTTTAATGATTTTGAGAGTCAACTCTGTATACGATTCTTAAAAGTCCATTTTATATGCATTAGTACAAACATGATTTTTGATTGGTTGTTGGCCAATTGCATATTTCAAGACATAAGAGAGACGAGAACGATGTGGTTTGCCCAGTCTAATTTCTGCCAGTATATGTTGGTTGATTCGTGTTTGCAAATTTAAGGAGGTTCGACTCACATAGCCAGCAGCACACTGACAATTAAATTCGTAAATACTCTATTGCTTTGTGTGATGTAGGGCAAACTATCCTTCTTTACTAGGGGGGAATGCAGACTTTATACCAAAAAACAACGTTAAACCAACAGTGGGAAACGATTTCTCACAGGCTTAATAATCCCTCTGCCCAAACACTGACCAGCATCTCCAATCCAAGACAGTTTTTAAAATAAACAGGACACTTGAAGGGACGCATAGCTATAAGAAAATTGTATTTTTATACTTGATTAGTAATAGTCTAATTAATCAAATTCTCCGGATAACAATTACGAATGAAAATGTATTTCACGGTGTTCAATTAGTGTTCAAGTTTGTTCGAAAGAACCGATTTTAAGGGCTCTATACACTAATGTCTGAATAAGCCCCATTTTTCTCGAAACAGGCACAAATGAGCGCCAATCCATATAAAGACGGGTGAAGGTCGGTTTATAAAAAACTATAGTAAGAAAAGAACTCTTACTACGTTTAATCAAAACATCCAGGAAAGGCAAGTATTCTTTTTCCCCACAGTAAATAATATCTGGATGAGGAGAGAATGTAGATGGTAGAAAAGGAGTTTTGTTTCACTCGCAGAAGCAAAAGGTGCAAAAGTCGATGTATCAAAAATATATTGAGGGCTTCAATATATTACTAAACGGTAGCCAATTATAGAAACCCATAAAAATATCCGTTAATATAGGAAGTGGGGAGTTTCCTATCTGCAGTAATAAAGAAAGCAAGAGAGTTGTATGTTCAGTTCTTCAAGTCCAAAATAGCTGAAAAGCGACCTGGTTCCCACCAGTTTTGGCGAATAGCAAACATAATCCTGAACAGAAGCGTGTGCTCTATCCTAACTATCATAAATGGACCTAAGGTAATCTCGTCAGCATAAGACAAAGCCAAACTCTTTGCCAAGAACTTTGCAGCTAATTCTAACATTTGCGACCAAGGTTGCCAACCTCCAATATTTCCTCCTGTATCAGAAAACATGCTATGTGATATATAAATAGCTGTACGTGATGTTGCCAAGCTAATCAAAAACCTTGATTCCAGTAAAGCCACCAGCTCTGACGGTATTCTAATTATAGTACTCAAAAGACTTTAACCAGAACTTGCGCCCATCCTTACAAAACTGTGTAAACGTTGTCTTAAGGAGAATTGCTTCCCATAACCCTGGAAAATCTCATCAGTATGCCCCGTATTTAAGAATTCGGGTGATCGCTCATCTTCTTCACAGTACACGCCAATAAGTCTCCTGTGCGTCATGAGTAAGTTGCTGGAATCTGTGTTAAATAAAGAAGTAATCAACTATCTCAGCAAAAATAACCTTCTTAGTGACACGCAATATGGTTTCCGTTCTGCTAGATCTACAGCAGATGTGCTTACAGTAATATCTCATAGGATTAGCGATTCTCTCGACGGAGGCTCCCTTTCAAGGTCAATTGATCTTGACATATCAAAGTGTTAATGCTGGAGTCCCTCAGGGATCCATCCTGCGTCCAACTCTCTTCCTGATCTATATTAATGATCTTCCAAATCACATCCTTACGTCATTCGTAGACATCTATGCTGATGACACTACTATCTGTGGTAGCACATCTAAGACCGTAAACGACCAAGTTCTCTCCGATTCTCTCTCTGATCTTGAGCAAGTGGTACAATGGAGAAAGAGATGGCTTATTACTTTTAATGCATCTAAAACCAATCTTTTATCTTTACATCATCAACGCTCTGATCCCCATCTGGCATCGATTGAAATGAATGGCTCTCGCTTTGGGGAGGCCTCGTGTTTTGACAAGCTCCTGGGCTTTACCTATACTCCTGGTCTTAAATGGAACACATGCATTAAATCCGTTGCCAAGGTCGCTGGAAAAATGGTGGGATCCTTCTATCGATCCAGTAGATATTTCACTGCTGATGCAATTCCCTATCTATATAAGAGCCAGGTACGTCCAAGGATGGAGTACTGTTGCCACATCTGGGCAAGAGCTGCTAGAAAGGACCTATCCTGCCTTGATAGAGTTCAAAATAGACTTTGTAGCCTTTTTGGGGATGTCCTTTTCTCTTCCATGCAACCGTTTTCTCACAAAAGAGATGTTGCGAGTTTGTTTCTGCTTTATCGTTATTTTCATGGCAAGTGCTTGGCTGAGCTCCATTCTATATACCCCCCTCGCCAAACTTTCACAAAAAACACCCGTCTAGCAGAACACACTATCACTAATTTCCCCTACACTTTATGTGCCTGAACCTAAACGTAGATTCCATGAGCAAAGCTTCTTTCTTAGAACTGCACGCCTATGGAATTGTCTTCTGTTTTTCTGCTTTCCAGCTCTCTACAATATGGTTGTCTTCAAGTTTAACGTAAACAAATTTTTGATGAGCCCTTCTATATAAGTTAACAAATTTACCAAATCTCCATTACTAACGGTTACTATATTGTCCAATTTCTACTGTACACTCTTTAACCCTTATCTTCGAGTGGCCTCTAGGCCTTGATAAGTGGTGATGCCTATGTAAAAAAAAAATACCGTTCATCTGACTAGGCATAACGTTATCAAAGCTGAATTCTACATCTTTAGCACGGATCAACAACTATATTCCTGGGAAGAGGCGTGGGAGTTAGATTGCCATTATAAAGCGAGTCGACAAAAATATCAATCGTCTCTTTTAGCGGAACATTCGTAAATAGGCTGGAAATGTCAAATGAACACATGAAGTTGTTCACAGAACTAGGTTGCAACTTATGTAAATACTCAACCAACTTGAATGAATCGCTAATGCCATATTTAGTGTATAAAGTATGAACTAGTTCTATAATAGCTAATAGCCACTGGGCTAAGATGTGTTAGCAGATCCCGCAATAGACAGAATTGGTCTAAGCGAGATACCTTCTTTTTGTATTTTAGGAATGTACATAAAGTCTACCAGAACAAGAAGGCCTTATTTATCGTAGCCCTCTTTGGAAAACTATCCGTTCTCATAAAAATATAAAAGGCGCGTCTGGATCTTGATTTCTTCTGATAAGTGTTGTCACATGTTGCAGCAGAGCCAATGCGAACAGACTTGTGTGGGTCATTCAAAATAACTAACATTTTCTGGATATAATTGACTCGATTAAGGATAACGACACCAACACCTTTATCCGGTTTATATATATATATATATATATATATATATATATATATATATATATATAACTATCCTTATTTGATTTTAATGACTTTAATGACTTAATGGTTCTGAAATGCGTGCTGGATCAAACCACATTACCCGAATCAATAACCGAATTGGAATAATGAAAGCCAAACCTTTAGTCATTACACATATTATACAATCAGGCTAGGTAGGGTCATAATGCTTAAGTAAGGAAAATAAAACTTCAAATGTTGCAAGTGTTTCTTCTTTATCAACATGTGGGGTGGGGACAGAGAAATTCAACCCTTAAACAACATTGCAGTCTCAACTTTTGTAAGTACACGATTAGAATAATAAAAAACATTCTTGCCTTCAGTAACGTCAAAATCTAGAGCGAATAAGCAAATCATGTTGTGTATTAAGCTTACGCGAAATACGTTAGCATGGTTTGCCAAATATTTGGAGAAGCAAAAGAAATCAAAGAAAGTTAAGAAGCTCTTTATTCGCGAGAGGGAGGCCGACTTAGAATTAATGTAAAAATAAAGTTGTCTGTTTAATTTATTTATTTCATCCTGAATGAAAGCCCGTTCAATTGTAAGTCTAGATGTAACTTGGTAGACAAGAATTCGTTTACTAATATAAACTGGAGAGACGTTTTACTTCAAAACACGAACGAACAAATGAAATAGACAATATACTAGACCTAATTTTGGTCTTTCAATGCGAAAAAAAAAAAATTTCTTTGATATAAGCATTGTTGTAGCGATTCTGCAAAAAGTTAAATAACTTTTTAACGGCACAAAACTTTTATAGCGGTTTAAAATAATACTAGGAAAAACCCTAACGGTCCATTTCGCCAACAAACTCATCAAGAGTTACTCGTGTGTATAACACAAAAATACAAAGAAAAAAAGAAACAAATTAAATTCTTACAAAAGAATAAATACTCAGGAATATACAAGTAAATAAGCATGAATGGGAATTCATGTAAAATAACATCTAACAATTACATATATTCATGTGAAATAATATCTAACAATAACATATATAAAATATATAAAATTATATAAAATATATGTACAAATAAGAGGAGGAGATATGGGAACGATTAAAATATATTTCCGAGCAAGTGCAATGATTTAATAAATTCCTTCTGTCGACAGAACGAGAGGGCCTGCATGAAATAACCGTGACTGACTCCAAAATTTCGCCCCCTTCGACATTGGAATCTTCCATTTGCTAACACCTAATCGAAAATCCAGCGAGTGCTAATGCATATAAAATGGACTGGTATAGAAATTTACACCGGGCTGACTCTCAAAATCATTTAAAGATTAAAAAAAATAGATGATTTGAGTGCCATGCGGTATTATCGAAAGCAAAACTTATAAAGAATTCTTAGTAAAATTAATTATTACAAGAAATGGAAAGTCAAAACTTTTAAACGACAGTCACTCGGAAGAATAAAAAGGTATAAACGTGACACACAAAATATTACACACGCCACCGTATTAATATATAGATGACGAATGTTGTAAATTATTTTCAAGAAGAAACGATAAATTTATGAGGTAAATTATTTCCACTCGAAAATCTTAAGTATTTAACTTCTCTGAATTTCTCTTTTGCAGATATTTTTTCAGGTTACTTTTATAATCGAGAACAGTATTTTTTAACAGTTAAGCTACACCAGGTGAATTATTTTATTTCCATAGTTAAAACGGCGTAAAGCTTCAACTGACACAATTCAACACAATTATTTAATAAAACAATATAAAGTGGTTAATGCTACTTCGTTTAACACTAATTTGATTTTCTAATCAATGTGTCTGTGTATGAACTTGTAATATTGATTTTTCTTCAACTTACATATAATTCTTTTTATTCAATTTTCACTCCGAAAAATGCACAGTGCCACTTTGATGTAGCGGGTTACTATCGGAGACATAAGTTGCAGGGATACTATGTAGGAGGTTTTGAGTTATATTTCCGTTACAAAGTGAGTCGGCACAAATACCAAGTGTCTCCTTTACTGAAACATTGCAAAATAGGCGGGAAATGTTAAATGATCACATGAAGGTGTTCGCAAAACTAGCTTGCAATTTATGTAAATATTCAACCAACGGATTAATCTGTAATGCGATATTTAGTATACAAAGTATGAACTAGTTCTATAATAGTCAATAGCCACTGGGCTAAGGAGTGTTGGGCTGACCTCGCCATAGAAAAACATAGGTTTAAGCGGGATACCTTATTTATGTAATTTAAGAAAGCCATAAAATCTAGGCCCAGTGAACAAGAAGGCCGTATTTATCATAGCTCTCTTTGGAAAAGTATCCTTTCTTATAAAAATATAAAAGGCGCGTCTTTACCTTTATTTTATTATAATTTTATAAATTTAGTATTTAAATATAATTTTATTAATTTAGGGGTATATTTAAATATGTAATTAAGTAATTATGTAAGCATTATTTAAATAATTAAAAAAAAATTACCAAATGAATAATTACTGCAATATTGAAATGATCTCGTCTATAATTCATCTTGTTTTAAAAACGATTTCATAAAAGATAAAGGAAAATCACGAATGAAACACAACTGACGGTCCATTAAATTTTATTGCATTCCAACATCATATTGTATTTTACTAGTTAAACGGTGCCAAGCAACAGCCAAAACCATTAAAACCAACTTGATAAGATCACAATTAGTTAACAACAAGTGAAGCATGTATGATCCCCCGTGAGAACACAGTTAACTAGGCATACAATGACTATGTTCAGCATTTGCCTCACTCCATTTAGCCCCAAAAGTCCTGAGGGTACCTCGAATCCTGGCGAAAACGAACAAATGGTGCAGTTTTAGGCTTAAACATGTAAATGTGAGTTCTGCACTTTGCAAAAAAAAAAAATGACTAAGTCCATATTTGCTCCCTCCATTTAGCCCTAAAAGTCCCCAAGGCCATAATATATTTAAATCTGAGTCCAGCACCATGCAAAACTGTTAAATAGACATATGCAGTAAATTTTGGACAAATATGGAGTGTTTTGATTAGCCATAAAAGAGCCCCCGGGGCACACCCAAGAGTTATCGCGAATTATAGACAAACAAAATTATATAGAAATCAGTTAGTTACAACTTTTCAAAAGTTTTATAAAAATCCAGGACAACAATATTTTTTAATAAGCACAAAAGCGTCAATTTTAGCCATTTTAATTATAAAGGGGGGAGGGCAATCAGGGTTTTTCCAGAAAATCCGTTCTGTTACTTTTTTTTACTCATATCGTGTTAATATGTGTGCAAAATTTCCAAAAAAAATTCCAAAGCGTAGTTATTGAGAAAAGTGCGGACAGGCGAACGAACATGGGTGATTTTATAGGACCCCCCCTCCCATCCTTTTGTCGAGGGCCAATAAATATACCATGTTTTTATTGCTGATCGGTAACGTGTAAGCAGATCAGAGTGACGTCATCATGACGTCATCATGACATCATCAGTATGTCATCATTTCAGACTGTTATATTCATACATGGGAGGCCCTGCCAATCACGTATACAACGAAAGCAGTTTGAAATGTAACATTTTACATTTTATCGATAGGCCAACACAACAGAAATACGAACGAACAACGCAAAACAAAGTAATACGACACAACTCAGTAACCGTGACATTTTCAACGCATCGATTTTCGTAAAGATCTATAAAAGGTTAAGAACACTGTGGTCAATAAAGAAATATCGAAATTATCGTTTAGTCAATAGGAACAATCAAAGAAAGAAATATCCAAGGTGAAATAGAGATACGTTTCCGTCGTTTTGTTATTTCAACATCTGAACTTTCTCTGAGATTTTCTTTTTTGCGTATTTGTATTTTGCTGTGAGGAATACTTACACCAATGATTATTTGGAAGATGGCCGATTCGAAATTATACAAATCATACATCTCTCTCTCTCTCTTTCTCTCTCTTACACACACACACACACACACACACACCCACACACACACACACATATATATATATGTATATGTATATGTATATGTATATATAGACATATATATATATATATATATATATATATATATATATATATATATAAATATGTATGAATAAAAAATCAATACGAAAAATATATAAATGTTTATGTTTTCTGTATTTATTTCCTGTGTGTTGACGTGTAGGAATACAAACGTCTTTTGAAAAAAAAACAAGAATGTTTCCCTCAAAAGTAAGATCGAAAGATCGGTCGAAAATATGTGCTTTTGAGGGAAACATTGTTGTTTTTTTTTTCAAAAGACTTTTTGTATTCCTACACGTCAACACACAGGAAATAAATACAGAAAAGATATAAACATTCATATATTTTTCGTATTGATTTTTTATTCATACTTATTAAAATATACTAAAAGGGAATACACGTGGATACAACATATATATATACATATATATATATATATATATATATATATATATATATATATATATACAAATATACATATGTGTGTGTGCGTGTCTCTGTGTGTGTGTGTCTGTGTGTATATATATATTGTTTTTGTTTTGTTTTCTTTAGCTTAGTTTAGTTTCGTATATACAAACATGTATAATAGTTTATAATTTGTTGATATTATTTTCATAAGTATGTATACAAAACTTAGAATTAATAAATTTACTAATTATTAATTTAATAATTTAATCTTCGGTAGAAGATTCATAAATTAATTAAAATTGTTAGTACGAATAGTTGGGTTTAATGACTTTGTTTGATAAAAATTCAATATGGCGTAATGGAAAAATATAAAGTTATCTTCAGCTTCTCTTCCAATGTTCGAGTTTTTACCATGTCAAATCACATTTCAATTCCTTTTGACGTATTGATTGTTGCTATTTCTTCTGATGAGTTAAGGACATAATAGATTTACTGATTAATATAACAATTAAGATTGATTTTGCGCTACGAAACAGATACTGTCAAGAATTGTATAAATCAACTAAGTTAAAGGAATAAATTATAAGAGAGTCAACATCATGAATTTTGGAATATAACTTTTTGTCATTTATTCTCTATATTGCTCGGTAATTACATTGACCTCCTTATATAAGGATTGATATATAATAAGAAAATATATTTCTACAGAAATATATATATATATACTTCTACAGAAATATATATATATATATATATACATATATATATATATATATATATATAATGTTAAGCATTTAAATATTATGAAGAAAACTTATTAATAATTACTGTCTATATGCCTATAACTATAGTTTTATTTCCGCTCTGGCACTGATATACTAAGCGTACTGTTTCTATCAAAATATTATGAAAACAAAGCACTTAATATACTCAGTCATTGATATGCGAGCGACTACATGAAAGTTGATTCATTTCTTATGATTTCTTATTAGATAAGTGGTTCCATTTCATTATTAGGCTGAACTCTATTTATGCATTGTTTCTACATTCTGCATAATTGCATAGAATTTAAGAGGAAAATATTTCAGCCCACACACACACACATACACACACACACACGCAAATACACACATACACACACGCACACACATCTATATATATATATATATATATACTTCAGAATAAAATTATCTAACAATCAACTGGTATGAACACCTGTGATTATAGGTCTTACAAAATATTATTGGTAGAAATATTCTATAAGTACTATCTCATCTAAATAAAAATTGCTCGATATACAAGATAGAGCAAATAATAAAATGTTAGTCATTCAATAAATTTAAAAATTTATGACGTGAAATGTTTAACTTCCAAATCAAAACATTTTTATTATTCTATGTAAGACAAAGAATACATTTGAAATATTATAACTCCTTATCCTATAGGATTTCGATGTCTACCGTCTCTTCAGAGGAGAAAATATTAGCAAATAATTATAATGGTTTACATCTTATTTGCTAAAGCCAGTGAGACATGGAAAATCACAATTAAAAGTTGCTTAAGTATTTGAATGTCATAGAGTAAGGGAAGTTAATGAAAAGGATATAAAAATTCACATCCAAATTGCATGGTAAAATCCGAAGTGAATGTCTTTGATAGCAGTGTGGTAAAATTTTACTTTTTACCACACTGCTATCACAGACATTCTCTTTGGATATGAAATTTAAATATTTCACGTCATAAATTTTTAAATATATTTGAATGACTAAAATTTTACATATATATATATATATATATATATATATATATATACATATACATATATATATACACATATATATACACACACACATATATATATATATATATATATATATATATATATATATATATATATATATATTAGGTTGACAAGAAAATTCTTGCAGTCTTTAACTTTTAAATTTAGATAAACATATCTCGGCCTGAATAAAAAAAATATTAGTCGAAATAAGCACCATCAGAATCAACAAAACAGTGTATTTATGCCAGTAACGTAAAAATCTTGTTTTCTGGTGGCGAAAAAGTCGCTGAACGCGGTCTTTGTGTGTGTGTGTGTGTGTGTGTGTGTGTGTGTGTGCGTGTTTTTTTTAAATATATATCACTTAGGTTTTTGTAGCATTTCTCACGCAGAAAGTTGTCGATATGCTTGAAAAAATGGTAGTCGGTAGTTGAGATGTCTGGAGAGTATGGCAATGAGGCAGAGTTTCATTTCCTAATTCGTCCAACTTACTTCAGGGTCGATGCAGGAACATGTGCAAGGCAGTGTCGTGGAGGAGGAGTGGCCTTCTCTTTTGACTAATGCTGAGTGTTGTTGTTGAAGTTTCTGATGCATTTCATCAATTTGTTAAAGGTACGTCTCGTCGTAATGGTTTAACCTGTATTAAAAAAAAAACTATGAATAGGACCGGTCGCAGATCTCCAAACAGTAAGCATTACCTTCCTTTAGTGAAACTCTTGCTTCGAGAAGTGTCGGTGGTTACGCCGGTGTCTAACCACTGAGCTGAGCGTCGCCGGTTGTCGCAAAGAACTTTCATCGCAAGTCATAACTCGCTCGAAAAACGGGTCGTTCTTGTTACGTAAAAGAAGGGAAATATTATACTTCATAACGGCTGTCTTTTAGTTGTCGTTCAATTCGTAGGACATCTGTTTATAAAGTTTTTAATCTTTCCAATTTCTCTTTAGTGCTTGGAAATCGTCGTATACGTTATGTCTAATTCAGAAGCAAGTTCTCCGAGAGTTTTGCCTGAATTGGCTTCGACTAAGTCTCAGTTGATCGTTGTCAACATCCGATGGCCG
The DNA here is from genome assembly GCF_053919585.1 of Euprymna scolopes. NCBI lineage: Eukaryota > Metazoa > Mollusca > Cephalopoda > Sepiida > Sepiolidae > Euprymna > Euprymna scolopes. The sequence goes on along the minus strand of NC_136509.1, from coordinate 17,720,781 downwards.
ACCACTAGGCTCATAATTTTCAAAACTCTCGTTTCCGCCACTAACTTTCTTAAGCCATTATTGTGCTGTGCATATTGTAGTAGTTACTGAGCCAAAAGCTTCGTTGATATCGAGAGCTGTTTCAGCAGCTTTTCAGCTTAACTTGAATTAAAATGAGAAAATTGAACTAATTTGCTTTTTTTCCAACTTGTATTAAACGTTCTGAAAAGAAGCAATAATGGTTTTAAAAATTATTCATTTTTTATCGTTTCTTATTAGAGTGTTGGTTTTACTTCATAATCATGCTGAATTCTATTTGTGCATAGCTTGTACATTTTTGCATAATTGCATAGAATTTAAGATAAAAATGCTCTAGCACATGGAAACCATACACACACATATATACATACATACATACATACATATATATATATTTATATATATACATATATATATTAGTATGCTAACCGCTTTGAATACGAGGAACAAATATGTTTTTTTTTCGCTCTGACATTGGTATTCGAAACCTACTTAGTTTAAGATTATAAAACCGGACGTCTTAATACACTAAGTCAAGGATATGCGAGCAGCTAATTAATTACTTATTCATTTTTATGGTTTCTAATTACATGATTCGTTTCATTTCACTATTACACTGAATTCAATTCATGCATGATTTCTATATCCTGCATAATTGTATTTATATATATAACTACTTCATTTACTCATATAAGATTAATATACGAAAGTATAGATTTCTGCGTAAACTTTAAGTATTTACTTAAAAAGTGCTAAATACGTAGGTAGAGCTAGTTAGTAATTTATAAAATATATATGGCGATTAAGCTACACTGAATATTCGGCGTTTCATCCACTATAGGATTCGTCAGGCTTATGCGCGAATCCTGTGGTTGTTTCTCGTTTTTATATATGTTGAGGATTTTAGTTAGCCAATCAGCTTTCTAGTATTCACCGCGCTCCTTCCTATCAGCCAATTGGCATGCATTTCATCGAACAAAGGATCTGTTTTAGAGCTAGGTTAGTGGTTTAAGGCAAACGATTTTCCTCCTTTATTTCTTTCTTTTTTATATATATAAATATACATATGTGTATACACATACATGCACACATACATATATATATATGTATATATATACATATATGTGTGATCGTTTATGTATATTCATGTTTATTTAATTTATTTATTTGTTTGTTTTCTATTGTTTTGTTCGTTTTAAAGCTATTTTGTATCGCTATCCTAGAGTAAGTTTTATTTTGTGAACACAGTTGTTTGCTATTTCTCGTCTACAGTTTAATAGATTTTGGGGTTCTTTAAAGTACAGGATAGAAAATTTTTCATGAAGGCATAATTTACATGGGTCGTCTAAATGTCTGCACGTAGTAGCTTGTCTTATTATTTTCCATTCGACTACCGGCGAATGTCCGCTTTCTTTGAGTTCCCAGCATTTATTCGCTAGTGTTGTTTTTATGCTGTGTTTTTATTTTTGAATGCACTTTTGTGGTCATAGTATCTGGTTTTGAAATCTAAGGAAGTCATGCCTACGTAATTGTTTTCCTTAAACCACTAACCTAGTTCTAAAACAGATCCTTTGTTCGATAAAATGCATGCCCATTGGCGGATGGGAAGGGACGCGGTGGAAACTAGAAAGCTGATTGGCTAACTAAAATCCTCAACATATATAAAAACGAGAAACAACCACAGAATTCGCGAATAAGCCTGACGAATCCTATAGTGGATGAAACGCAGAATATTCAGTGTAGCTTAATCGCCATATATATTTTATAAATTACTATATATATATATATATATATATATATATATATATATATATATATATATATATATATATGAAATTATCTGTGTGTGTGTCCAAGTTTACATTTCCCTGCCAAATAATTTGGTAAATTTTCATTATACAAACTCGAGATTTGACATAAAGGGTCTAAGCATTTGAGACTTTAGATGTAGGTTACCTGGACATGAGTCAACTTATATATATATATATATATATATATATATATATATATATATATATATATATATATATAATGCTCATAAAGTTATAAACATTACATAGAGCCCGAGCAAAGCCGGTCTGAACTGTTAGTATATATATATAATATATATATATATATATATATATATATATATATATATATATAATGCAGTTTCATACAATGCTAAAACCAGCGATTTTTTAGCTTTGCTATATGCATAAATTTGCTAACATATTTCTTCCATCTTAAAAGAAAAATGTTGCATCATTTGAAACGGCGGAAAAAGGATTAATTATCTTTGTTTAAGGAATCCTGTCGAAAATTAATATTAAAAGTGTAATTTAATTTACAGTTTTCATTTATATATATATATATATATATATATATATATATATATATATACTTTTAAATTATTAAATACCTACAGGCACTAGTGTTTCATCATTTCATGTATTATAAGTGCAAGGTGTCACGATTAACACCTTACGATAGATTTGAACTCGGCAACAGAACTATCTCTGGTTTTATTAACAAGTACCTAATCCATGCAGCCATCATTAACCGCGAGAAATTTTGTTGAAATTTAAACATTTATTCTTAAATGTTTTTTAACGTCTGTCAAAATGATCTAATGATTCTATGATTACTGGGAATACACACACACACACACACACACACACACACACACACACACACACACACACACACACATATATATATATATATATTAATTGTAGCGATTCAATGAATTAAAAAAAAACTTTTTGAAATGAAATGTTTGAATTTCATATCACAGAATTTTTATTATTCTAAGCAAGACAAAAATACTTAAATTCTAAAGTATTTTTGTCTTGCTTAGAATAATAAAAATTATTTGATATAAAACTCAAACATTTCATTTCAAAAAGTTTTTTTTTTAATTCATTGAATCGCTACAATAAATATATATATATATTTATTGTGTCTTGCATATCGAGCAATTCTTATTTCGATGGAATAATACTTATAGAATATTACTGCCAGTAATATTTTGTAAATCTTACAATCACAGGTTTCCATACCAACTGATGGTTAAATAAAATTATTCTGAAGTATATATATATATATATATATATATATATATATATATATATATATATATATATATATAGAGAGAGAGAGAGAGAGAGAGAGAGAGTTATGAAAATATATATGGCAATTAACCTACACATAATATTCTGCGTTTGATTCTCGTGAGAATTCGCTAGCCTTTAAGCCTGACGAATTTTCACGAGGACGAAACGCGGAATATTCTCTCTCTTTCACCCCCTTTCTCTCTCTTTCAATGGAGAAAAAAATAATTAAATATAATTCTATTGTTTTAAACATTAGAGGCTTGCATTCTAGAGTCGGCGGACGCGACATAGTATGCGTCTGGTTTCAACTGATCTTTATAAACATATGCTCCTCATTGTTAAATCTTAAATAAATAATATTTTTATAAAAATGCATTTGTTCGCTATTTTTGTATAAGCGTTAACTTCCAGCGAGCCAGAAAGGAAAAGAAAATCTGGCTGAAACGACGCAATGAAGGCAAGAAGCGACCCATGCTAGTCAATTATAGCCGACGACATCTCGACCCGTTGTATTGATGTTTCCAACATGTGCCTATGGTTTAGATATCGTTGAATATCGTGTCTAACACACGGGGCGGTGGTTGCGTTCCCAGGACGTCTTTCAACCAAGTAACACTCCCCGGGAAACGATAATGTCATGGGGGAAGGCAACCGGAGTTTTCCAGAGAAACGATAGTACCATAAATCATTATCCACCATATGCGCTGCTTCTTTGAATCATCTTACTGTCCACTGATCTTCTTTGTCATTAATTTTTGCTTCGACCCATAATGTTTGATGGCCATCCCTTTTCATTCATCTGTGGGCATCCATACCCTACTTTTTACTCGTGTATGTCTATAATCTTTACTGAAGACGATCGCAGGTTACATCGACCGAAACGTTGTGAAAATAATGCTGAAGATGAGAACAGACTCAAAATGATACGAATAATCAACCCTCCCCTCAAAAATTCAAAGACATATTTACAATTCTCATCTAACACATTCCTAAACGTAGTAATTATTAATTATAGTTTTTAATAAAATAAATACCCGATACTTATAATTACTTACCTGTACCCTTGTACCTGCCTTGCCACGTGGATAGGCCCCAAAGCAAGAACTCCTACCGTGGAGCCCCCTTTCCTAATACAAAAAAAATATATATACCTATGATTATCTAGTGCATTATCGATGTGTGCCATGTAAATTACTGACTATTAATAAACAGCTAAAAAATATTAATAGAAAGTGATGATAGTAGCTGCTAGTGGTAGGCACTGTTGGCTCCAGAAAATTGCAAGCATCTGGCTTCTATTATCGGGCACTGTCTGGAAGTTGCTGGTAGCTGAATCCATTGAGTATAATTTTCATGGTTACTGGTGATTAGTGTTGCTATAGGGCGGTATCTTGGCTTTACAACTGTAACTGTCGATACATGATATTGTCAGTTATTGCTGTATTGAGACGGTTACTTGTGGACAATTGCTACCTTAACAATTTATTGTCACCGCCATCACATATCGGACAATGACGGCCATGACCGACATAGTGTTTGCTGCATTTGTGTCTATACTATACCGCAACATGTGTTTTGTACTCCTGCATAATACAACCATATCATGTTCCAGTGAAATTAAAGTGTGTACGGTGGGTATAACTTTTGAATTGTTAGGTTGGTTGGTTGTTTTTGTTTTACGGCATATTAACCCTTTTCAAGTTATTTAATGCCGAATCCAAAGATTTTGAACAAATATTTTTTAATAGAATATATTTGTTGTTTTCAAGTCGGTTTCTATTCAACCCATAGTTGGGACCCTAACATGTACTACCACTCCGGGTCAGAGTGGACCTGTGAGCAATGGCAATTAAAGAGCTCCACATTCCCCAAAGCCCGCAAGCTGGGGCCACACCACTAGATATAGTTTAAGGTCATATCCAGAACCTTGAATTGTTAGATGCCACCACATATTAATACTGGGTCAGTAAATAAGAACGTTTATTTTAGCACAGTCCGTAATCTGCGTAAGTACCGATTTGTTTAATAACATCTTGAAGGTAATCTGGCGTTTGAACTGATTCTATTCCAGAAAATATGTATATTTCCGCTGATTTGGAAAGTATATGTCCTCTGAAGAAACAAATAATCGCATTTGTTATATCGAAATATTTCTTAATCGCCCAATAAGGTTCCATTACTGAACGTGTAAACTTGCACAAGAAATGGATGACATTAAGTAGTGACGTCACTGATCTTGTGTTTGACTTCCTGTGGGGTAGGTCAATAAAATACTTAAATAGTAAGATAATTAATGCAACCTAAGCTAAGTGGTTGACTATAGTTGAGGGCGACCTGATAGCTCCCTTTTCATTAGCTGCTACACCAAGATGTAGGGGAGGGCGCTACTCTATTTTAAGAATTACTTCACTTGCCCTTGGTCCTCCTTTTATAATGTTGAGTATTTAGGAAGAGAGCAACAAATATCATTCTTCAAGTTTTTAGTATGAGTCAATCAAGAATTGAACCTTAGTCTCCTAGCCCATTAGTAGCCACTCGTACTATTATAGCAAATAGGCAGACATGAAAAGTAAGAGAATTTCTTGGAGAGATATGAGTAATAAACTCATATGAAAGCAAATCTGATTCTAAAGTCAAATGAATAATGAGACACTAACAATACAATCATGTTTATTCAAAGCTGTAATCAACATTAATCTCTTATAATGTATACATGTAGTGAGGGAAAACTAGATTCAACCTTGAAATGTAAAAATGTTTAATGTAAACAAATTTAAATCGCACTCATCAGGAATTGGATCAAAAATGGTTCTCTAGTCTAACAAGGACAACAACAACAACAAAAACAACACCACCAACAACAACAACAAAAACAACACCAACAACAACAACAACAAAGATAAAAAAATAATCGTCGAATTTTTCCCAATCAAACATTTAAGTGAAATGCACTTTTGGTAAATAATTATATTTATTACAATTGCAAATAAAATTAAATAAATCTACAAAAACGTGGTAAACCAAAACACTAGCGCGAGAAAGTGGTGGAGCTTCAGGATTACAATTTAGAGAACCTGGTTTAGAATCTCGCAAGATTCAGTCACACTGAACGTACTGTGGAAACACGTTTCCTTGGTTAATAAAATTAAATAATCGGTGCTAATGCAGAAAGTGATCCGCGCTATTTTTTTAAATCGTATTTCCACGTTTAATTAAAGTTTTATGATATGTTTTTTAATTCAATTGTAAGATTAGAGTACAGAATAGGCACAAAAGACCCTCTCCTCCCCATTTTAAGAATGGCTTTTTAAATAATAACTTTATTATTTCAGCACGTATCACTCTATGCATGAGTACCAAATAATCTATGCTCCTATTAATAATAAATTTACTTTGTTTCGTGTGTTGATATTAAACGCCTTTTTCTATTTATTAAAAACGAAAATTCAACTTTGTTATATATGGGTCATGGAATTGCATTTATCTGCAAAAGGTCTTGTTAATTTGCATATACTTTTAAACATTCATTTTTATTAATCTCCTATTGATTTTTTTCGGTTTTCCTTCGTTAGGAAACTGTTACGTGTAATTATGTTCATGCAGATATTCTACATGATTTATACTTTCTTGTACATAGGCGTCAGCACTTATCAAGGCCGATAGGCCACTCAAGCATAAGAGTTAAAGGGTGTACAGTAGTCAAAAGGACAATATAGTAATCGACAGTAATGGAAGTTCGGTAAATTTGTTAACTTAAGTGGAACGGCTCATCAGAAACTTGTTCACGTTGGACTTGAAGACAACATTATAACAGACTGCTGGGAAGCAGGAAAACGGAAGAAAATTCCACAGGCGTGCAGTTCTAAGAAAGAAGATTTGATCATAGAATCTATGTTTAGGTTAAGGCATAGATAAAGAGTGGGGGGAATTATTGATAGTGTTTTCCGCTAGACGAGTGTTTCTTGTGAAAGTTTGGCGAGGAGGGACCATAGATTGAAGCTCAGTCGAACACTTTCCATGAAAATAAGGATAAAGCGAGACAAACTCGCAACATCTCTTCTGTGAGATAGAGGTTGCAGCGAAGAGAAAAGGACATCTCCCACAAGGCTACTAAGTCTATTTGAACCCTATCAAGGCAAGACAAGTCTTTTCTAGCAGTTCCTGCCCATATGTGGCAACAGTATTCCATCCTTGGACGTATCTGGCTCTTATATAGATAGAGAATTGCATCAGCAATGAGATATCTACTGGATCGATAGAAAGATCCCGCCATTTTTCCAGCGGCATTGGAAACAGATTTGATGTACGTATTCCATTTAATATCAGGAGTAAAGGTCAAGCCCAGAAGCCTGTCAAAACTTGAGGTCTCCCAAAGACAAGAGCCATTCATTTTAATTGATGACAGATGGGAATCAGAACGTTGATGATGTAAAGATAGAAGCTTGGTTGTAGATGCATTAAAAGTAACCAGCCACTCCTTTCCCCATTGTATAACGTGATCAAGATCAGAGGAGAGAGAATCGGAGAGAACTTGGTCGTTTACTGTCTTAGGTCTGCTACCATAGATGGTAGTGTCGTCAGCAAAAATGTCTACGAATGATGTAAGGATGTGATTTGGAAGATCATTAATGTAGATCAGGAAAGGAGTAGGGCCCAGGATGGACCCCTGAGGGACTCCAGCATTAATTCTGTGAGCTTTTGATTTTTGCCCATCAACTACTACTCTTATGAACCTATCAGAGAGAAATGATTTAATAATTGAGAAGACATTTCCAGCTATACCAAAGCTGGAGATCTTGTGAAGTAAACTTTTATGCCATACCCTATCAAAGGTCTTTTATATGTCAAGAGCAATTGCCCTAGAAATGTTGCTTCTGTCGAGAGATTGTCCAATCCTATGAGATATAACTGTAAGCACATCTGCTGTAGATCTAGCAGAACGGAAACCATATTGTGTGTCACTAAAAAGGTTATTTTTGCTAAAATGGTTGATTACTTCTCTATTTAATACATATTCCAGCAACTTACTCATGATGCACAGGAGACTTATTGGCCTGTACTGAGAGGGGGATAAACGATCACCTGAATTCTTAAATACAGGGCATACTGATGAGATTTTCCAGGATGATGGAAAGCAATTCTCCTTAAGACAACGTTTACACAGTTTTGTAAGTATGGGCGCTAGTTCAGGTTGAAGTTTTTTGAGTAGTATAATTGGAATACCGTCAGAGCTGGTGGCTTTACTGGAATCAAGGTTTTTGATTAGCTTGGCAACATCATGCACAGATATTTGTATATCACATAGTGTGTTTTCTGACACAGGAGGAAATATTGGGGGTTGGCGGCCTTGATCGCAAAGGGTAGAATTAGTTGCAAAGTTCTTGGCAAAGAGTTTGGCTTTGTCTGATGCTGACGAGATTAACTCAGGTCCATTGATGTTAGTTGGGATAGAGCACACGCTTCTGTTCAGGATTCTGTTTGCTATTTGCCAAAACTGGTGGGAACCAAGCCGCTTCTCAGCTACTTTGGACTTGATGGACTGAGCATATAACTCTCTTGCATTCTTTATTACTTTCTTACAATGGTTGTTGGCAGTCCTGAAAGCGGCTTTAGTTTTCATACATCTATTACGTTGGAAGCAGTGGAAAAAGTGATTTCTGTGCGCAATAGCAATAGCTCATTATGGAGAAACCCATGGCTGTCTGTTAGGTTTTTGCTGGAACTTTGTCGAGGGTATGAAATGGTCTATACCTACAATTAACCATTCCGTCAGGTCTGATACTATAGACGACACAGCCTTTTTAAACATTGAACGCAGAGGAAGATCCGATATAAATGTACGAAAACTATCCCAGTCAGACATAGTGTGTCGATATACTGTACGATGGAGAGGTGCGTCTGAGGAATTATTACATTTCGTTGATTGATACAACTGAATGGTCGGAAGATCCAAGAGGAGACAGAACGGAAACTGAACAGAGTTCAGGGCAAGTTGTGAGAAAAAGGTCTAATAGACTCGCATACTGGCCGTCATTGTCGGGCACACAGGTGGGTTCGTGAACAATCTGAGTGAGGTCATAAGCAATGGAGAAATCATGACAGAACCTCCCCTCATCATCGGTCTTGTTTGAGTGGGTCAGCCATTCCACATTATGAACATTGAAGTCTCCACATACGTGAATGTTAGCTGAAGGATATGCTGATAGAACTTGGTCAATTTTCTCAGATATGCTTTTAAAGATAGTAACTCTGCTGTTATGGGGGGGGCGATAGAGAGTAAATATAAATGCAGTAGTGTGAGCTAGTGCAACCCGGAAGCACAAAAAGGGTAAGTTAGGATCTTCTCTGGAGATGTCCCTACCACATGGAAAGCCATCTTTAATATAGGCACATACTTGCGTAATATTTGCGTAAAAAGCTTATAGTAAAGATCAACCCTTTTCTATATATATATTTACGTGTGCGTATATATATATGTTTAAAAAATTTTGCCTACCAAACTCCTCCGTCAGTTTTTGGTGTACAGACATGAAACTTCATATATAGAGTATTCGAACCCATGAGAATCTTGATATTTGGGTTTTACTCGGGGAAAATTGGTGAAAGTGTCAAAATAAAAAAAAAAATGAAATTTGGCAGATGAAGATTGAATAACGGAATCACGAATATGCATGCGTAATGTAATAGCTATTGGTTCATGCTGTTATTTAGCCTTACAGTAAACATGTCTTCATGTATAGTCATTAAGGTCAAAATACACAGTAAATTGTAAGCTGAACGTTTTATTTTCGATTCTCGGTGGTGGCGCACGAGTTATTTTATTTTATATATTTTTAAATCATTACTATGTATTGGGATCTATGTAACATAATAATAAATATGAAATCTGCATTAATTAAAATATCATATTTAAGTGTACTTTACGACCGGGCAGTGTGCTACTTAAAAGATAAAAGGGTGAAATAAAGTTGTATTCAATCCTCGCTATTAACAATGTAAAAATCATTTTCAAACTTCAGCGTGACAAATCAAATTTCTATTTCAAATTTAAACTTAGCATATAATAGAATATTATATTCTAAATTTAAGCTTGATATCCAGTAAAATACAAAGAATGTTTAAAAAATAATGCATCTCATTTTATTCCGCCTGAATTGATCAGAGTGGATTGCAAATTCCATTGTTATGATGACTGAACTTACGCATTTGGCAGATATTGACGGTGTGAGACTCTAAGAAAACAAAACCTATACTCGACGTCCCTTAAGGCACACGTGTGTCATTAAATTCCTCCATGCAGAAAAATTAACCAATCAATATTCAACGGCGCATACTTTATGAAGTCAGTGCAGTTGATGTTGACAAGATGAGTTCGTCGATTTTAGAATGGCGACAGAGACGCAAGTGACAAAGTACGCTACGTAATTTTACAACTGCGTCATTTAAAGAGATCAGACAAAAAGTTCATTGAGAATGGTGGTGACTATGTAGAAAAGAATTTCGGAGCACAAAAGGCCCCTTGTTTTTATGGCACCACTCTCGTCTTCGTAGCTCTTCAACGTTTTAATTTTTTAGTTAAAAAATAGGAAGCCTTGCTGTTGGAGTATCTCTACTATTATCAGACTTAAACTTTATATATATATATATATATATATATATATATATATATATATTTCTACCTTAAGCTTCACAGATCAAGGAAATGCTATTTCAAACTTAAGCCTGTGAAATGAGAAGAAAAATGCATTTTTTTTTATTTTTGAGATGAAGATTTATAACTCGTATTATTTTAATCATTTGTTAGTGTTTCACTCGATGTAATCTTTGATCTTCTCCAGGTGTATCTTGTCGAACTCGGGAATCTATCGCTCAAATTCGGTAATCTTCAAGGAATTTAGACCGAAACACTTTATTTAATCCATGGAGTTAACATAACGTAAACCATGGTACTCTGATGAACACATTACATTTGTGCCCCTCGACGTACGTATCTCCAACACACCAGTTAAGCAGCAAAATCACACCCCTACACGGTTGAGACCCTAAATGTAAGAACGTTTTCTATTCTAATAGCTTCTTCCCTAGAACGGCTAGACTTTTGAATTCTCTTCCTGTTACATGTTTCCTAAACTGTACTGATATGCAGAAGTTCTAATGCAACGTAAACCACATCTTAACTTTCTTAAGCACGGTCCCAATTAGGAGACCCTTATGTCAAAGTGGCAAAATGCCTCATTAGAAGTGAACGTGATTTAAAAAAAAGGTCTTAAATAATTTACAATAGTATTTCTGAGTGTCGCTCGCATCGAGGATCAAAGCTTTAGCTACCAGAAGAATGTTACTTACAACTGAGTACCAAGTACTTTACCTCTGCGCCAACGGGGCGTAAATGTATAAAGAACTTTGTAAAACGACTCGTACTGTGTCATTGCCGACAGAGCCAGAGCATTCAAACCCGTAGATTAAATAAAGTGTTCGGTTCGAAATTCTGTGCTGGTTTCGAGAGTCCGAGAGAAAGATCCCCGAGTTCAATAAGGTTCTGCTGCAGAAGGTCGGAGCTTACATCGACTGGAACGTTATGAAAATAGCACTTCAAATGAGAACAGCTGTCTGAATAATCACAGTTAGTTAATCAATCCATATTAATCCATCCATGTGGATGAACAAGTCTTCTTCATCATTTTTAAAATTGACTCTGACTCTGTTGATGACTGTGAAGCCCGGATGGGTGATCTACACTTCTTTGTACAAATAGACCCCAGGAAGACAGGATTTGGGTTTTATGGTTAGTGGCCGCTTCTCGTCGGTGTCTCAGTGTGTGACGGTCCGTAGCTTCTCGCTCATGCTCGTTGTTAAAGAAGGCCATCCCGCTATCACATGTGGAGCGCCAAGTGTCTCTGTCTGCTGCCAAAGTCTCCAAAAGATTGAAGGGGATATTGTAGCGCTTGAGGGTGAGCCTGATGCAGTCTATAGAGTTTTTTCGGACGGGCGACGTTTCGTCGGCCGTAAGCGTGCTGACTGAAGAGATCTCTCAGGGGTAGTCTGTTTGTAGGACATAACAATCACAATAATACGAAGAAATATGCTATTTAATAGGTATCCTGACACATCAAAGAAACACAGTTTCATATTTTAGCTTGAGAGATATTATAAAATGCTCTTTCAGACTTAAGCTTGAGGGATCAAGAAAAATGCTATTTTAAACTTATGCTTGAAGAACGAGAACAGAAACGATAGAAGTATAGTATCAGAAGAGTATTGTTTAACTACAATAAGTATTAGATGACATAGATTCTGACACAGAAAACAGCAATTCTTTCCACTTTGTGAGAAAGTTCGCTTATGGAATATAGAAGGACAAAATAAGGGGAAAAAGAGTTACATAGCTGCGGAAAGTGAACCCAAGATCGAATTTCTACTCTTCTTTAATTATCACGTGGGGTCGAGTTAGCAAGAAACTCTTGTGACTCGAACAGGAAATAAATTTCCGATCATATTGTCTGTTTTCTCTTTTACATGTTCATAATTGTTTATTGTGTCCTCATTTTTTTAACTGAAAAACCGATGCGTTTTGAAAATATGAAACTTGTTTTCGTTTGTTATATATATATATATATATATAAATGCATTGCTGCTTCCAAACACGGTGTTTCTATTCATCTGTGAATTTAACGCGTAAGTGTAAACAGGTCGCACCTGTCTAATATCGTTCTAAGATGTAACGATGCCTATGCAGATTATGTAGGAGTGCCAGAGATAATGTAGGTGCACCAAACGTAATTGGTTTTTGATGATCACGCCCACAAGAAATACAGAGAAAGTCATCAATAAATCACTAAAATTTATAAACAGTGTAAAGGCATTATGCTTACAAAACGAAATACATTAGTTAAACAGAGGAAGGATCAAGGGACAGGAGGCAAATATTTAACCTTTTTCAATGGAAAAGCTCAAGACAAGTCGTGAAACCATTTGATATGAATAGTTAACAACAACAGAAGATAGTTATCGCAAAAACAGAAGAAGCCCATTGAGCTTAATGTTTGGCTTTAGGCAAGAGAAAAAAACAGGGACCAGGAAGACAGTTCCACAGCCTTGCAATTCTTTGAAAGAACTGCCTAAATAAGAAACGATATAACAATGAGTTTCACAACAGCGAATTGAAAGAGACTTTCAGACGAACGAGTAAAACGAGCTGGATCAAAGGAAGCAGAGAATAGATTATAGAATTCTAAAAAACACGTGCTATCATAGTATTTATTAAAAAGACTGAGACTAACAACATCACATGTGTGAGAGAGATTGTAGTGAAAAAGAAAAACAGGGTCAATCAAATTACAGACAGGTTTCTGCACTTTGTCAAGAACGATCAACTGAGTAGAAATTCACCATTGCAAATATGACAACAGTACTCTATACATAGTCTGATAATATATCTGTATACATAGTTTTGTTAGCAAAATTTGACTTTTTGGCTTACAAGTTAAGCAAGCGGAAGTGACCAACAAATGAGTTTGGGTGCGGTCCATGGTAGCTTGTTGTGCCTAGAATTTCAAGGCCAAGGAACTCTCTTCCTACTCACTGTTTTAACTCTTACCTAAAACTTTTATCTTTTTAAGACTAAGCTCAATAGGCATCTTCTATTTTTGCGATGATAATCTTCTGTTCTTGTAAGCTATTTACATCAAGTGGCACCATGTCTTGTCTGGAGTGATTTCTACAAAGATAATCCTGTCTGCGCATGTTCTTGTTTCAGTCATGTAAATTAGTAATAAAAGTAACAATATTCTCGAGCAATGCCGGGTACATACTTTTAAGTTTACTTATAAATGTGGCCATCCATTTGTTTGATATGTCTCTAATAGTGTTAATAATTTTAAAAATACTTCTGAACTACTAAATCTGCTTAGACTTACCAGTTAATTCATCGATATACCTGTTTGTTTCTAAAAACAAACATTCTACATTCGGATCAACCTTACAAGTTCAAAACCCCCAATACTAATGATTGATTACTGTACACGCAATAACCCTTATCCCTGAGTTGCCTTCGGGCCTTGATAAGTGGTGATCCCCATAAAAAAAAGTCAAGTCAATGCACTTTCTCGCGTTTGCAAAGCATTGTCTTTAATCATTTTGTCCTGAATAAGTGAGATCTTTCTGTTTTCGTCTGCCTACATAAGCAACTGAACGCAAAACGTGGTCGGTTTCTGAATGGATTCAACTGAGTGGGCCGATTGGACACAGTGTAGCTATGTGTAACCAAACAAGCTGTCTATATGTCTATCTGTTTTTTTTTTTTTTTTTTTTTTTTTTTTTTTTTTACAAAGGCGTCACCACATTATCAAGGCCCAGAGGCCACTCAAGGATAAGGGTTAAAGAGTGTACAGTAGAAATTGATCAATATAGTAATCATTAGTAATGAAAATTTGGTAAATTTGATAACTTATATGGAACGGCTCATCAAGAACTTATTTACTTTAGACTTGAACACAACCATATTGTAGTCAGCCGGAAAGCAGGAAAACGGAAGACAATTCCACAGGCGTGCAGTTCTAAGAAAGAAGCTTTGTTCATGGAATCTACATTTAGGTTTAGGCACAGATAAAGAGTGGGGGAAATTATTGATAGTGTTTACAGCTAGACGAGTGTTTCTTGTGAAAGTTTGGCGAGGGGGGACCATAGATTGAAGCTCAGTCGAACACTTTCCATGAAAATAACGATACATCAGAGACAAACTCGCAACATCTCTTCTGTGAGATAGAGGTTGCAAGGAGGAGAAAAGGACATCTCCTACGAGGCTACGAAGTCTATTTTGAACTCTATCAAGGCAGGACAAGTCCTTTCTAGCAGCTCCTGCCCAGATGTGGCAACAGTATTCCATCCTTGGACGTACCTGGCTCTTATATAGGTAGAGAATAGCATCAGCAGTGAGATATCTACTGGATCGATAGAAAGATCCCACCATTTTTCCAGCGGTCCATGCGTCGATCCACTCCTCTTTCTTTCTCCAACAGACAGACTATACTAGTTCAAGCATTGCGATCTCTTACTTTGTTTGTGAATGTTCGTACTTCTTCATGTATCAGGTCTGTTTTTGTACACATCGATGATCATGGCCCATCAATCCCTTTTGAATTCGAACTGTTATGATATGTTTTGCCGTATACTATCTATAGAAGGTTGCTATAGAGACAATATCTGTACAGAGTTGGTAGTCTTAGCCCCTGTGCATCAATTAGCAACATATGCTTAGCACAACGAAGAGTTTACCAATACCGGAAGAAACCATCAGGCTGCTTCACTATTTATCTATTACCTGTCTGGTGCGACTTCACGTGCCCTGATCGGTGCGCTATGGACCTCAACAGTAAAGGGGTGGAAACCGTTAGCTTCTCTTTAATAGAATAAAAAAATATTTCTTGTCCTTACGTGCGCTATCACCTTACACTAATTGGATCAATTTTAGAGATTTGGGGGCATTATTTATTTTGCTTCAGAGTCACTTCTTATCAAGACCCGAAGGCCACTCGAGGACAGGAATTAATGAAGGTAAGGTATCATTGACAACACCTTAGTGATTGTAAGTGGTGGCAATTTGGTAGAATTTTATTATTTAAAACGGCTGATTGATAAGAACTTGTTTACATTGGACTTGAAACGACACTGTTGTAGTCAGCATGGAAGCAAGCCAGTAGTACCAATTTCCACATGCGGGAGATTTTAGAAAATAAACTGTGTTTATGGAATTTGCGATTAGATTTAGGCACAGATAGCGCGTGGGGGAAATTATTGGTAATAGTTGTAGTTAGACGAGTGTTGTTTGTAAAAGTTTGACAAGGGGGCCATAGATTAACGTCAGGCGAACAAATGCCAGGAAAATGACGATAGAACAGAAACAGACCTGCAACGCTGGAAAGAGGTGGGAAAAAAGAAGAAAAGGGCATCACCTACTAAGTTTCGAATAATAACTTCTATTAGAAAAATATTTATTCTAAAACCACAGACGTAAAAATAAATACATGATAAAAATGATTTTTTTTTACTTGCGATACCAAAACCGTTGTTAGGTTTTAAAAGAAAGAAAAAAGATTGTTCATTGGAAAACAAGTTTTCAAGATATACAAGGGGGAGGTTTTCCCATGAGCCCTCAGTCTATTTTTTTGTTGTCCTCAAAATGTTGTTAAGTCTTTATCAAATCAGTTGATATAACTGATCTTTTATCTACTTTGTTAATCATTCTAAGAGCTTCCCTGAAGTTTTTAAAAGGGGGCCTCTTTTTTTTTACCGTTTTTCGTTAAGGTTTTATTCTTATCAATATTTGGCTGAATTTTTTTTTATTATTTGAAACAGAAAATCACGGCTGTGGGCAGAATAAAATGGCATTGACAATGAAAATAAGGAAAACATTGACAGCTAAAGAATGGCGACGTGATTTGTTGAAATATGGCATCACGACAATGAGATTTGGGTTGCCGTTTCTCCTCTTTTCTTACAATAATAAAAAGAAAATTGTCCACGAAGTTATGTTTTGAATTATCGGTTGCAATTCCATATGTTTACATACGTGCACATACGTATGTTTATATTTCATGTATATGCACACATATCTCTTTCTCTCTGTTTCTCTCTGTCTCTCTCTCTCTCTCTACACACACACACACGCACACACACACACCCACACACACATATATATATAGTAAGTTATGAAAAAATATATGGTAATTTAGCTACACAGAATATTCCGCGTGAGAATTCGTCAGGCATGTGGAGCTTTTTTTTTACATAGGCATCACCACTTATCAAGGCCAAGAGGCCACTCAAGGATAAGGGTTAAAGAGTACAGTAGACATTGGAAATATAGTAATCATAAATTCTTAATTGCATTATATTTTTATAACGTACTACCTAGCTCTACCTATGTACTGAGCACTGTTGAAGTAAATACTGAGAAATTATGCATAACATATTTTTGTATATTATTTAAGATAATTACATGAAGTAATTATATATATGTAAATATATATATATATATATATATTTATATATATTCAGAATAATGAAATACAATAAATCTACTGGTATGCAAATCCAGTGATTATCGGTCTTACAAAATATTATTAGATGTA
This sequence comes from Euprymna scolopes, assembly GCF_053919585.1. Lineage (NCBI taxonomy): Eukaryota > Metazoa > Mollusca > Cephalopoda > Sepiida > Sepiolidae > Euprymna > Euprymna scolopes. The sequence continues at coordinate 17,703,539 of NC_136509.1, read as the reverse complement.
ATATTTTGTATAAGAATATCTCAGCTAAATAAAATTGTTCAATATACTAGATCGAGCAAATGAATCATAATTAAGGAATTTACAATTTCTGATTTGAAAAAGTTAAATTTCAAATATAGAAATTTTATTGTATGCAAGACAAAAAATACAGTATAGGAAATGAGTTTTCGATGTTTATACATCTCCTCGGAGGAAAAATATTTGCAAATTTTATAAAAGGTTTGCACCTAATATTATGAAGGTAATAAACATAGAAAAGACAATTTAATGTTTTTAAAGTTTTTAAATCATTTTAGCTACAGAGAATAAGGGAAGCTGGATATTGATGATTTTTTCCGCATCAATATCAAATTTCCCTTATTCCATGTAGTTGAAATGATTTAAAAACTTTAAAAACATTTGTTGTAGTTGTTTTTGTGTTTTATGTATTGTTATTGCAAAGTGGCAATCCTTTTGTGTATACATACGTTTGTTATTACCCCATTCAGTTTAATACATTTTAGAGTCCTCAGAGTCCAGAATACTTAATTTCTCATTCAAACATAGTCTACACGAGTCGTCTAAGTTCATACATATGTTGGCTTACCGTACTACTTTCATCTTTATTAGTGACGATTGTCTACTTTCCTTGATCTTCCAGTAGTGGTCAGTTAATACTGTTTTTATTCGGCATTTTTCACTTTTTTATGTACTTCTGTGATCTTAATATTTGATTTTACTATATTGGGAGTTCATTCCTATGTAGTATCCTTGCTATTATGAGTTTTCTAGGTTGGTTATTTCTAAGTAATAGTTTTTATTCAAATTTTCTTTGGCAAGTATTGTGGCCTGATAAACGACGCATTTCGCTAATTGGCTACGATAAAAATACGTTTGAATAACAGGGAATCTGATTGGCTGATGAGAAAACCAGTACAACGGGAATATATAAACATACATCGACAAATTCTCACAAGAATGAAATACGTAAATTCAGGGGTGATTTAATTGTCATATATATTTTCAAATCTTACTACCTAGCTCTACTTACTATATATATATATATATATATATATATATATATATATATATATATATATATATATATATATATATATATATATATATAGTCTAAAGAAGCTTTAAATAAAAAATGAAAAAATAAAAATAAAGAATGCGGTTTAGATTCCCGGAATGCTGTAGCTCAATTTGGCGAAATGAAAAACTCCCAAAAATGAGAAAAATTTTGTATATGCTTAAGTTCCCAGTACTTGTAGATACACATTTTTTGTTGTTCCATTTTCTTAGCAAATATATATATTTTTGGGTTTTCAGACTCTTGAACACGCAAAATAAATTATCCATGTGAGAAACAGCCAGAGTGTAGATTTAAGCTACACGATTGTAAATATTTCCCTGGGCTTTGTTGGTGGTGATTGCAAACGACAATCGAATTAGGAATTGCAATCTCCTAAAATAAAATTGCGTATCCAGTGGAATTATATGAATGCGTGGAATCTCCACCTTTGAAAGGTCCTGTCAAGATTGTTTCTTCAATGATGTTGTTTATTTTTTTTTACTGAAAGCCATGTGCCATTGCAAAGCTTGGGTTAGTTTATATTTCGCAACATGATAATTGGTACGCCAATTTTCAATTGCAGTACATGCAGTGGCATACCTGGTAAATCCAATTAATTACATAATTCCGTTGGTTAATTAACCACTTTATATGACCTGTAACGTAATTGATTGCTCTGCCATTAAATGACAAAGCCAGGACACGTACGCATATTGACGACTTACGTGCCGAGTTAATGTTGCGTCAGCATTTATAGCGTGGCAAGGGCGTGACAACATGCAATGAATTGGATACATATGCAACAAGATCGAAAAAAGAGGGGAAAAAAGGAAAAACGCGTCTCAATTCGAAAAGTACGCTTGACAAGCAGGCATGTCTCTTCCCCCCCCCCTGAAAGCGAGTCGGCCGACCTGTAGGTGTAGAGAGCATTACTGTCACGAAACAGCTGAATGTAGCTAGAATGAAAAAGACTGGCCAAGAAAGGGAGAACATACTAGGTCGTGTAGTAAATAAGTGCCGTCGACTTGCATGTGAAACTGAATGAGATAAATAATGTCTTCTTTTACCTGAAAAGTTTGTGTCAAAGTTGTATTTTCTTTACGGGTCTCCTTTATTTTAAAGCATGCGTATTATTATGTTACAGATCTAATCATTCACGGGGTTCGATTATCAGTCAACGTAAAATCATCTGAACCCCCTTTTTTACACTTGATTTTCTCACCTTTCAAAAATTAGCTGATTAGAGCTATCGGTTTGTTTACGTTACGTTGTATTTCATTTTCTGAGATCCCAAAGGTTCAAAACCGTCAGCATAATATTGATTTGATCTAATCTTTTTTTATGGAAATTGCTCACGAACAAGCTTCAAACCATTCGATGTAAGGAGTTAAAAGAAATATCACTCCAAGCTCAAACCATTGCAAGCGATAAATGTTATTATGTATAGATTTGAACCTAGAGAACATAAATTCTTCCTACTTTGTAAAAATACCCGCGGACCAAACAAAAGAAAATAAAAAAGCTTGGCACATTGTATAAATAATATTAAATAACTTTTTTAGATTAATTTGGCACTTAATTTACATAAGTTTCCTTGTTATCGCTTTTAATTTTATTGTAACATACTCCTTGTTATGCATGGTTTTACATATATAAAAATGTGTACCACCTTTAAAATATATATCTGAAATGGAACACGTACATTAAATCCATTGCCAAGGTCGTTGGAAAAATGGTGAGGTCCTTCTATTAATCCAGTAGATATCTCACTACGGCGGCAATTCTCTAACTATATAAGAGCCAGGTACGCTAAAGGATAGGGCATTGTTGCCACATCTGGCCAGGAGCTGCTATAAAGACCTCATTCTGTTTGAACAGATTTCAAAATAGACTTCGTACGCTAATAGGGGCTGCCCTTATTTCCTTGCAACTTCTTTCTCGCAGAAGAGACGCTGTGAGCCTGCCTCTGCTTTATCGTTATTTTCCTGGCAAGTGCTCGTCTGAGCTTTAATCTATGGTCCCCTGCCGAAACTTTCACAAGAAACACTCGTCTAGCTGAAAACACTATCAGTAATTTCCCCTACTCTTTATCTGTGCCTAGACCTAAACGTAGATTACATGAACAAAGCTTCTTTCTTAGAACCGCATACTTGCGGAACTCTCTTCTGTTTGCCTGCTTTCCAGCTGACTACAATATGGTCGTCTTCAAGTCACATGTAAACAAGTTCTTGATGAGCCGTTCCTTTAAAGTGATTCAATTTACCAAAAATTTCCACTATTAACGGTTACTATGATATTGTCCCATTGACTACTGTTCACTCTTTAAACCTTATCCTCGTGTGGCCTCTTGGCCTTGATAAGTGATGAGTCATATGTAAAAATATATATATTTTAATGTTCTTATTTAAAACTCGTCGCTTTCAAAATGATTTCGTAAGGAAAATCACTTCAGACAAAGCATAAAGAAATGAGATATGAGGAGTTTTAAAAGTATCACTCCAAGGTCAAAACTAACCAATGATAAATCATCTACGTAAGAATTTCGACGCCAAAGCAGTAATCCTTTCCCCTTTGTCAGAAATATCGTTCAGGGACCATGCGGGCTAAAGAATAAAATAAAGAAAGCGAGACATATGAGGCCGTTGTTAATTCAAGGTGCTTGGTCTGCTCTGCATCTTTTATGAAGATTGCATTATGCAACAATATACAGCGTGGAACGATAAAATTGTCGCCCTAAAAAGACGACATGATACCATTTCTGTTTGATGAAAATCGGTTTTCTATTCTTGTTGTAGACCACAGACTAGTTAGCCTGTTGTGTATAAATTCCAAGAGTTATAGTAGCCTTCAATCATCTTTTAAAGTGACACAATATCCCACGAGTGAGATCGGAGATGTGTCGCTGTACAACTCATGTTCTTTACCGATCAAAGTTATGACATCAGGACCATAGTCAGCACCCTCGAAATGCATCGCTAGATTTCCAGATATAACATGTACTTACCCATGGTGATGAAAAAAATAGTTTCCAGCCACGGTTATGGTCTTTAGTGAGGTTTACATCGAGGTCCACATCATGCCACCTCACATCTTCGAAGTGAGCTTGAAATTCAACAGCGAGTTGTAGCTGGATGTGCTAAAGAGAGTAGTGGTCCGCTGGTACAATCAGGGCGTTACTCTCAGACCCTGGGTGTGATAGCAATCCCATAATTCCAAAGAGATCCAGGCTAGGCTCCAAAAGGAGTGCTACGATGTTGTACCTTTCTCTCACCGGCCCCTGTCCTCCCCCGACCTAAACTGCTTCTTTTCGTCATTCATCGAGAACATCACAAAACGAAAGCAAGCCTGTTCGCCGCCATTCGCCAAGCTTCTGCCGGCGCTTATGGTAAAGGCACGTTTCAAGTCTCAGGCCCGTATGAAGGCGGGAATTGAGGCTGAAGGCAGCTACATTCAATAGATGTCAGCTCTAATAAATAATCAAGTTATCTGAATCGATTTCTTGAATAAATATCTTAAACTAAAGCTGTTGTGTTGTTTTTCGTCCTATTCTGTAATCCTTATAAATCGCGAACAGGGCACTGAACGGATACTATAAGACTTTGTTCACAGCACCTTTATAAATAAAGTCCCAGTAGTTTCGGAGAAAACGCTTAGAGTATACGTGGTATTATGGTGACTAATCTCTATTAATGGTTATTAGCCCCTACTGTGAAGCGAACAGATCCATAATGTTTAATACGCTGCACTTTATTATAAAAATCAGCAAGATCGACACGGCAGTTTTTGAGAACAAGTGGAACGAACAGACAGATAGACAGACAGATAGACTAAGATAAATATAATATAGATATATATGCATATATATACGTATTTATATTAAACAGAGACCATGTACATATAAACATATATTACATATATATATATACGCATATATATGTATGTATATATATATATTTATATATACGTTTATATATATTATTTAGTCAGTTATTAAGAAAACCTATATATATATATATATATATATATGCATATATATTATTTAGTTAGTTATTAAGAAAACCTTCTAAGCAGGTACTTGCCTACATAGTCATACGTGATATGTTTTTCTAAACTTATAGACGTAGAAACACATATGCATCTGCAATGTTCTGTTTTGAGAGAATGGAGAATTGTGGAGTAAAATGGTAAATACACTTTGGAACTCGTTTCCATGTCGTGTCAGTGGTCACGTTCTTATGCAACATCTTATGAGTCGAATCCGAAATAATTGAATTTTTCAGCTCATGCTAAAAACGTGTTGTGCCATTCATGTGCGTTTAACTTTGTAGAAAGAAACGACAGATAAAAATTATATAAAGTTGAAGCATCTACACGCTCCAATGTATATGCTGATGTAATATTAAGTTTTTTTTTCGATCTGTTATACGCCATATCAACCCTTTTTATTGAACATATACGATTAATATGCATTCCAATACTATACACAAAAGAGCAAAGCAGCGACATTTACCTTTGGCAGATCGAACCGGTTTCCTCAATTTGGAGAAAGTTTCTAGGTTCTATGAAATCCACAAGCACTTCCCAGTTGCATGCATATCCCAATCAATGGAAATGTAGACGTCAGAGTTTTTTTTTTTTTCGTCCTTGCAGGGAGGTGTCAGTGTAATGTACTTACCAAATACACCGCCTAAAATCCCCATATAGTCACCCATCTGATACTAGCCACACTTAACATTGCTTAAATTCGATGACCTAAGAGAACCGGTGTGTCAATGTTGTTTTACCCATTCATGTACACTTACACACAACGCCTGATATTCCCAAGGTGTTACCTTAAAATTTCTTAACTTCGGTGATTTAACGAGAACCAGTGTGTTAACGTGGTTATGTTGTACAAGTTCTCTTACACACAGTGCTTCATATTCACAAATGGTCACCCATCTTGTACTGGCCAGGCTAAACGTTGCTTATCTTAGGTGGTCTGGCAGGAATCGTTGTTTAAACGTGAATGTGCTGTACATTACCATTCATATAATCCTCTACATATTAATTGGATAATTGTACTTGCAAATACACCAGCAAATATAAATTATAAGATTAATGCAATAGCGATTCATGAAATAGTAGTCACAGAGAGAGAGGACGCTTGTCCACGTCCGCATGCAAGAAATCATTTTGATTCCGTTCTAAATCCTCTTTTTCCAACTGACCGCTAAGCATATAAGCATAAGAATTTCAATATTTCGCTCTAACATGATATTACGCTGATATACAAGGAAGTAACTAGGTCACACATTTTATGTCACAAGCACGCAGTGACTTATATACCATACATTACGACCATGTAATCCCTACAGCCACCTATCTTGAAAATGCTGCTGTGAAATCTGACATTGTTATATGGAATAAGTCAGAGAGAGTTGCAACCTTCGTTGAAGTGAGTGTTCCTAATGATGGAGGTCTGAACAGAGCTGAAACAGAGAAACAGACCAAATATCAAGGTCTCATGTATGATATGAAAATAAATTGGAATCTTAGGGAGATATCAATCATACCAGTTATCATAGGTGCTACACGGCTTATGAAGAAGAACCTGAAGTCCTACCTTACTAATATTCCTGGTGAACCAAGTGCAAAAGAGATCCAGACAATTGCACTTAAGGGAACAGCGAGGATACGAAAAAGAGCTCTCGGTTGGTTTCAATAAAAAGCAGGGCAATGTTGGCAGCTGGTTTGGCTGGCCCACACCCAGTATTATAATCTTTAAAGAAAGAAAATGGAAAAAAACAAAAAACAAAGGAGAGAACTTGAATGACTTCTAAAGAAAACTTGAATGCCTACTAGACAGGAGAGAACTTGAATGCCTACTATATACTATTATCAAGTGTTTAAGGTTTCTCTACACCGAGGTCTTTCGGAACCTGGTATGAGTATAGTTTCAACTGTTCCAATTTTATGTAGAGGGCTGCTATCTGATAAATAATTTGGAGGGATACTATGTAGGAAGTTAAGCAGCAAGATGTCTGTTCACATTACATTTGAACTTCTGCATTAAGGAAGCAGGATCCCGGAAGGAAATTCCAAAGTCGAGCAGTTCTGGGGGGAAAAAACTATTAGAGTAGAAGGCTTTCTTACATCTATGGATTTCTAATGTGTAGGGGTGGGATTTTGCTGCTTGTCAGGTTTGTCGGAGGTATTTACATCAAGGGAGGGAAAAGAGCTTGTAGTTCGTTAGAGTACCTACTATTAACATACTCGTAAAACGGGCAAAGGGCTGCTACATTTCGACGATGGGACAGCGGTTGAAGTCTAGCTGATAGTGCGCGATCTATTAGGTTGGTGACTGTCTTCTGAAACCTGTCTAAAAGGGAGAGACCAGCCAAAATGTAACAACAATACTCCATACATGGGCGAATGGTGGCCTTTTAGAAGTACAGGATACTTCCAGGCGTAAATGACTTTCTAGCACGTTAAAGAGAGCCCACCTTCTTAGCAGCAACCTTGGCAATGCCATCAACGTATCTGTTCGAATTTATGTTCCCCGGGGACTTTAAACGAACTACTCTCAAGTAATGTATCATTGGCCATGACTATTAGTGATTGATAAGGTTTGTTGCATATATTAAAGTAAAAAAGCTTAGTCTTGGCAGCATTGAACGTGACCATCCATTTTTGTCGCTATTTCACTAAAACTGGAGGTCTTCCTCTAAGGTTCCTGCCATTGCTTTGGATACATGTTAATTCGTTTTCCACTCTTGTTTGGTGTAGTGCGTGGTGTCGTCAGCAAATTTACCCATCACATAGACAATTATATCAGAGAGGTTATTTACGAATATCAGGAACAATAAATATCCAAGGATCGACCCCTGAGGTACTCTCGCATTTATATTATATTATTTTGACGTACAACTATCAATGATCTCCCAAAACGCATACTTAAATGATTCGTTGACATCTATGCTGATGACACGACCATCTATGGCAACACATCAAAGGCCGTAAATGACAAAGTTACTCTCAGATTCTCTCTCCTCTGATATTGAGCGCGTGGGACAGTGGGGGAGGAGGTGGCTGGTTACTTTTACTGCATCTAAAACTAAGCTCCTATCTTTACATCATCAACGCTCTGATCCCCATCTGGCATCAATTGAAATGGGTGGCTCTCCTCTAGGGGAAGCTCCATGTTTTAATAAGCTTCTGGGCTTGACATTTACTCCTGACCTGAAATGGAACACGTACATCAAGTCAGTTGCCAAGGTCGCTGGAAAAATGGTAGGATCCGTCAACCGCTCCAGTAGATATCTCACTACTGATGCAATTCTCTATCTGTATAAAAGCCAAGTTCGTCCAAGGATTGAGTACTGCTGCCACATCTGGGCAGGAGCTGCTAAAAACAGCCTATCCTGCCTTGACAGAGTACAAAATAAGCTTCGTGGTTTAGTGGGGGATGCCCTTTTCTCTACCCTGCAACCTGTTTCCCACAGGAGAGACGTTGCGAGCCTGTCTTTGTTTTATCGTTACTATAAGGCATGTGCTCGTCTGAGCTCCAATCTCTGGTCCCCCCTCGCCAATCTTTCACGATAAACACCCGCCTAGCTCGAAACCACTGTCAGTAATTTTCCCCACTCCTTATCTGTGCCTTAATCAAAACGTAGATTCCACGAACAAAACTTCTTTCTTAGAAGAGCACGCCTGTGGAACTCTGTTCCACTTGCCTGTTTCCCACCTGACTACAACCTAGATGTCTTCAAGTTCAATATAAACAATGATGAACCGCCTCCTCAAGTAAGACACTTTATCAAATCTCCAAAACTAACGTACTGTACACACAATAACCCTTATCCCCGAGTGGCTTCCAAGCCTTATTAAGTGGTGACTACCTTGTAAAAAAAAAGCACATGGAGGCCTGGTCATCTAATTCTTGTTCAGATTTCCTAGTCACGGGGAGGATGTTCGAATTCCAAGTTTGTTCACGTGTCTGTCATACTCCTTACGACAAAGTGGAAATCATAAGACATATTAATGTGGTTGTAGGGGAATGGGAAGGGCAAGTGAGTTTCATTTAGCGCTTAGATAAATGATTCTACCTCGTCTAAATTATTTGTAAGTCTATGCTTAGTTTAAATATGATTATGAAATAGTATATTGTCCACGCAGAAAATATTTTCTAAAGATAAATGTCAAATATGATTCTCGGCTGACACTCAATAGACCTAATGAATTGATCAGATGCTGTATTTTTAACGAGTATATTTTTAACAAGTATATTTCATACGATTGTTATCGTGAGGGGCAAAAAGAAGTCAACAAGTACGTGGTTATCTGATGATATAACCTGCAATGGATGGATCATTTGGAAATACAACGCGTTGTTTGTCTTCTCCGCCTATTGCGCTAAATACATGTTACCAAAGGCAAGAAAAGTTACTCGTTTAACTACCTAGATATTTTTTTCTGTTTTGAATTTTTTTAAAAGTGTATTTTAATTTTAAAAAATCCCAGTAAATGAAGCCTTTCGACTTAGAGCAAAAAACAAAATAGAGGACTCTTTATGTAACATAGCGCGGACGGCTATATGCAAATGCCGCCCCCTGAGCGAAATGACATCATGGTAAGTAAAGAGAAAACTATAAAAAGGAGAGCACTTCAAGAATACGATCACGTTAGAGACGAGGATGACGTCCGAAAGCAGGTTCGAGAAAATGATCATGTGAGAGACGTCACAACCGTAACGAGAAGCCATGCGTGGTGGGGGAATTAAGAAATAAATGTCGTTATACAAAATATAGCGAGGTGAACTTCTTTTCTATTCTTTGTCTACCGAGGCTACAACGTGGTGGTAACGTTACATTTAGATCCATAAAGGAGCATCGATGATGGCTCAAAAAACGAAAGTTAAACAGAACATTTGTAGAACATTAGATCTTCGCACGATTGGTTCCATGTAGTGGGGTTATTTTTATCAGTATTTTGTATAATTCTCGAATTCTTTTAACAAAGATTAGAAATTACGATTAAAATTAATGACGGCAAAAGTTCTGAAATGTATTTTGTTAAATTATACTTTTCATGTATTAAGTAAATGAAATGGGTTTCTGGTAATTCGTCAGTGCTGTTTTTAACGAAAACTGCACATTGCAATGAGGAATAGATTGATCTGTTCGAATAAGACAAATTTTGGTTGAAACCGTAAAATCTAAATAAAACAGACGTATGACAAATATCGTTTTTTAAGTCGTGAAAATCAAAAAAAAACTTCAGATCTGAAGCCAGACAGATCGACAAGCGAATGACAGAAAACCATGAAAACAAAACCGATTCGTCTATTTTGGTTTCTTCATTTTTATCTCGAAGAATTCGCGCGCAAAAAAAAAAATAATGATGTTAGGAGTAAAAAAAGATATTCCATCAAAATGATTCCCATCCCCGTTTCTTTTTTATCCCCTTTCCACAGCACGGCTTCAAGTAGCATCTCACTTCAATTCTGGCCGCAAGAGAAACCTAATAATACAAGATTAAGGTTTTAATTAGTCGTTTCATACTGATAACGTTCGGGATCTTTTGCAGTTCGCAGTGGATGAGGCGAAGATATGAAGGAAAGAGAAGTAAGAATAAACGGGATGATGCCTAACATGATTTCTTTAGTTGTTTTATGCTATAATGGTATTAAAGTGCCATATATATATATATATATATATATATATATATATATATATATATATATATATATAGTTTTGGGAAAACGTAGATATATTACCTAATGTTATAACATGTAAGATCCCGATAATATTTGATCTTGGCTTAACCTACATATATATGTGCACACATAAGGTATTTTGCTGATAGTGTAACTAATAAATAAATATATATATATATATATATATATATATATATATATATATATATATATATATATATTAGTTACACTATCAGCAAAATACTTTATTATACTTGGTTAATTGAAATTATTGTCTGCAGGGCGTTTGCTCAGTTGGTAGAGTGCTTCCCTTGCATGCAAGAGGCTCGGGTTTCGAATCCTGAGTTCGGAAGTGTCTAACTGATAAGTCCAAATGAGGACGAAACTCGAGTCTTGGGCTTCTGGTTCTTTGACTGTCATGGCTCTTGTGCGCTGCGACGTTGTTTGGCTGGGGAATATATATATATATATATATATATATATATAAAATAAAGTACATGTACACATAAGTGGGCGTTTGAAAGCCAAATTACAACTCAACGTCAAACTCCATCCTCAGTCTTTTTTTTAGTTTGACATCGAAATGTATTTTAATTATAAATTTCAAACAAGTAAAATATTCGTTTATTTTCGTAATATTGCGTTGTAATCTGGCTTTCAAGCGCACCTGATGCTTATTTTATTTTATTCAAATAAAATCAAAGCTTCTAAAACGTAACTCACACCCCTGACATATATATATATATATATATATATATTATAAACATTTCATCTATTAACAAAAATTGTTATAAGCATATATTATATTTATTATATCAAGTTTCAGTATTTACTTCAAAAGTGCTGAATATTAAAGTACAACTAGGAAGTTTTTTTACATGGAAGTCACCACTTATCGAGGCCTGGAGGCCACTCGGGGATAAGGGTTATTGCGTGTACAGTAATGAATAGGACAATTTCGTAGTAATCCTTAGTAATGGAGGTCTGATAAAGTGTCTTACTTAAGGAGGCGGAACTTGTTTATGTTGGACTTGAAGGCATCCTAGTTGTGGTCAGCTAGGAAACAGGCAAACGGAACAGAGTTCCACAGGCGTGCACTTCTAAGAAAGAACCTTTGTTCATGGAATCCACGTTTTGATTTAGGCACAGATAAAGAGTGGGGAAAATTACTGACAATGGTTTCAGCTAGACGGGTGGTTTCGTGAAAGATTGGCGAGGGAGGACCAGAGATTGAAGCTCAGGTGAACACTTCTCATGGAAATAATGGTAAAACAACGACATGCTCGCAACGTCCCTTCCATGGGAGACAGGTTGCAGGGAAGAGAAAAGGGCACCCCCACTAGGCTACGAAGTCGTATGTTGTACTCTGTCAAGGCAGGAAAGGCTGTTTTAGCAGCTCCTACACAGATATGGCAGCAGTACTCTATCCTTGGACGTACTTGGCTTTTATATAGATAGAGAATTGCATCAGAAGAGATATCTACTGGAGCACTAGAAGGATCCCACCATTTTTCCGGCGACCTTGGCAACATATTTGATGTATGTGTTCCATTTCAGATCATATATATTGTTACAGTTGCGTGTTGTCTGTTATAGGAGGAAATATGGGAAGTTGATGGCATTGGTTGCATATGGTAGAATTAGCTGCAAAGTTCTTGGAAAATAGTTTGGCTTTGTCTGATGCTGAAGAGATGACCTCAGGTCCATTGATGATGGTTGGGATAGAACGCATGCTTCTGTTCAAGATCCTGTTTGCTATTTACCAAAACTGGTGGGAACCAAGCCGCTGCTCAGCTACTTTGGATTTAAGGGACTGAGCATATAGCTCTCTTGCATTTTTTATTACTCTTTTACAGTGGTTGTTGGCAGTCCTGAAAATAGCTTTAGTCTCAGTGCATCTATTACGTTGGTAGCTATGAAAAAAGTGATTTCTGTGTGCGATGGCATTCTGGGGAGAACCATGGCTGGCTGTTAGGTTTTTGTTGGAATTTTTTGGATGGTGTGAATCGGTCTATACCTACAATTAACCATTCCGTCAGGTCTGATACTATAGAGGATACATCCTTTTTAAACATGGAACGCAGAAGTAGATCTGATATTAATACACGGAAGCTATCCAAGTCAGCCATAGGGTATCGATATACTGTACGATGGAGAGGTACATCTGAGGACTTATTACATTTCATTTATATCTTAACTGATACAACATACTTGTCGGAAGATCCAAGTGGAGACAGAACGGAACATGTATAGATCACATTCTAAAACGTTCTTGTTTCCGAACGAAACAATGTAATCTCTTCTTCTTTTTCTTCTTTTCGTGTTTGATCTATATATACAACAATCACTCGTGTTTGGTCTATATACAACAATCACTCTTCTAGCTACAACCACTGCTAACAATTTTCCCTTATCTCTATTTTTAAAACTAAACGTAAATCCCATGTCAAATTTTGTTTTTGAACTAATCTTCTGCGTGACTCAGTACCACAAGACTCATTTCCAGTTGACTATAACATGGTTGCTTTTAAGTCTAATGTAAACATGTTCTTTTTGAGCTATCATTTTAAATAATCACATTTTACTCAATTTTAAACAACCGTGTTGTCTCACCGATCACTCACTTTTATTTTCGAATGGCCTTCTGAAATTGGAAATGCACAAACATAGTGAAGAAAAAACGCATTCCAAAGTGACGAGAAAACGTATCGAGTTGCAGAAAATACACTCATGATTAATACGACAGGCAGCAAAATCGTGCCCCTTTACAGTTTAAGTCCCCAGATGCTGGATAGCCGTCTATGCTAAGAGTTTTTCCTCTCGGGCTTCTAGATTTGTATTCTCCTCGGTATTTAAGGTTTACTTGATCGTAATTACATGCAGCAGTTTAAATATAATGTGTGCAGACGTCTCGCCGTTCAACTCCCTACAATCACCTGTTATACATGATCGAAAATAGAAGTTCATTATATTGAAAGTGGCAATATGCCTTCTTTGAAATGAAAAAAGAATTAATAAAAGGAACAGTTAAATATCAATAATATCAACTATGATAATAGTATAAGGATATGAATATTGATATCTTCTTAACAGGGTATTAAGATAAGGAATTCTTTACAAGTAATAGTATATATTAATGGGATCGACTGAACATTTACTTGAATAGTAAAGAAATTTCCCGTTTCCCTACTGAATATTTCATACTTCTGCGCTATTGATAACAAGAACGTTTATAATTTTAGGGATCAGCGTCTAATCTATCCATCTTTTATGGATCTTTACGCGTTGAACTTTTGGAAAAGATATTTCCTGCTGGGAGGGGAAAGGCGAAAAGAGAGTTCGCCTGACGTGAAGGAGTTCTCATGCGTCATTCAGTGCACAATATTTAATATATTTCAATTCAGGGATTACTGTTAACTTACTATCAACGAAGCGTGTATTTTAAAAACACTGTTAACGCCGTGTAGTTATATTGTAGAAATACGAATAGTTAAAACAATGGTGACACAGTCAGACATTATGTGAAATTGTAGCACTCGCTATTGTTTCCGATATTTAATTTTCTTACTAAGATTTACCCATTTATTAAGGCCGAAATGCTACATGGGGATAAGCATTTTATATATACATATATATATATATATATATATATATATATATATATATATATATATATAGGTATGTGTATATATGTATATATGCCAAATCAATGTATGTATATATATATATATATATATATATATATATATATATATATATATATACCGAAACAATCGTTTTATATATATATATATATATATATATATATATATATATATATATACTAGCAGTTCAGCCTGTGAACTGTTCATAACTTTATGTGAATATATATATATATATATATATATACATATATATATACATATATATGATTTTATATATATATATATATATATATATATATATATAGATAGATAGATTAAAAAGTTTGACTCGTGTGCAGGTTAGCAACATCTAAAATTGCAAGTGTGTAGACCCAAAATTGGCTGAATAGTTTGCTAAAGACTGCAAAGGCAAAATCTTTAAACATTGACCCCTTGGCAGCCAAATTTCAGGCCAAACCCCGATTAAAATATCTTACTGCGTGTTTGAATACCCTTTATGTAAAATTTCAAATATTCAGACCAAAAATTGTCTGATTAATTTTATAGAGACCGCAGAGATCGATTTTTTTTAAAACTTTGCCCCCAATATTGACCTTTTAACATTTATTGTTTTGGGCTCAAATCAAATTAAAAAGTTCGATCTATTTCCAATTAACCTTCATCTAAAATTCCAAGTGTTTAGACCCAAAATTGGCGGACGCGTTTGGTAGAGTTTTCAAAGGTAAAATAGTTGAACTTTGATCCCTTGACAGCTAAATATCTGACCGAAATCGGATTAAATTTTTTCCCCATGCCCGTTATGCTTAAATCTCGAATCTGTAGACTGAACATTGACAGAGTAGTTTGGTAGGAAAATGTACACACACAGACACACACACAGACAATGTTTCTTTTATAGATGTACTAGCAGTTCAGGTTGGCTTTGCTCAGGTCATATGCACTGTTCATAACTTTATGTGCATATATATATATATATATATATATATATATATATATATATTAAAGTTGGATTTATATCCAAGTAACCTACATCTAAAATTTGCATGTGTTTAGACCAAATAATTCAGAGGAGTTTCATCAACTCAATCAACTTTGACCCCATTCCGAGCCAAATGTTGGCTCAAAGAATTATTTAAAAGGTTGTTGCATGTCTGAATACTCTTTATGTAAAATTTCAAATATTTAGACCAAAAATTGGCTGAATCGTTTGCTAGAAGCCGCTAAGGTCAAATTATTTGAACTTTGACCCCTTGGCAACCAAATTTTAGACCAAAGCCGATTAAAAAGCTTGCTGCGTGTCTGAATACCATTTATGTAAATTTTCAAATATTCAGACCAAAAAATGTGTGTCTGAATATTCTTTATGTAAAATTTCAAATGATTATACGAAAAATTGGCTGCGTAATTTGGTAGAGACCGCAGAGGTCAATGTTTTTTAACTTTGACCCTAATTATGATTTCTTAACATCAACTTTTTGGACTCAAATCAAATTACAAACTTTGATCCATACCCAAGTAACTTACATCTAAAATTTCAAGTATTTAGACCCAAAATTGGTGGAGGAGTTTAGTAGAGTTTTCAAAGGTATAATCGTTAAACTTTGATCCCTTGACAGTAAAATTTCTGGCCGAATATCGATTAAAAAGATTTTCCCAAACACACACAGAGAGACAATTTCACTTTGATAGATATAATAGTAGTTCGACCCTGCTTTGTATACTGTTATATACTGTTCATAATATACTAGTATATATACTGTTCATAACTCTATATGCATATGTATATATTAAAAAGTGTGTATATGTACGGCAATGCCTTTCTATATAGTAGGCTTCCTTAACTACCAAAGAGACAAGTTGGTAGAAACCGCAGATGTAAAATGTTCTTTAACTTTGACCCCAATGTGGACCACTTAACATTTATTATTTTGGGCTAAAATGAAATTAAAATGTTTGACGCATGTGAAAGTAACCTACATCTAAAATTTCAAGTGTTTAGATCGAAAATTGGCATAGGAGTTTGGCAAAGTCTGCAAAGGCCAACTCTGTAAACTTTGATTTCTTTCCAGCCAAATTTTCGACCAATAACTGATTAAAAAGGTTGCTGCATGTCTGACTACCCTTTATGTAAACTTTCAAATTTTTAGACAAACAATTGGCTGAATAGTTTGCTAGAGATGATAAAAGTTAAAATCTTTTGAACTTGAACCCTTTGAAAGCCGATTAAAAAGCTTGCTCTACGTCTGAATACACTTTATGTAATATCTCAAATGCTTAAATAAAAATTGGCTGAGTAATTTGGTAGCTCCATTTTATTTAAAACTTTGCCGCCAATTATGACACCTTAACATTTATTGTGTTGGGCTCAATTAAAATTATAAAGTTAGATCCATGTCTATGTAACCTATATCTAAGATTTCAAGTTTTTTGACCCAGAATTGGCGGAAGAGTTGGGTAGATTCTCAAAGGTCAAATCGTTGAACTTTGACCCCTTTAACAGCCAAATTTCTGTCTGAAAACGGATTAAAAAATGGTCCCAAATCTAAATTATTTTCATGTCAATTCTCGAGTCCTTAGACCCAAAATTGACAGAGTTATTTGGTAGGGACGTGTACACAGACAGACACACAGACAGACATTTTCACTTATATATATATATATATATATATATATATATATATATGTTTATAGATATGTATATATATATATATAAATATATGTATTTATATGTATATATATGTATATATATATATAAATATATATATTTATAGGTATGTATGTATATTATTCACATGATAGTGTGGGATCTGATTTGTTAAGCCATTTTCGACTCCTTGTGAATATTTTATAGTCAAACATATTATATTTATGTATATATATATATATATATATATATACTTTTACATACATGTTATACTTATCTATATATATATATGTAAAGGTGAGAATGTGTGTGTGTGCAAAGACACATCTCAACCTACGTGGCCACTATGTAGTGAATCTGAAGTAGGAGAAAGAATAAAAAGAAATAGATAGAAAATATGCCGCTGATACGTAAGAACTTTAGAAGTAAAATGTTTCCCTATTGTGAATTAAAGGTTTAGAGAATAACGCTTGTATAAAAGAAGTGAGAAATCTGTCGGATGAGATGTCGTCAAAATTTTTTTTTTGGAGATAAGGCGGGAGGCGCCTGGATATTGGAATTGGCATGGGATGGCTGAGTGACAGCTGTTAACAAACATGAGGTTACTTTTCCCACATCCCTGAATGATGCCATATGGGCCGTGGAAAAAGGTCCGGCCGAATAAATTATTTAAAACGGGAGACATAGAAAACATATGTCTGCGCCGTATATTTATTGAAAAAAGGATGAAAATATATTGAAAATGCATAGCGGAGATATCTTACATTTTCCTGGCTCGCAGGTGTGAAGAATAAGGTGAGAATAGGGCGTATAGGAAAAATGTATGTCGTACCTTTTTGAAAATAGGAGGGAAAGGAGTGTAATGTTATGACCCTTTAGGCTGTGTTCATAGCGTAGTAACTGTGGCAAGCGGGGTCAAGGGTCAGAACATTATTATTATTATTGTTATTGTATTCTTATTAATTGATTTGAGCGACGGATGGTCGCTGGATCAGTTATTATGATTAGAAGAATAAACAATTAAATTTCGGAAGGAATGATTGACGTGTGAATCGCAAAAGGAATATGAAAATAGATGTAAACATTATTCTGGGATTTTGAATAAACAAATAAATAGGTGGATTAGGTTGGTCTGAGTCACGTAATTAGGTGACGTAAGAGAACACGTGATTTAGTTAATTTTAGAGAAATTCAGAGAGTTGAGGATTGACCACCAGAGCGGACAGACGTCTAGACAGGGGTGGACAGACAGCTAGGGAGCGAGCTGTAAGAACAGAAATGTAGACAAACTGCAGATCCTGTGAAAACAATTTGAGACAATTGTAATAAATTTATATTATAAAAATATAAAGAGTTGTTTTTAATGGTTTCACAAATAAGAACATATGTCTCAATTGGATGGTGCTGATCGCTTCATGGTTCGTCACGGAGCAGCGGGAAGATACAGAAGAACTCTTCAAGAAAAAGGTATGAAGCATATATTATTCTTCTTACATATGAACTGCAAAAATATCCCGTGCGATAAGTGTGATACAACATGATTCAGTTTACACGTCAATATCATGTCCTCATACATACATACCTATATACATACGATTTATACGTTTATTATCTGTCTGTACAACATGCATAAGATATATACGTTTATTATCTGTCTGTTAAAAGAACAATATCTTACATCCACTAGATAACACATGACACGTTTTAATATATCATTTCCTCCAATATAAACCAATATACAACATATACTCAACGAGTTTTTGATCTACAGACTGGAAATTCTCTATAAACGGTATTCATACAAAAATCCCAAACCTAATCAATGTTGCAAAGCTCAAATAGCCTAATGTCTGCCAAGAGCAATCTGACACTTTTGGCAACATCCATTTAAATGGCATCTGGCCGAACTTTAATGAATAAGTCTACAAAACAAGCCTTGATATTTACGGTAAAGGGGAGAAAAATGCATGGATTGGATGAGAATGATGAGAACATCTGTAAAGGTTTCGAAAGAAAACACTATCGACACAAGTTACTCTTAGATTCAAGCCTTACAAACAAACATGAAGACGAGATCTCACACAAAGCAAGTAACGCAGTGGTGGTCCAGTATCTAAGCTGAAATTTAAGATGCATCTAATTAAATGAACTCGAATAAACTCTTTTGCCTATTGGTAATGTCTGATCCGTTAATATATGCTTCCGCTGTCTCAGTTAAATCACAGGATGGGTCAGCGCTGATCAGGAGTACTCAAGGTATTATAAAACGGTAACGGAAACATTTTGCAGATATCTTTTCTTCAATCCTTCAGGAGTAGACAAAACGGCCATTGATGGCATGCCACAGAAAGATCTAATCAACGAATTGGGTAATTTGCTGACAAGAGAAGAAACGGTTATTAGTCAGATCAACCCAGGCAAAGCACCTGGTTTGGATAATATAGCGATAGAGCCTTTGCAGAAAGAAAGAGACAACATAAAATCAGCTGATTAACACATGTTTGGAAGGTGTCCCTATTCATTTGGATGGATGGTAGTTTGGTGTCTACATTTAAAGGCAAGGGTAGCAAGTCAAAGTGTGATAACTACAGTTGTATTACTCCCCATGAAGTTGTCGCGAAGGTGTCAGCCAGACTTCTTAACGGACTACCAAGTCACATACGTCCGTCCATTTAATCACAAACGCAGCGTGATTTGTTCAGGAAGAGGTACTGCCGATATGATCTTCTCGGCAACCACAGGAGAAATGTTGGGAAATTTTTTTCTCTATATTAAGTCTTTATAGACCTAACCAAGGTCTTTAACAATGTCAACAGGGGGGCTTGTGGAAAACACTTAGCAAAATTAATCCATATGCTGAAAGAACTACATGATAATATAATAGTACGTGTTACATTCAACGGGGAAACATCAGAAGAGGTCAATGCTGCCAAAGGTTTCAAGCAAGGTGATATACCTGCCCGACGCTGTTCTCAATATATTTTGTGGTTTATTTGCCCATGCTTTGCAAGACTGTAACACTGAAGTTTTCCTGAAGTTCAGAATTACTGGTGGAGTGTTCTGAGGAGATTTACTATCCAATCTGAAACCTTCCAAACACATGTACGTGGATTATTACATGCTGATGATGCTGACCTCGTCACATACAGCGAATAGGTCATGCAATTACATCAACATATTTTCAGCAGAATACTCTTCCTTTCGTCTCACAGTAAGCTTGAGGAAGACCAAGGTGATGTTTACTCCACCAATATATTTATAGCACCAGATTATGTGTCGTTGTCTCAATCGTTTACTTTGGTACCACCCTGTCAAGGGATGGTTCGCTGGGTTCTGAGATACATGCTTGTATCCAGAAGGCTTCTGTCGCTTTTGGCAAGAGAGAGAAGGAGTTGTGGCGTGATATTGGTGTTACTTTTACAACCAAAGTAGCAGTTTATCGGACATGTGTATGTTAACTACCATATTGTACTCATCAGAAACGTAGAGAATTTATCAACACTAACAGAAATGGATTGAAAGCTTCGAGCAGAGCTGCTTAAAGGGATCCTTAACATAAAATGGCAATCAATGACACCAGACACTGGTCTCCTTCAGAGAGCAGGTTATCAAAATATAGTAATCATGAAAACCAGCAATCAGATGCGCTGGGCTGGACACGTTGTATGGATGACTGCAGATTACCAAAGCAGCTGGTCTACGGCGAGCTAGCGGTTGGCAAGCGCTCAAAGCACAAACTAAGGAAAAGATTAAAAGATTGCGTGAAAAACAATCTTAAGAATCTTAACATAAATGTTGAGAGATGGGAGGAAATAGCTGAATATAGAAGTGAGTAGCGAAGTGTTTTTCGAATAGGCGCAAAGTATGAGAGGCAAAGAGCTTAGAACTGGCAGAGCTTAAAAGAAATATGCGTAAAGGGCCTGTGAAAGAATCAGACACTCATAAAGCTCGCTGGAATGTGAAAAATGAAGGCGCTTTCAACCATCCAAAGATTAATATATGAACAACATGAAATCACACGAAATACGATTTCATATACCTTTACCGCCACGGTCTGATAAGACAACCTGTGTGGTGTGTGGCAGGAATTATTAGAACTGCCTGTGGAATTGTCTTCCGTTTTCCTGCTTTCCGGCTGACTACAATATGGTTGTCTTCAAGTCTAACGTAAATAAGTTCTTGATGAGCCGTTCCATATAAGTTATCAAATTTAACAAATTTTCATTACTAATGATTATTATATTGTCCAATTTCTACTGTACACTCTTTAACCCTTATCATTGAGTGGCCTCTTGGCCTTGATAATGTGTTGATACCTATGAAAAAAAAAGAAAAAGTTCAATGTGAACAAGTTCTAATTGAATCGTCCCCCTAAGTAATCCAAGTTACAAAATTCCCACTGTTTACTATGCTAAAATCACAATGACTAATGTATACCTATTAACCCTTATCCTTGAGTGGCCTCTGGGCCTTGATAAGTAGTGACACCCATGTAACAAAAAAAAAAAGTGAAATTCGGCCGCTGGTCTAAAGAGCCATATGGTTGTCCATAGAGAAAGCATACAACAGAATAGTCAAATTAACCCGGTGAAGATACTCAACTTCATATGTACACTAGCTTTAGGCCATGTAAGTTCGCTGTTAGTTTGGAGATTCACCTACATGATTATAGGAGATGAATTGGTAGGGGGTGATGGTGGTTATTTTGTTGGGCAATCATCATCATATATGTATGTATATATATATATATATATACATATATATATATATATATAATTATATAATACGATTGATTTGACAATACATATATATATATATATATATATATATATATATATATATATACTCGAAAGTAAAATAATTGGGCCAAACAAACTTTATACATTTTATTGCACTAAAAGCTATATTGAACAATTACCAATTGAACAAGGAAACTTAAATGAGACTAATCACATAGAAGACGTTTACTTTAATAAATGCTTAGTAGTGAATCGCATTCCCTTTTGATTTCTTTAAAAGATCAATCCTTTTAGATATGTTCTCAACCAAAGTGGAACACTGCGAACAGGAGATGCTATTTAATTCGCTTTTCACAGCTTCCCACAGTTTGTCATTATTCGAAAACGTTCTTCCAGCCAATGCACGAGATATTATGGACCAAATATTCTCGATTGGGTTTAAATCGGGGCTTTGACTTGACCAAAATATCACATCAATTGAATTAATGTTGCCATATCTGGGCAGGAGCTGCAAAAAAAAGCCTATCATGCCTTGACAGAGTACAAAATAGACTTCGTGGTTTAGTGGGGGATGCCCTTTTCTCTACCCTGCAACTCCTCTCCCACAGAAGAGACGTTGCGAGTCTATCCTTGTTTTATCGTTATTTTCATGGCAGGTGCTCGTCTGAACTCCAATCCCTGGTCCCCCCTCGCCAATCTTTCACGAAAAACACCCGTCTAGCTGAATCCACTGTGAAAAATTTCCCCCACTCTATATCTGTGCCTAAATCAAAACGTGGATTCCATGAACAAAGCTTCTTTCTTAGAACTGCCCGCCTGTGGAACTCTGTTCCGTCTGCCTGCTTCCCTCCGGACTACAACTTGGATGTCTTCAAGTCCAATGTTAACAAATTCCTAATGAACCGCCCCCTTAAGTAAACATTTCATCAAATCTCCACACTAACGTAATGTACTTGCAATAACCCTTATCCCTGAGTGGCTTCCGGGCCTTGATAAGTGGTGATCACTGTGTAAAAAAAAAATTATCAGAAAAACATTTTCTTGTTACTTTAGCAGTGTGTGCAGGAGCATTATCCTGTTGAAAATAATGTTCTGAGATATTCCCAGCTTCTGGATACTTGGTAACAGTCCTGTGTTTAATATTCGAATGTATTCCTTTGCATTGATTGACTTCTCACATCTAATATGTTCACCAACTTTTGCTGCAGTTAGAGTTCCCCATATCATTATCCTTCCATTCCCGTGTTAAACTGTTGTTTTTATGCAACTTGGCGAACATTTTTCTCCAATTCTTTGATTGCATCGTTCGGGAGCATCGGGAGCACCACTAACAAGGAGCTTTATTCATCTAACCAGAAAACATTCTTGAATCAGGCTGTATCTTTCTTGCCATAACACGAGGAAAATCCATCATTGATATTCTTCTTAGATAAAAATGGCTTCTTTGCACACATTTTAGAAGAAAATCCCATTTCTTTTATTCGTCGAAATATTGTATATCTAGAAAGAGAAGTTTTAGCCCCTGTTTTGAATTCTTTGCTATGGAAAACATAAGTTTTCTTTCAAGCCTCCCACACAGTTAATTTAAGCCTGTGGTTGTCCTTCAAAGTAAATGCTCTGGGGCGACCAGATCCCGATTTCTCTTTTACCAAGCGTTCGACATCGAACCTTTCACCGATTTGCCTCCCTACAGAAAGAGATGTTTTCACATTTTTTTTCTTAAACTATTAAAAATCTGCTATTAAATCATTTTCGACTGCGTAACCCTGCAATTCGTTTTTTTATTTTACATCCTCGCCAAGATTCGATCTCACTATTTTTAGGATTAATTTTTCCACTTATTATTATATGCTATGATAATAATGATCTGCAAAATACAACTTTTTAGTTAAAAATAACAAAAATTCATAGAAAAATATTGAAAAATCGATTTATTCCTCCTTTTATGCTTGGCCCATTTTTTCTGATCATATATATGGAATTTAGAGATAGAATTGAAATGAGAAATCCAAGAGAACTAGAAACTAATCTGAGATACACAGAGCGAACATATTGATTTAGTAAACTAGTATATATATATATATATATATATATATATATATATATATATATATACATATATATATATTTATATATATATATTATTCATAGGATATGCTGAGATATTTCCCGAACAGTAAAGCCAGTTCCTGATTCCCTATTGAATATTTCATTCTTATAATATATACATATATATATATATATATATATATATATATATATATATATATATATATATATACGTATACATATATTTTATACTTATCTATATATCTATAAAAGTGAGAATGTGTGTGTCGACATCTCTAAAACTATACACTTAAGGAAGTTTTGATCTACTGACTAAAAATTTTATACTTGGGTATTAAGACATGTGAAAGACTTTTAAATTTGCTTTCATCCGGCAACAGGGGCTGCTAAGGGGCCAAACTTTAAAAATTGGTAATTTGGAGTCATCGAATTTTCATGTTTCCAACTGTTTCATAAAGTTTGAAAACACTTTTAACGTGGCAAGCTGGCCATAATGGTTATCGTACTTGACTCACTCAGGTATTTTATTTCTTACAAGAATTGAACTGTTTTGAAAAAAATACATAATACTCGCATGCAAATGTCTGATTTTCATTCCGTTTTTGGTTTTATTTTTACTTCACTTAAAGCAGACAAAAAAAAAAACTTTACGCTTAATACCGAACAATCCCGGGTACATTTTGTATATATATGAAAGTGAGAATATGTGAGCACAATTCTCAGCCTATATACTCAACGGAATTTGGATCTACGCATATGAAATGTGGTATATACGGTATTCAGACACGTGAAAAATTTTTGAATCGGTTGTCATCCGAAAAAAAAGGTTGGTAAGGGGTCAAATTTTTTATCTGTTTGTCAACTGTGAATTCATGAATCATTTTCGTTAGAAATTCCTTATATTTAGAACAAGTAGGTTTGAAAAACTTTTTGCAGACGTTGCAAGCTAGCTTTATTTTAATCATACTTGTTTCACTGTCTTCAGTCTGGGTTTCGATCTCAATTTGAGTATTTTTGTGGTCTGTTTAGAAAAACATAATATTCGCATGCACACGTCGCAGTTTCTTTCCGTTATATTTTCTTTTACCTCGTTTTTAAGTAATTTAACGTTACATTAATACCTACGGTATCTCTGTTTATAATAAATAAGAATTCTGCATTAATTAAAATGTAATATTTATACATACATATAATATGATGCATAGTTTACGATTTTACTATGGACTAAAAAACATCTGGGCCGATTTTTATAAAATTTTCCACACATGTACTTTATGTTTCTGACAGTGTTCTTAGAAAGGTTTCCACTTCAGAATTTGTTACCTTATTATTCCCTTAAATATTTTAACGTACTAAAAAAGCGACATTTGGGGAATATATATTATTTGAATAGGAATATTGTAATAATTTCACAAAAATTGAAGCTACCTAAATTTTCATTAAGAAATTTCAGCCTCTTTTTGTCCTCATCATATATAAAATTAATCAACATTAATCATGCATAAAAATCAGTTCATTTATTCAGCAGCGAAGCATATATATATATATATATATATATATATATATATATATATATATATATATATATATATATAAGGATGGAATACTGCTGCCATATCTGGGCAGGACCTGCTAAAAATAGTCTTTCCTGCCTTGACAGAGTACAAAATAAACTTCGTGGCTTAGTGGGGGATGCCCTTTTCTCTACCCTGCAACCTCTCTCCCACAGAAGAGACCTTGCGAGCCTATCCTTGCTTTATCGTTATTTCCATGGCAAGTGCTCGTCTGAACTCCAATCTCTGGTCCCCTCTCGCCAATCTTTCACGAAAACACCCGTATAGCTGAATCCACTGTGAAAAATTTCCCCCACTCTTTATCTGTGCCTAAATCAAAACGTGGATTCCATGAATAAAGCTTTTTTTTTAGAACTGCACGCCTGTGGAACTCTGTTCCGTCTGACTGCTTACCACCTGACTACAACTTGGATGTCTTCAAGTTCAACGTTATCAAATTCCTAATGAACCGCCCCCTTAAGTAAACACTTCATCAAATCTCCGCACTAACGTAACGTACTTGCAATAACTCTTATCCCTGAGTGGCTTCCGGGCCTTGATAAGTGGTGACCACTGTGTAATATATATATATATATGTTTGTGTGAATGTGTGTGAGTGTGTGTGTGTGTGTGTGTGTGTGTGTGTGTGTGTGTGTGTGTGTGTGTGGAGACAGCGAAACCAGTACGGTAAAAATTAAGCCATCATGCCACGTCTGTAAAAAGTGTTTTCAAACCTTCTTGTCCTTAACATAAGGAATCTCTCACGAAAACAATTCACGAATACACATTCGTGAAAACGTTGATAAACAGATTAATATATATATATATATATATATGGCGATTAAGCTACACTGAATATTCCGCGTTTCATCCACTCTAGGACTCTTCAGGCTTATGCCGAATTCTGTGGTTGTTTATCGTTTTTGTATGCTCATCTTCTATTGAGATTTTAGTTAGCCAATCAGCTTTCTAGTATCCAACGCGCCCTTCCTATCTGCCAATTAGTATGCATTTATCAGACAAAGGCTTATCTGACCTCTGGTTGACCTGTTCCTTTGTGTGTGCTCTTTTTAGTTTCTTGGTCTGTTTTAAAACTAGGTTAGTGTTTTTTTAATGTTAGTTTATATATATATATTTATATATATGTACATACATATATGCACACATATATACATATATACATATATACATATATACATACATACATATATGTGTGATCGTTTATGTATATTCATGTTTAATTTATTTTTTGTTTATTTTCTATTGTTTTTGTAAGTTTTAAAACTATTTTGTCTCATTAAGTAAAATAGAAATTTTATGTCTATCAATTCTATTTTAGAATTTTTCAGCTTTCGAATTAAGGTCTTTACTTCTACCAGTAATTGGTTGATGTAATCGCCATATTTGTCGTAAATCAGAGTACTTTCTAATCCTTTTGGATTCATCGTCAGTGACAGATTAATCTAACCGGATTCGAACAATTTATATACATATATATTTTAATAATGTGTTTGTTAATTATTTTAACAAATCGGTGCAAAAGTGTGAAAATTAAAAAAAAAAATGAAATTTGCCAGGTGAAGGTCAAGTGACGGCATTACGAATGCATAACGTTGCAGCTATTAGTTCATGTTTTAATTTTTAGCCTCGCAATAAACATGTTTTCATAATCCAGTCATTGACGGCAGAGGAAAAATAAATCGTGAGCTGAACGTTTTGGTTTCGATTCTCGGTGGTGGCACATGAGTCTTTTTTTATACTTTTAAAATCATTACTATATATTGCATCCAATCTATCTATCTATCTATCTATATATCTATAAAAGTGAAATGTTTGTCGTTTCTCTATGGTAGTTAAGAAAGACTATTATACAGAAAGGGATTACTTTACATATTCACAATTTTTAATATATACATATGCACATAACCTTATGAACAGTACATAGGGTCCAAGCAAAGCCGGGCGGAACTGCTAGTATATATATATATATATATATATATATATATATATATATATATATATATATATAAGTAGATTGTAGTTTGCTGTAAGCATTGTTGAAGAAAATTATAAGGTAAAATTAAAAGCTACGAACAATGCGAGATTTTTTTTATATAGAGTAAAATTAAATGAAAACAAAAGAAATAAATTTCTTTTTTTTGTTGTTTGTTTTTCTTTTTCACACAAATTTTAACTCCTAACAACAGTAATTTTTTTTTCTGTTGTATTCAATGGTGTTATAAATCTCAATATATTTCAGACCTATTAGTCCTTTTTCAAGAGAAGACAGCGGAAGAGTGTTCAAAATTGGAAAAGCAGCCGCAGAGTTTTCCACGTGATACCGCGAAATATAGAACAAAGAATGACGTTAGGAGAACGTTAAAATAAATCAGTCATTTTACTCTATATAAAAAAAAATCTCGCATTGTTCTTGGCTTTTAATTTTACCTTATAATATATATATATATATATATATATCATAATTTAGGAATTTAAAATTTCTGATAAATTTTAAAACTAGAAAATGTATACAAGTCAAAAAATACAGTATAGTAAAATATATTTCTTTAACCCATAAGTTTTCGATGTTTATACATCTCCTCGGAGGAAAATATTAGCAAATATTATAAAAGGTTTGCACCTAATTTGCTAAAGGTAATAAACATATAAAATTAAATTAAATGTTTTTAAAGATTTTAAATAATTTCAGCTACATAGAATAAGGGAAATTGGATATTGATGCAGCAACAAAAAAAAAAAGAAAGTGTATGCTAAATCCTGTAATGGAAGCTCTTGCGATTCGGCAGGTAAAAAGATCCAACGCGTATTGTAATAAATCCAAGGAAGCTGGTAACAATCCAATATATACTTATTTTTCCGCCGTTTTTCTTTAGTTTGATTGGATATCCGTAAAATCTTTGATTATACATACATATATATATATATATATATATATATATATGTGTGTGTGTGTGTGTGTGTGGTTGTGTGTGTGTATAAACTAGCAGGGGCGCCCAGTGATCCCCGATTATAAAATAAGCTTAAATATGATATTTTAATTTACGATGATTTAATATTTATTATTATGAAGTCAATTTTCAATGGATTATTCCATATTCTTATTGTACCCAATATATAGTCATGATTGTAAAAGTATAAGTAAAAATATTATTTGCTACAATCAGTTAGAATCGAAACAAAAACAAAAATTGATAATGCGCATGGCAATTATTCAAAAAGAAAGAAAAGAAGATAAAAATGGAAGCACAAAAAAGTTAGAGTAAAGAGCGATACACATAAATTATATAAAAAAAGGGTTATATATATGAATATATATAAAAGTGAAAGTGTCTATCTGTGTATCTGTGTGTATGTGTGTGTACATTTCCGTACGCAATAACTCTGTCACTTGTTAGTCTACAGACTCGAAATTTAAGATACAGGGTACTGAGTTAGTTTTGGAAAAATCGATGTGATCGGTTTTTGGCCAGAAATTTGGCGATTAAGGGGTCAAAGTTTAACGATTTGACCTTTCAGAATTCTACCAAACTCCTTCGACAATTTTGGGTCTAAAACCTTGAAATTTTAGATATAGGTTTCATGGATATAGATTTAACTTAATAATTTAATTTTAGCTCAAAATAATACATTTTAAGGTGTCAGAATAGTGGTAAAAGTTTAAAGAATTGACCACTTTTTTTTCTTTGCTCAACATACATCTCCAAATAGCCAGGCAACGCCGGGCACCCATGCCAGTTATCTATCTATCTATTATATCTATAAAAGTGAAATTGTCTGTCTGTCTGTCTGTCTGTGTGCATTTCCATACGCAATAACTCTGTCAATTTTGAGTCTACTTACTTGAAATTTGATATACAGAGTACTGAGATTTGGGGAAATCTGACCGGATTTCGGCCAGAAATTTGGCGATTAAGTGGTCAAAGTTCAACGATTTGACTTTTGAGAACTCTACCAAACTCCTTCGACAATATTTGGTCTAAACACTTGACATTTTAGATATAGGTTCCATGGACATGGATCTAACTTAATAACTTGATTTGAGCCCAAAACAATAAAGGTTAAGGGGTCATAATAGGGGCCAAAGTTTTAAAAATTACACGCTTTTTTTTGCTCAACGTACACCTCGAAATACCCGGGCAACACTGGGCGTAAATGCTAGTATATCTATAAAAGTTATAAAAGTGAAAGTATCTGTCTGTGTGTGTGTCTGTGTACATTTGCTTGCGCAATAACTCTCTTAATTTTAAGTCGACTCGAAATTTGAAATATACAGGGTACTGAGATTCGGGAAAATCGATGTGATCGGATTTCGGCCAGAAATTTGGCGATTAAGGGGTCAAAGTTTAACGATTTGACTTTTTAGAACTCTACTAAACTCCTCCGGCAATTTCGGGTATTAAAATTTGAAATTTTAGATATAGGTTCCTTGGACATGGATCTAACTTAATAACTTGATTTGAGCCTAAAGCAATACATGCTAAGGGGTCATAATAGGGGTCAAAGTTAAAAACAAATTGACCTCTGCGGTCTCTACTAAATTGCTCAGACAATTTCTGGTCTAAACATTTGAAATTTTACTGAAAGGGTATTCAGAGATAGGGCAAGTTTTTCATCGATTTGGGTCGAACATTTTTAGTTACCAATAAATAAATGTATGTATGTATGTATGTATGTATGTATGTTTCATGTCTGCCTAAAACTGACAATAGAGGCGACGGATTTTACCACGATCAGTATCGTTTTAAAGTTCAACCGTTCATACGACAAATATCGAAAAATTGGCTAAACATATTAATACCTTCCCCTTCAACTAGGCACTTTTCGACAAGGGAGGGGTTCACTTTTTTCGCCAATAGTTTTGAAAGGTATCCTCTCCCTTAGATTTTCCAGCCTTAATTTTAAAAAAATGTCGCTTCCGGTTTGTAGGTGGCCGTAACATCATAGACGTTAGGTTTTTACCCGGTTCTTTTCCTCCTTCGCGATACGGGTTCGAGCCTGCCTTCCTACTACCACATTTTTTTTTTTTGCTTTTCTTTTGTTCAACAGACATATCCAAACACCTGCGCAAGGCAGGGCTTAAATGGGAGTATATATATATATATATATATATATATATATATATATATATATATATATATATATATATATATATACATATATATATATATATATATATATATATATATATACATACATATAAATAGATTATTATATTATTTTTGACCATCTTCTAATCACGCGATTTCCTTGGATTTTACTCGTGCGAATGGAAATTTAACTAACTTTCTTGGATTTAGATTTTTGGATTTTACCGTCATTGGATACTTTACCTTTCACCAGACTATCCATTCACGTGAAATCACCTTTTTCTTCACCCTATTCCCTATGTTTAACTTTTTGTTATCAAGCAAGATCTTTGACTTACTTGCAGTTTCATCAAATACTTTTGCATGCAAAATCGGATCCCGCAGTTTGTTAATTCCTACCCTCTGATGAGAAGGAAAGTATTTCTTCAAAACTCTGCGTATTAAGGACTATCCACTTATTTAATGTTTCCTTTTCAAATTGAATATGCTTTAACTCTTTTTCAAAGTGTTTTTAACATGTTTTTTGCTCTTATATATATATATATATATATATATATATATATATATACTTCGTTTTGTCACATAAATTAATATACGAAAGTATAAATTTATGCGTAAACTTTAAGTATTTTCTTCAGCTGTGCTCGGTACGGATGTAGAGCTAGGTAGTAAGTATATATATATATATATATATATATATATATATATATATATATATATATATTATCATGTTTGTGTAAAGAAGATGTAAGCAAGGGCGGGCGGACGGTCCACAGAGTTTTATAAATATATACGAGGTGCTTTTAATAAGTGTTCACGTTTTTGTACATGCATTTAGAATTTTCGTAGTATGCTCTTGCGATATTCAGTATGCTATACAGCTTTCTGGTGTAAGGTTCAAATGAATAGCTACAGAAGGGACTTGAATGCACTCTACTAAAGTCTGATTGTCGAAGCTGGTGAATTAAAAAAATATCATCTTTACTTGAGAACATTTTAGAAGAATGATATCTAATAAAAATCTGTTTTAAACTTAGGGACAATGGCTCACAGACATATGGTATACTGAGGACTTATTTTTCATAAAACAAGCATTCAAGGAGAGCAGAGAGTCTATAAGGGATGACAAGAGGTGTGTGGTGTGAGTACGTATTTAGAACGCCAGAGTTTTTTTTTCCAAATAAAGAATTTAATGAATAAGGACCGTTGTGTGTCTATATAGATAATGTGCACAGTTTGGTATCAGTGAGTAAACTACTCAAAATTATTCGCGAGGAACTTGAGATGCAAAAGATTTGGCGAAGTTTATCCCAAGGGGACTCTATCATTGTCACAGACTATTTGACCAAGATGGCTATAAAGACAGTCCTTTACTCTCCTTATAGTCCAGACCAAGCTTCCTGTTCCCTCAGCTAAAGGAAAATGTTAGAAGCTGACGTTATGAGGCAATGGAGGAGATGAAAGAGGCTGTGACGAGCGTCATTGACATGCTCAAATAAACGGACTTCCAGAAGTTGTTGGCGCGGCACGACAAGATCACTGTAGATTACTTCGAAGTTGTCTAGAGTTTCATGTGTGTACTATCAATAAAAGGGTTCATACAAACTCGTCTGAAAACTTATGTACGGCAGTTCGTATGTATATATGCCTTACTGTATACATAATAAAAGAATTTTGTGGCCGGTCTCCCGTTACTAACTGATCTCTGGCTTTCGTCGTAATCGTATACCGGGAGATAGTCACATGAAATCTCAACGTCTCGATGTTGAATTCTGCTGAAAAGCAAAAAGCAAGGCAAGACAGAGAAAATCAGGATTTCCTAACTACTAAAAGTTAATTTCACAAAAGTTAAAGATCTTTTTACATATGTACATCGTTTAGTCACCAAAACATTTTAAGGTTCACAAATCTCTTTCTTCTGCTCATTGGATTGTTCGTCAGGATAGCGGAAAGTTGATCGTCAGACGTTTTAGGATCTGTTTCTTCTCGAGATTCGGCGTAAATCTGTCAATTCCGAGGGGGCATTTGCTTTTTATAGAGGGGTCACAGGGTGGGTCGGTCGATCAATTCAACCAATCAGCAATATGTTTCCTAGGCAATTCCAGACCCGAATTGCGTGTGTGAGTTTTGAAATTTGAGACTAAAATGAAATCATTTTCACACGACCTGAAGAGGTCAACGCCTGTCAATTTCCCTGCTTATTACCCAAAGCGTCTGGGCCGGGGTTATCCAGGCCAGACGAATATCATTGCCTCTTATTTTAACATTTCCTAGCGCTTGTTTTCAAACAATAAAATATGTCTGGTTTTACAATAAAATATATATTTGTTTTATTTCAAGTACTTTTGATACCTGCCGTTGTCCGAGATCCAATTAGACAATCTAAGCATATTTGCCCGGTCTTCCTCAGGTCCCAGAGGGGACTCACCTTCCCCAATGGAAAGAAAATCGCTTCTTCAAGACGGTCATATTAAAATTGTAATAACACGCTAATTTCTTGAAATGAAAACTAATTTCCCGAAAAGTGAAAATGGTTGAGATATTGCAGAAAGAAATATGAACGAAAGAGGGAGAAAGAGATAGAAACAGAGTGAGAGAGAGAGAGAGCGAGAGAGAGAGAGTGAGAGACGCGGAGAGAGAGAGAGCGGGATGGGGTGGGGGTGGGTAAAATATTAAAGGAAAACATATTTTTAGGAAATATTTCCTGTAAAAACAAGTTATAATCTGGTAGTGTTCGCGTTAGCATTTCCTTCAACTTTTCAAGCAGCTTTTCGTAAACTTCCGGAAGATTCCATCGCAGCCTTAGTTAAAATACTCAAGCGGCACCAACATTTTAAACCATGATATTGAAATAAGTCATGCGAACTATTTCCCCATGTGGAATGTTGTGAAATCAAATGAAATGACTGAACTTAAAAAAAAAACGACATATGATCTCACGTCGTTTTTTTTACATGGAAATCACTCCAGACAAGGCATGAAGCAACTTTACTTAAGGAGCTAAAAATAATTCTTTGAGTTCAAAACTTGTCAACGATAAGTGTTATATGAATAAACTCCGATCTATAAAACAGCAATTCTTCCCTCTGTGTCAGAAATATCGCTCATGGAATGTGAGGATTAAATGACAAAATAATGGAAACCAGGGTTATGAAGCAATTGAAAGTAAACCAAATGTTTATTTTATACGATTGTCTAGCTTTACCTTTTTATTATTTGCAAAAGAATTTCGGAAGAGATTCCGTGAAAGTTTCAACATTCTTATCTTAAAATGTTTTGTGGAATGAAGTGGATTTCGAACTCGGCACACCCACATTGTTAAACCGTGCCGTTAACCACTTAACTACCGTCACTTCGAGAAAACTGTATTAGGGACCTCTTCGGGCAGAGATAAGTCATTGAACATAACAGCACCGCCTTCAGTGCCCTTACATGGTTGTATACAGGTATTATCACCTGTAACCATGCCCCAACAAGACCATCAGAACGTTGTACACACAGATTTTTTAAAAATTCCTTTTTCTCATTGGCTTCTGCTTCAGAGTCAATCAAGACTACCACCCAATAATTCCACTCAATCAGATTGTCCGTGATGTCTCCGATATCACAGTCATCGTATCAAGTGATCTGTCTGCGGACGTTTCGGTGCCAAAAGACTGTATAACTTTCATTGAATGACATGTGTGACTTACACTACAATTTAGCGTCGAGTGTCCGAGCACGGCCAATTAAAGACATAATGTGATTTGGACCGATGTGTCCCAATTTATGTCCAGCCACAATTTGATTACAAGACCGATGCTAAGTCTATGAAATGTCGAAAGAGCACGGCCCACCTTCATTGGCTGATTATCAAGCGACCGAATCAAGAATTACTTCTAGCTTCGCCTTCTTGTGTTTTCTGCCTTAAATCAGGCTTAAGTCTTTTTTTTCTCCATTCTTTTGCATTTTTGTCTTTTCTTTCCAGTTTTCAGCTGTCGTGTGCATTGCGTTGTATATACTTAAATCTAAAAGACAGCAAAATGTCCACAATTGAAGGAGCATTATAAAACAAGAGTCAATTATTTCCCTTTTTTCTTTTTTTTACAAGGTAGTCACCACTTATCAAGGCCCGGAAGCCACTCGGGTATAAGGGTTATTGCGTGTACAGTAGTCAATGGGATAGTATCGTAGTAATCGTTAGTATTGGAGATTTGATAACGTGTCTTATTTAAGGGGGCAGGTCATCAGGAATTTGTTTATGTTGGACTTGAAGACATCCAGGTTGTAGTCAGATGGGGAACAGGCAAACGGAAGAGAGTTCCACAGGCATGCACTTCTAAGAAAGAAGCTTTGTTCATGGAATCTACGTTTTGGTTTTGGAGCAGATAAAGAGTGGGGAAAATTATTGACAATGGTTTCAGCTAGACGGGTGTTTATCGTGAATGATTGGCGAGGGGGGACAAGAGATTAGAGCTGAGATGAGCACTTACCATGAAAGTAACGATAAAACAAAGATAGGCTCGCAACGTCTCTCCTGTGCAAGAGAGGTTGCAGAGAAGAGAAAAGGGCATCTCCCACTAAGCCTCGAAGCCTATTTTGTACTCTGTCAAGGTAGGATAGGCTATTCTTAGCAGCTCATGCTCAGATGTGGCAGCAGTACTCCATCCTTGGACGTTCTTGGCTTTTATATAGATAGAGAATTGCATCAGCAGTGAGATATCTTCTGGGGCGGTAGAAGTATCCTACCATTTTTTCAGCGACCTTGGAAACTGACTTGATGTACGTGTTCCATTTCAGGTCAAGAGTAAAGGTCAAGCCCAGAAGCTTGCTTTCTAATTATTTAAAAAAAAACTGTGTTCGCCAGTTTAGATAGAATAATATACGGTTTCGAGTATATTATTCTAGAAAAGAATGAATATATCTATTGATATGCTTCGATTTATCACGAGTTATATAGTCCTCTACAGATAGAGTGTTTGTTGTATCACAGCTCATCAGTACTGCTAGACTAGCATCTATTCCGAGCTAGGAAACGGACCTACGACCATCTAGTTTATAGTTGGCAGTTCTGCCTTGGAATCGACGCTCAGAAACGATATCTTCGAATGTCTATATAATCGGTTGACTGCTATTTCTTAGGTCATCCATTTGTCTATTTATTTAAACAAAAAGAGCTTTGCATTACGCTAAGTAAGAATCCGGCGAAATCATTCAATGAAAGTGCTCTATTGTAAAGTGCTCTATTCAAGACAGGAAGGTGTTTTATTGATCTTCACACGTACTGTTTCGCTGTATCACAGTTCCTTATCTAGAATATAAATTTTACCTGTCTGTTTAAATGTATGTATGTATGTATGTATGTTTGCATGTCTGCCTAAAACTTGTGACAGAGGCAACGGATTTTTACGATATTATGGTCGTTTAGAAGCGCGACCCTTCGGACAACAAATATCGAAAAAATGAATAACAACATTAATTCCTTCACCCTCAACTGGGAAATTTTTCTAAAGGGAGTGATCGTTTTTTTCGCCGATATTTTATAAATTCATCTCTTCTTTTAGATTGTCTAGCTTTAATTTAAACTTACGCCACGTTCGGTTGGACGACAGGCGGAACAGCAAATATATCACGATTTTTAACGTTCTTTTCCTCCTTCGCGGTACGGGTTCGAGCCTGCCTGTCTACTACCATTTTTTTCCTTTTTGCTAAACACAAACCTCCAAACACTCAGGCACCACCGGGCCACCAGGCTAGTATATATATATATATATATATATATATATATATATATATATATATATATATGTGTGTGTGTGTGTGTGTGTGTGTGTGTGTGTGTGTGTGTGTGTTCATTGTTTTGGTGAATGTGCTTATTTAAACTGTACAGAAGGTCAGAAAAAAACATTGGTTCCGCCGGTTTCAAACCTAACATAAGAGGGACAAATTAATGGTAAATAATGTTAGGCTCTCGTCAGCCATTTTTCTGTTTGAATAAGAAACGCATATATTATTTTTAATAGTTTTCATTTCTATTTAATTATAACTTGTTGTTCTTATTTATATATATTTTATTCTAATACCAATTTCTCCATCATTGATGTAATTAATATATTTTTTTAGTAATTATCTGTTTTGTTTAATTTGTCTTATTTTGTTCTTAATTTCCACTACACCCGGTCTTGATGTGTTCAAGGGAAGTAATTCATGCATCATTTTTTATTCTTTAATTTTTGGATTAATTTTTATATTAATTGAAGGGGATAACTCATGAATCATTAACTATAAGATTTTATTTTTTATTGTTTAAATGTTAACAGATGTAAATTCGATATTCTATTATTTTATTATTATATTTGCTTACAATATATCTGGATATACGAGGAGCGTACAATAAGTAATGCTGCTGACCGACTTCCCATAGCAGTAGAGCAACGAAACTTGGCACAGTTCTTAGTCTTTCTCTACATAGGAACCACCCAGAGTTATGTATTTCTCCCATCGTTTGATGCAGCTCTGGATACCGTTTTTGTAGAACACCCCAGGTTGGTCCTCAAACCACGACGTGACTTAAGAAATCAAGGCTGCATCATCTGGGAAACGCTTTCTTTTCAAAAATGACTTCATCGCTGGGAAGAAGTGAAAGTAAGAGGGTGCAAGGTCAGGAAAGTAGGGAGGATGGGGGAGGATTTCATAACCACCCGTCCGTGCTTCTGATCTGGCGACATGCGAGTTGTGGACCGGGGCGTTGTCCTGCAGGAGGAGGGTACCTTTGCTGATCTTGCCCCGCCTCTTGATTTTGATAGCTTCCCTTTATTTCCTCAAAAGTGAAGCATAATAGGTTCTTGTAATTGTGGTAGCATTTGCCAGGAAATCTGTCATCACTACTCCGTCCTGGTCTCAGAAGACTGTGAGAATGATCTTGCCAGCGGAGGGCTGCACCCTTGCTTTTTTTGGAGGTGGTGAGTCCAAGTGCTTCCATTGCATTGACTGGTCTTTGGTCTCTGGATCATAGTGATGGACCCAGGTTTTATCCTTTGTAATCAGTCTTTTGAAAAACTTTAACTAATCTTCTTGGCACATCTCCAAATTCATCCTCGAGCACTCGACGCGTTCTCGCTTCTGGAATGGTGTGAGCAACCTGGGAATCTATCTGGCAGACACCTTATGCATATACAAATAGTCATGAACGATAGTTTTCACAGACCCTGTACTAATCTTGACATCTTAGGCTATTTGGCGAATAGTAATGCGCCGATCTTCCAAAATGGCAGCCTCAACTTGACAGACAGATGTCTCATCAATGGCAGAAGGGGGCGATCAGGTCTGGGAGGGTTGTTTTCACAGAGGTCCGACCATGTTTGAATTCACGATGCCAGAGTTTTACAAGGTCATATGATGGGGCATTATCACCATAAGTTTCTTTGATTTCATACAAAGTCTCCTGTGGTGTGCGTCCTTTCAAATACAAAAAAAACCCCGGATCACTGCTGGACATTCAACAGGCCCCATTTCACAGCTGACTCAGTTCAAACACCTGTAAACAGAAAGCACAATTAGTTCAGAACGGTAATTTGCCACATAGCCCGTAGAGATATAAATCATTGCACATGCAAAATTTCAGCTAGATCAGACTACTAGAAGTGGGTCAGGGGCATTACTTATTGCACACCCCTCGTATTTATATAATATAATTTTACAAATTTTCACTTATTCCATGGCCTCTGCCCATGGTTTAATATCTTACTATCTTTTTGGAGGTTCTAAACGAAATATTTACCCGTACTTTATAGTCAGTGTACTTCTATAAAAACTATTTTACTTTAATTTACTGCGTTATAATGTCGGGGCATTTGTAAATAAATGCAACCCTATATAAATTCACTTAACCTAATATACCGTTTTATATTTGAGTTTTTCTATTTTTTAATTTTATATATTTGAGTATATATATAATATATGATATATTTTTCTTTATTTTGGAAAATGGAATTTATTTTTCTAGCTCTTTGGTCAAATTTTTTATTTATTTTATTTTTATCAAATTTTATTACTTATGTATCTTTAAATATATTATTCCTTTCTATGTCAAACATATTCGCCTAACAAACACGCACACACACACACACACACACACACACACATATATATATATATACTAGCAAAAGTACCCGTCGTTGACTGGGTTCAAAAACAGCCTACAGAAAATGGACTCTGATTTATGAAAATATGATAGGTTATGAAAAAGAAGGATTGTAAAGAGATAGCTTCGAATTTCGGGGTATCAACACCAAAGCAAAATATGATGAAAGTAAAAATAAAATAGATGAACACCATAATTTATTATATCATATCTGCTCACACTGAAACACTTATCACAATATTCTGTGGATCTATATTTAAAAAAAACTTGTTAAACTTTGTGACATATTTCCATTCTATGGAGGTCAGGTGCGAACGAACACCCCATAATTTTATTATACCATATTTCCTCAAACTGAAACATAATTATCAAAGTATTCTTACGCAGATAGATATGAAAAGTCTTTATAAAAGTTTGTGCATATTTCAATTCTATGGAGGGCAGGTGCGAAAGCAGACCCCACAATTTTAATGAACCACTGTTCTGCCAGATCAAACATACCCATTCCTGTGTCTCGATACATCTTCTAACATTATATGTAATCAGTTTTTGTAAAATAGTCAACCATATAGGAGCCTATTCGTGACTAGACAGACACACATATACACACAAACATTCAGCTTTATATATATATATATATATATATATATATATATATATATATATATATATATATATATATACTGTACACGCTTTGACCCTTATCCTCAAATGGCCTCTGGGCCTTGATAAGTGACGATGCGTATGTGAAAATATACATATATATACATATATAAATATATATACATGTCTATATATATGCACATGAATATATATATATATATATATATATATATATATATATATATATTGGTAGCAAGTCATTATTCAAACCCATCTGCTTGAACACGACAGAGTTATTTTTTCCGATTTTAGGGAATAACTTTTCAATTTTCTGAGCGGTCTTTTTAATTTCGGTAGGCAACTTATATCTCTGGAAAACAATAACCTCAGATTATATATATATATATATGTGTGTGTGTGTGTGTGTGTGTGTGTGTGTGTGTGTGTGTGTGTGTGTGTTGGCAGCAAGTCATTATTTAGACACTTCTGGTTGAACACGACAGAGTTATTCCTTCTCCCGACCTTTTTGGATATCTTTTCGATTGGCCGAGCGGTCTTTTTAATTTCGGCAGTCACATTATATATATAATGGCGCCCCAAGTTGTTGCTCGGCCATCTTCTCAAGCGCTTTCTATCGGTGCTTCCGATTACCATCAGGAGCGATAGTTGTTTTCGTTTTCTTTTTTTTTTCTTTTAGGCTTGGTGTATTTATTTTTTTTATTAATTGGCTGTAAAGGTGGGTGCAGGAGGGTTGGGGCGAATGATTTTTATTTTATTTTTTAATTTTAATTTCTCATTGTATAGTTTATTTATTTACTTTCTTATTAGTTATTCAATACTGTTAGTATATTTGTTTCGGTGTTAAATGAGATCCAGTTTAAAAAAGGCTGAATTTTTTTTATAAGTATGGCTTCTAGTAATTTTACTCGTCGTGTGTAGTTGTCAAGGTATCTAATTTTAGTCTTGTTATCTTGTTAGATATTTCTAATGCCAGACGACTGTAGGTTTCTATCGTGTGATCTTAGATGTTGTTTTATGGCACTATTTTCAGCTAAATGATAGGTTAGTCATCGGGAGATTGTTGTGGTTCTATGACCTATGTATGCGTTGTATGAGTTTTTTAGATTTGGTTCGGAGACATTCTTCGAACCGGCAAATAAATTAATACACTACATTAGTTTGGTTTAGTGTGGTTTAGGCATATATATATATATATATATATATATATATATATATATATATATAAACATGCTTTTAACATTTAATATTTCCGCTTACTTTATAGCCGGCGTATTATATAATTTATATTAATTTACTGAATTATAATATCGAGAACTTTGTATAAGAATTATGTTTACCTATATTAATTCACTTAACCTATATAGATATTTTTTATATATTTGAATTCATTGTATTCATTTATCTAGCTCGTAAAATTTGTCTAGCTCTTTAATTAATTTTTCTTCTTGACCTAAATGTTTGCTATCAATTATGCTAATTTATTTATGCGTTAATTTAAGTGTATTAGAATACACTTTATGAATTTCCTTTATACAGGATCTTCGTTTGCTGCTCGGTTCTCCCAGTTTATTAAGGGGTGCTTGTTTTCTATGTACACAGGCCTTAAAGCATTCGCTACGGATTTTCAAACAGATCCTTTTGCAGTCATTTATCACCGTTATTATATGATATTTCTCCGCATCACAAAAGCGGACACCGTTTCGAAGCTGGTGAATATGCCGGATTTGTCTCAATATTCTTCCATTTAATGCTGTATGGTGTTCCGTTATCTTTTAATTGCCATACTCGGTCAGCTAATGCTGTCTTTATGCTTGTCTTTGCCCTAAATGGAACTATTATGCATGTAGAATCTTCGGGTATATTACTAGCCTACTAGCCTGATGCGTGAGTGTCGCTTCATACACCCTTGCATTTCACTCTGCACTTTCACGTCAGTGGGCAATCTTCTCTGGATCTGCAAGAGTAATCCACATTGTTGTACAATTTTTGTAATATCAACAAGATTTGTCTTAGATTGAATGAGGACAGTTACATTCTTTTATTAAATGTTGTTATAAGGCATTGGTTTTGCTTAAATGCATAGTAAGTCAGCAGGACAACGTTGTCTGTGTATGTCTAATATATATATATATATATTTATCCCAAAGTTCCACAATATACACTTGAAAAAGGCCGGCGATTGCATCCACCAGAACGTTATAAAATAGCATTTAAGATGAGAACAGTAGCCCGGATAATCAAAATAATACACATTATCAATATTCACCTGAAATTTAAAACTCAAGTCTAATTTATTGAGGTTTTCTTTTTTAATTTATCTAATTTGCTGATACAGAGAAAATAAATTTATAGTTTCCCAACAGTTTCTCAGCAAATTAATAATGAGCATTGTGAATATGTCTACTTATTCCGATGATTATTCCCTCCCATCATTGCTTTAATACCAACTACATAACAACACGCAAAATCGTGCGTTCTAAAGATGCAGCCAATCTATTTATTATTTAATGAGGTTCTTTCTTTGTAGAGAGACACAAGTACCCGCGGGATGATGGAATAGCGCCGAATTGTTGACATTTTCAGGATTCGATATCAGAATTCTCA
Source organism: Euprymna scolopes (assembly GCF_053919585.1). Lineage (NCBI taxonomy): Eukaryota > Metazoa > Mollusca > Cephalopoda > Sepiida > Sepiolidae > Euprymna > Euprymna scolopes. Next base: position 17,661,677 of record NC_136509.1, on the reverse strand, counting down.
GTGAAGATGACAGATTCTACTGGCAACTAATTAATAGTGAACGCTCACAAATATGAAGAGGCAAGCGCCAATCTCATAATTTAGCATTTACAGGGTACTATTTGTTCAGGCATAAAGTTTTTTTTCATCTCTGTATAGAAATGCATTTATATATATATATATATATATATATATATATATATATATATATATATATATACTAGTAAGTGACTGGTATTGACCGGTCATAAAATACGTTTAAATATGATATTTTGATTAATGCAGATTTCGTGTTTATCTTTATCATTATATTATATTGGATCCAATATGTAAAATATATATAAAGTTAAAAAAAAAAAACTCTGCGCCACCACCTAAAATCGAAACCAAAACGTTTAGCTTACAATTTACTTTTTCCTTTAACGTTAATGCTTGAGCTATGCAGACGTGTTTGCTGCAAGGCTAAAAATTAAAACATTAACCAATAGCTATTACGTTACACATGCATATTCGTAATGCCGTCGTTCGACCTCCATTTTGCAATTTTTATTTTTTTTATGTTCTCACTTTTGCACCGACTTTTTCCTGCTAAAGCCCAAATACAAAGTTTTGCATGCATCCGAATACCCTATGTACTAAGTTATATGTCTGTAAACTGTAAACTCACAGATGTGTTTGACAGGCAAAATGTTTAAACAAATATATATACGAATACATTAATATATATAGAGACAGAAGTTTATGCTTACTATAAACTTTTTACGCCAATCATACACAAGTATAAAAATTGTACAGCAGCTGCATGAATATAATTACACGTTATTGTTAATTAAAGATGAGCAGCCAATGAGAAAAGCGAAAAACTAACAGCGAATTTATTTAAATGAATGCTTAAAAGAATATGCAAATTAGCTAGATCTTTTGCAGATGAATGCAATTCCACGACCCATATATAAGAAAGTGGTATTTTCTTTTTTAAATAAATAGAAAAAAAGATATTTAATATGAACATCAATGCACAGAAAAGCAAATTTATAAGAGTATATATATATATATATATAAATATTTCAATATATATATATGTATATATCTATCTATCTATCTATCTATCTATATATATATATATATATATATATATATATATAGCTTAATGCGTTAGAGGAAAAGAGATAGTTCAATTCCACAAGAGGAGACTTATCTGGATAATGCCAAGCTCAACAATTATCATTGGAGCTTATACAAGAGAACAATAGGAGTATGGAATGAAGTCACAAAACTATATATTAGTGGATATAGATTGGTTGATTTATTGAATAAGGGAATACAAGCAATTATTTGGGGGTAGAAGCGACTCTTTACGCCAAGGCATTCTGAAGCCTAATGCTTCTCACGATGATAAAATATTTTACAAAGTAAGGCATAAAAATTTAATTTAAATTGAACCAAAAAATTACCCGGGATTAATTTTATGTAATGTATATTTTGTTGCAATTTTAAAGATTATCTTTCATCTAGCAATTAATGATATGGATATAAAATTTTCAATTATTTTTTTAAGTTCAACAGAATCTACATTACATAAAATAAACCCAAGGCAATGTTTTGATTCAATTTAAATGAAATTTTTATACCTTAATTTGTAAAATTTATAAAAGTCCACTCTGAAGATAAATAAATTTTAAATTGAATCTTGTACCTTTAATTTTAAAGCCTATAGTAAAACATTTTGTTTAACAATTTTCATGCTTTGGATGAAATGCTTTTCTTACTTGTATATATATATATATATATATATATATATATATATATATATATATATATATATATGTATGTATGTATGTATGTATATATATATATATATATTAGTTTTATTATTGCGAATTAATTTTTATTCATAAAACATTTTAATGTTTTATTCTAAAATCTATTTAATATACGTGCATAAAAGTTATCCATAGACACGTGTGTTTCTGTGTATCACGGTATGTCAGCATGGTTAAACTCTTAACAAAGTTCAAACACATCACAGCTCGCTAAGTAGACTGACGGTCTATTACAAGACCACGATACCTTGTCAAACTTTTTGCGCGGTTTTATCACTTTAAATGTAAGATTGTTGGTTGATTTCTTTGCTTATTAGCGATTCTGTGGTATCTTTTTGAGCGTTGCAAGGGATTTACCTGCCCTTTGTTTATATACTAGTCGCTCATATTATGTGTGACCAATTTTTTTGTTATTATTATTATAATTTTTTTTATTAAAGATTTGGACATTTTATTAAAACATCTATTAATTTTACGCGCAAAAAGGCATCTATTAGTTTTTCTCTATACTTTATCCATAATAATTTTTTTTTCTTTTTTTTACATGGTCGTCACCACTTATCAAGGCCCGGACATAGCAGAACATATACTTATCACAAAATGTTCGTTTCTGTCATAGAAAGAGTTCGTTTTGCTAAGGTTTTAAGTGCATGAAATACAGAGATGAATATGTAGCTTGCTTGCTATAGTGGACCTAACTTTGTTTCACGAAATAAATAAGTGCGCACACTAATTTCCAGCCACGAAGCTATATAATCATATATGTTCTGAATTTTTGATTTATAGCACTTATAAGTTCATTGTTTGCGGTTGAATACATTGATTAGTAAGGAGGCGGAGTCAGGCTTGTTGTTTGTGCGTTAAAATACGTACGCACTTTTTGACCTAAGATTATGGATGTTTGTTCGAAAGCCAGATGGGTAATTGAGCTCTTGCGCTCTTTATTTGATGTCGTTTATTGATCTGGCAAGGAGAATGCATAGACTGAAATTCTTTTAAGTGTGTCTCGATAACGAAAGGACGTGATAGATTTCTTAAGATTACACGAATAATGACAAATATAATTCTATATTTGTTGAGGACCTCGTAAGGTTATCAACAACGATAAAACATGCTCAACAGTCAGAATTATCTCAACATCTACGTCCCTTCAAGATTGTAACTTACACCTGAAATTTACTAAGTACTTTATCCATTACCTATCGTTTTGCTAAGGATTTTAGTGCGTGAAACATAGAGATGAATGTATAGCTTGCTTGCTATAGCGAACCTAACTTAGTTTCTCGGAATAAATTAGTGTGTGCCCTAATTTCTAGCCACGAAATTATATAATCATATATATTCTAAATTTTCGATTTATATCATTTATAAATTCATTGCTTGAGGTTGAAAAGATTTATTGATAAAGAGGTGGAGTCAGACTTGTTGTTTATGCGTTTAAATACGTACTTTTTGACCTAAGATTACGGATGTTTGTATGAAAGCCAGCTGGATAATCGCGCCTACGTAGAATCTTCGCTAAGGACGACACTTTAAATAGACTTGCGAATTACTTAAGACGTTTAGCCAGTGATGGATGACGAAACGAAAACATGCTACGTACGTGGTTTGAATAAAGCAGATTCAGTTCGAAATTCAGTATTTATTCCCGAGTTTTATAGAAAGATTCCCGCGATCTACAAGATAATCCTGAATAAAATGGGAAGTTTTATCGGCCGAAGAGTTATGAGAAAAACACTCGATATGAGAACAGTAGATCGAATAATCCAAATAATACGAATTGTCAACCCTCATCTACAAAATTTAGAAACATAATATTTGTCTTTTCTGATGATACGATATCCCATTAATAAAGGTGCGACTTAGAAATTGATCCTCAGATATTTAGTTACTAACCAGTCACCACTTATCAAGGCTATGAACCACTTAAGGATTAGGGTTAATTAGATTATACATTTGGGTTAAAAATGAAACTTCTTACTGGAGGATAGACAATGATAAATTGAATAAAAGAACATTTGACTAAAGGCTTCTATTTTTAGTCTTATATAAAAAGAAAAAAAACACCAAGATCTAAGACAAGTAAAAGTGAGAATATTTTTCAAATAGTATTAGTATTTATATTATTTATTATTCATTCACATAATGTGTTGGCTGATGGTGGTACTGTGGTTCACTGAATTTTCGAGGTATATCTCATCTTCAGAAAGAAGAAAAAACAGAATATGCACAACCACTATATTGTGCAGAAGTGGGTATATATATATATATATATATATATTTATATATATACATATATATATACATACATATATATATATATATATATATATATAATCTATTTATCAAAACAAAATTAATGACTTAGTTTTTATTTTATTTTATTTTATTAAAATTTTATTTTATTTTTATTTTTAAATATTTCTAGGTATATCTGCCTTACACACGATTACATGCTAGTTTTATTTTCATGTCTTTAACTGTTTCCATCCCTATTTTTGCTGATGAGGAGACTTTGTTATTAAAGGACAAAATTTTTGTCAAATACATGTCAATATTCATTGCCAAGTTAAATAAAAATGAACATCGTTTCTGAAACGATCGTACACTCTAGTTAATTTTGTTTGTTTTTCTTTTGAAATTGGTTTTTAATTCACAATTATGAATCGTTTTACTCAATACGAAAATAGCTCTAGGATATCTATACCTATTGAGCTTATATATCTACAGTACAATGGACACTGTTTTCTTTTAATAGTATTAATACATTTACTAATACATTATAATAAACTCTACTATTTAGACTCCAGGTCTAATTCCCTCCCCCTCTCTCTCTCTCTCTCTATATATATATA